>NC_090022.1:255410175-255761008 GCF_037176765.1 Anolis sagrei | reverse complement strand
GATTTACATAAATGCTGACTCATCAGTCAGCAGCTAATTTAATGATTCTTGTCTCAAAGGGACTAACAATAGAATTAGGAACTGTGTTTTATATTTTACAGTCTGGGTCCCATATTAACTGAGGATATGTTCTAAGACCTGCCATGAGTACCTGAAACGTCATATAAAGCGACCTCTACATTTTGACTCTATTTGAACCTTGAGTATACAATACAATACCACTGGAGAACCTTGAGAAACCCACAAATACTTTGAGGAGGAAATATTTTGGAACATGTGTATGTGGATATTGAGTCTGCGGGGAAGGGGGTTATACTGTATTGTTTAGTGTACTGAACATTTTTTATGTATGATACCTGTTGAAAAAAAATCAATTTGCTGTGATCCTTTGTGGAGTTACTTTTACTAGTTTATTCATTCAGCTAAAGCTATGCAGAGAAACTCAATCAGGCTAGGTCAACACTGTCTTTACCGATTTGCAAGCTGGTCAGTTTGAGTTCATTGCACACATAATACATTTCAGAATTTACCCTGGGTGTTTCGTAAAGGCTTTCTGAAAACACTTATCTCCCTTTTCCTGGATCTGCACATGGCTAAAATATTAAAATAATATGTTAATTCAATGTTAAATTTTGTTATAAAATGTGTGTGTGTGTGTAAACATAAAATCCAAACCCTCCTTCAAAAATCTATTATGCAGCACCCTCCCTGTTTCCCTAAACAGTCAGCCATTTCAAGAAAATGTTAAAAGATTAGTTTTTAAATAGAATGTGTGATTTTCTTGGTTTATTTATAGGGAGAGCTGTATATTTGCTAGAAGACAATAATGCAGGCATTGAACCTGTCACTGCTAGTCTTAAAAGGGCTAGGTAACAATTGTATGACCCTTTTCTCAAAACTAATGAAAATACCTGACTCACAGGAAAAAAAAAACATTGATTGAATGCCTGTTGAGGGAGTGAAAGAGCAGCTTAC
This sequence comes from Anolis sagrei, assembly GCF_037176765.1. Taxonomy (NCBI): domain Eukaryota; kingdom Metazoa; phylum Chordata; class Lepidosauria; order Squamata; family Anolidae; genus Anolis; species Anolis sagrei. The sequence goes on along the minus strand of NC_090022.1, from coordinate 255,760,033 downwards.
ATCTGTTTGAGGGATAGAGGAGAATTGTGCTTCCAGTTTCTCCTCTGGTATGTGATGTATAATGTATTCTGTTGGGAGTCTCCTTGTATCATAATAGCTGTCTACTCATTTATGTTAGCCAAGGTACAGGATCCTCAGTACTATTCTATTCTATTCTATTCTTTATTTATTTATTTACTTTATTTGTATACCACTCTTCTCAGCCCTTAGGCGACTCAGAGCGGTTTACAACAATTTAGGTATACACAATACAAAATCATTAAGCATTTAAAAGCAATAGCATCACAAATCATTAAACATCAATATCAATACATCACTACATCAATATAACAAATCCATCAGGTCTCATCAATGAAATCAGAATCCAAACTCGTTATCCTATATTCCGTGTTCCAATAGTCAGTCAATCAATCACACTGCTTAGTCAAATGCCTGTTCAAACAGCCAGGTCTTTACTTTCCTCTGGAATGCCAGCAAGGAGGGGGTCAATCTAATATCTGCAGGAAGGGCGTTCCACAGCCGAGGGGCCACCACTGAAAAGGCCCTGTCCCTCGTCCCCGCCAGGCGTGCTTGTGAAGGCGGCAGGATCGAGAGCAGGGCCTCCCCAGACTATCTTAATATCCTATCCTATTCTATTCTATTCTCTCTCTCTCTCTCTACATATAAAAGTGAAAATGTGTATGTGGTGGAAGTGTCCTCCTGCCTCTGCAAACAGCTTTAACCCACAGTTCTGAGGAGCCACCAGAAGTACTCCCTCCAATGACATTTCAGGTTACAGCGAGCACCATGAACATGTCTCCCAATTCCTGCCAATGTCTTCCTTAGGGAGGAAGACCTTCACTTCACTTAGGTGGTGGGCCATACTGCCCACCAACCAAGTGAAGGCTTTCATACGGGGACAATTTCAGCATAGATTTGATGTGTTTTCTCCACCTTCCAGTGTTTCTGACTCTCTCCATTAGTGTGTTATTTGCATGACCCCACGCACTGCTTCTCCCTTAACCCTATCCTACCCTTTCCTATGGTGAACAGAAAACAAAGAGGAATTGATCAACAACTTAACATACTGGAGGGGTTTTGGGGGGGACTGACTCAACATGATGGAAGTCCTAGTTCACCCTACATCAAAACAGAGCACTGTGACCCTCACTGACAATGTACCTGGACCACATTTGGCACACAAAACCCCCATGATCAACAAAAAATACTGTGGAGAGGTTTGGGAGGAATTCACCTTGATTTATACAAGTTGTAGATAGTGGGATGTATAGTTCATCTCCAATCAAAGAGCACTCTGAACCCACTAACGATGGACTTGGAACTAAGTTGGCATACAGAATCCTCATGACCAACAAAACATGCTGGAAGTCTTTGGAGGGATTTACAGGAATTGTGGTTCACCTACATACATAGAGCACTGTTAACACAAACAATGATGAAGCTGTGCCAAATTTGGCATGCATACTCAATATGCCAAAATTTGAATCCTGGTGGGTTTGGGGTAGAATTGGCCTTGACACCTGTTAGTTGCAGGTACTGTGATTTATAGTTCATCTGCAATCAAAGAGTGCACCAAAGCCCACAGATGAAGGAGTTTGACCTAACTTGGCACACAGAATCCCCATGAAGAACTGAATGTACTGGAGGAATTTGATAGGACTGACCTACCATGGTGGGAATAGTGCAGGATGGACAGCAATGACAATAATCCTAGAGTGAACTATGGAGAATAAACCTTCAAGTGGTTTCTAGAAATTTAAACATGTTTTTTGTTTGGACATATTAGGCTCACATGACATGTTTGTTTCATCTCACATGTGCATATGGTTAGTTTTGAAAAATAGGTTTGCCAAAACAAGTAAAATTGCTCTTACTTTTGGTGGCATGAAGGTTTGTTTGCTCTGTCACAGCTTTATGTACTTCTATTTTGAACCTTGATGAAAATCAATATATATGTGGATCTATTGAATTACATATACAGGTTGAGTATCTCTTATCCAAAATGCTTAGGCCCCAAAGTGTTTCCTATTTCAGATCTTTTTTTTTTTTTGGGGGGGGGGGGGTTGCATGTGTTTGTGTGTGTGTGTGTAGACCCATCCATAGACCCATCAGTGAACAAACAAATTCTCCCATCTTAGTAAAAGTTCATTGGACCAGATACATCTACATGGTTTCAAGTAATACCCCTGTGGGAGATTTCTTTCTTTTCAACCTTATAGCCTGAAGGTAATTTTATAGACAATATTTTAAAAGTAAAATTGTGCATGACACAAAGTTTATGTACAACAAATGTGACCCTGCCTTAGTCATCCTGTTGACAAATCCCATGTGGACGGAAAGGAGTATTGTAGCCACCAATGTGGACAAATTTGGATTTTCTAGAGTACTATATTTTTAATTTCTAAGTTCTGGATAAGGAATACTCAACCTGTAGCATTTTAGGAGAGCTAGAAAGCCAATTTGTGTAATGTTGGTTATATCTTAGTGTCATCATAAAATATGATGGTTACTAGGTATCAGTTACTAGATATCAATTCAGAAATTATCTTGTATTTTGTTGGAGTGTTGTGAGGGTCTAAAATCTAAATACATGCACATGAATAGAAGCTTGGTGGTCTGTAATACAAGCTCAATCTCAGATATGCTATCTAGATCTATGCTAATTTGCTGTGCTACAGCTCTTATGGATGAAATAGAAATGGCACATCTATTGACTGGTACCAGCTGTTCCCTGCCAATTGTATTTTCCTGCAGATAGCAAGCTGTGCATTTCATAGAATCATAGAATCAAAGAGTTGGAAGAGACCTCATGGGCCATCCAGTCCAACCCCCTGCCAAGAAGCAGGAATATTGCATTCAAATCACCCCTGACAGATGGCCATCCAGCCTCTGTTTAAAAGCTTCCAAAGAAGGAGCCTCCACCACACTCCGGGGCAGAGAGTTCCACTGCTGAACGGCTCTCACAGTCAGGAAGTTCTTCCTCATGTTCAGATGGAATCTCCTCTCTTGTAGTTTGAAGCCATTGTTCCGCGTCCTAGTCTCCAAGGAAGCAGAAAACAAGCTTGCTCCCTCCTCCCTGTGGCTTCCTCTCACATATTTATACATGGCTATCATATCTCCTCTCAGCCTTCTCTTCTTCAGGCTAAACATGCCCAGTTCCCTAAGCCGCTCCTCATAGGGCTTGTTCTCCAGACCCTTGATCATTTTAGTCGCCCTCCTCTGGACACATTCCAGCTTGTCAATATCTCTCTTGAATTGTGGCGCCCAGAATTGGACACAATATTCCAGGTGTGGTCTAACCAAAGCAGAATAGAGGGGTAGCATTACTTCCTTAGATCTAGACACTATGCTCCTCTTGATGCAGGCCAAAATCCCATTGGCTTTTTTTGCCGCCACGTCACATTGTTGGTTCATGTTTAACTTGTTGTCCACAAGGACTCCAAGATCTTTTTCACACGTACTGCTCTCGAGCCAGGCGTCACCCATTCTGTATCTTTGCATTTCGTTTTTTCTGCCAAAGTGGAGTATCTTGCATTTGTCACTGTTGAACTTCATTTTGTTAGTTTTGGCCCATCTCTCTAATCTGTCAAGATCGTTTTGAATTCTGCTCCTGTCCTCTGGACTATTGGCTATCCCTCCCAATTTGGTGTCGTCTGCAAACTTGATGATCATGCCTTCTAGCCCTTCATCTAAGTCATTAATAAAGATGTTGAACAGGACCGGGCCCAGGACGGAACCCTGCGGCACTCCACTTGTCACTTCTTTCCAAGATGAAGAGGAAGCATTAGTGAGCACTCTCTGTGTTCGTCCACTTAACCAATTCCAGATCCACCTCACCGTAGTTTTGCCTAGCCCACATTGGACTAGTTTCCTTGCCAGAAGGTCATGGGGGACCTTGTCGAAGGCCTTACTGAAATCCAGGTACGCTACATCCACGGCATTCCCTGCATCTACCCAGCTTGTAGCTCTATCGAAGAAAGAGATCAGATTAGTCTGACATGACTTGTTTTTGATAAATCCATGTTGACTATTAGCGATGACTGCATTTGTTTCTAAGTGTTTGCAGACCACTTCCTTAACAATCTTTTCCAGAATCTTGCCCGGTATCGACGTGAGGCTGACCGGACGGTAGTTGTTTGGGTCATCCTTTTTTCCCTTCTTGAAGATTGGGACCACATTGGCCCTCCTCCAATCTGCTGGAACTTCTCCCGTTCTCCAAGAACTCTCAAAGATGGTTGCCAATGGTTCCGAAATGACTTCCGCTAGTTCCTTCAATACTCTGGGGTGTAGTTGATCTGGCCCTGGGGACTTGAACTCATTAAGAGCGGCCAGGTATTCCTGAACGACTTCTTTCCCAATTTGGGGTTGGATGTCCTCCAAACCCTCATCCACTCCATCTTGCTGAGGTTGAAGACTCTCTTTTTGTGAGAAGACCGAGGCAAAGAAGGCATTAAGTAGTTCTGCCTTTTCCCTATCCCCTGTCAGCATTGCCCCATCTTCTCCTCGAAGAGGTCCTATCGCCTCCTTGTTTTTCCTTTTTCTACTGACATAAGAATAGAAGCCCTTTTTATTGTTTTTAATGTCCCTGGCAAGTCTGAGCTCGTTTTTTGCTTTAGCCTTGCGGACCTTTTCCCTACAGGTGTTGGCTATTTGTTTGAATTCTTCTTTGGTGATTTCTCCCTTTTTCCACTTCTTGTGCATGTCTCTTTTGTGTCTTAGCACAGTTAGAAGTTCTTTGGACATCCATTCTGGCTTCTTTGCACTTGTCCTATTTTTTCTCTTTGTTGGCACAGTTTGCAATTGCGCCTTGAGTATTTCACTCTTGAGAAATTCCCATCCATCCGTAACTCCCTTGTCTTTTAGTATCTGTGTCCACGGAATGCTGCTCAGCGTTTCCTTCATTTTTTGGAAATCAGCTCTCCTAAAGTCCAAAATGCGGGTTTGACTTGTCTTAGTTTCGGCCTTCCTTTGTACCTCAAATTGCAGGAGCACATGGTCACTTGCCCCTAAGGATCCTACCACTTCGACCGCATCGATCAGGTCCTCCGCATTTGTTAAGATGAGATCAAGAGTAGTCAATCCCCTTGTTGCTTCTTCTACCTTCTGGACCATGAAATTGTCTGCAAGGCAAGCGAGGAATTTGTTGGACCTTGTACTCTTGGCCGAGTTTGTTTTCCAGCAAATATCGGGATAGTTGAAATCGCCCATGACTACTACATCTCTTCTCTGTGCCTGTTTGGTCAACTGTTGGCAGAAGACTTCATCAAGTTCTTCCTCCTGGCTTGGGGGTCTGTAGTAGACGCCTACAACGACATCTTTTTGAGTCCCAGTTCCCTTGATTCTTATCCAGATGATTTCAAGCTGGTTTCCCAGATTGCTGTCTTGAATCTCTTCTGTAGCATAAGAGTTTTTGACATATAAGGCTACTCCGCCTCCTCTCCCCTTTGTTCGGTTTCTGTGAAAGAGGTTATACCCCTCGATATCTACATTCCAGCGATAGGAGTCATCCCACCAGGTTTCAGTGATCCCTATGATATCATATTTGTGGTGTTGTGCTAAAAGTTGGAGTTCGTCTTGTTTATTTCCCATGCTCTGTGCATTAGTGTAAAGACATGTGAGCCCCTGAGATCTTCCCCTGAGCTGTTTAATTGGGATTATTGTGCTTTGGGTACTTGGTCCTTGTTGTGTTTGTGCAGCCCTCCGTTTAGCCTTCTGGCGATTCCCAGATATTGTGGGTAAAGTAGTGTTCGCAAGGCTGTTGTCCCCCTCCCCCGGTGGACCTAGTTTAAAGTGCGTCTAATGAGGTTTGCGAGTCTGTGAGCAAAAAGGTGTTTTCCTACTTGTGTGAGATGCACCCCATCCCTTGCCAGTAGGCCATCCTCCTGGAAAAGCAGGCCATGGTCGAGGAAGCCAAAGCGTTCCTCCTGACACCATTTTCTAAGCCAGTCATTGACTTGTACTATTTTTCTGGCTCTTGTGGGTCCGTGTCTTACAACAGGGAGGAGGGATGAAAAGACCACCTGTACATTACATTCTTTTAGCTTTGCTCCTAGAGCTCGAAAATCATTTGTGATCTTTTGAAACGTATGCCTTGCAGTATCATTGGTTCCTACATGAATCAACATGAGGGGAGGACGGTGATAGGGCTTGAGGAGCCTGGTGAGCCTCTGAGTGATATGGTGTATTTTTGCCCCCGGTAGGCAGCATATTTCTCGAGCCATCCCATCTGGTCTGGAAATGACAGCTTCCGTTCCTCTAAGGAGGGAGTCGCCTACTACCAAGACCTGTTTACTTTTGGGAATGACAGGGCCCCTTTTGTGCATTGTAGTGTGTAGGTCTCCAGAAAAGTGATCCTGTTGGTGTGAATTGTGTAGGTGAAAAGTGTTGTCCTCCTCCTCGACATCCCCGGTGCATTCGTCAAGGACAATCCATTGAGATTCGTCCAAGAGCCTATGGTTCTCCTGTATGTGTTCCTGTTGCACCTGGTCTACGGTTGGGGATGGTACACCTGCACGATTGCTCAAGTGTGAATGTTGTGAAGTGTTGTCCCAGTCAGGGCTATCCCCTGCACACTGATCAAGGATGAGCCACTGATCAGTATCTAAGCCATTCTGGTCTTCCCCAATATGTTGTGTTTCTTGGTCAGGTGATAGTTGTGTGAGAATTTGGAATCTATTGTGTAACTGCAGCTGAGCGGAAGTATTCTGAGGAGGCTTCCGGGTCCTATGTGTCCTTCTAAGGGTGACATTTCTCCAAGCCTGAGGGTTGTCCACAACTGAGGTGCTGTTCTGTTGAGCCTCCCCGTAATGTTGGTGTGATATGGGCTGCGTGTCTAGGACAGTGTGGTGTGTGGTGTCTAAGAACAGCTCAAGTTCCTGAATGTCCTTAAGGGTGTTAATACGGTCCTCGAGTTGTCGGATCCTGTGTTCCATGCGAGTGATTTGTTTACACTTGGGGCAGATGTAATTGAGTAATTGTAGTGTGAAAAAGCTGAACATGCCACAGCTCGTGCATGAGACGGGAAGTTTTCGTGTTTGTTCCATCTAGAGGTTGCTAATGACCCCCTCTTGGTGTGTGTTTGATGTTGTTGTCTGTATGCAGGGGTGAAAGTATAGGTTACTGAGTGTACGACACTGGTTTATATAGGATAACCAGGAAGCCCCGCCTCTCAAACAAAGCAGTCAATTTTTAAACTCAGGAAGCCCCTCCTTCAAACAAAGGAGTCAGTTTTTAAACTCAGGAAGCCCCTCCTTCAAACAAAGGAGTCAGTTTTTAAACTCAGGAAGCCCCTCCTTCAAACAAAGGAGTCAGTTTTTAAACACAGGAAGCCCCTCCTTCAAACAAAGGAGTCAGTTTTTAAACTCAGGAAGCCCCTCCTTCAAACAAAGGAGTCAGTTTTTAAACTCAGGAAGCCCCTCCTTCAAACAAAGGAGTCAGTTTTTAAACTCAGGAAGCCCCTCCTTCAAACAAAGGAGTCAGTTTTTAAACACAGGAAGCCCCTCCTTCAAACAAAGGAGTCAGTTTTTAAACTCAGGAAGCCCCTCCTTCAAACAAAGGAGTCAGTTTTTAAACTCAGGAAGCCCCTCCTTCAAACAAAGGAGTCAGTTTTTAAACTCAGGAAGGCCCTCCTTCAAACAAAGGAGTCAGTTTTTAAACTCAGGAAGCCCCTCCTTCAAACAAGGGAGTCAGTTTTTAAACTCAGGAAGGCCCTCCTTCAAACAAAGGAGTCAGTTTTTAAACTCAGGAAGCCCCTCCTTCAAACAAAGGAGTCAGTTTTTAAACTCAGGAAGCCCCTCCTTCAAACAAGGGAGTCAGTTTTTAAACTCAGGAAGGCCCTCCTTCAAACAAAGGAGTCAGTTTTTAAACTCAGGAAGGCCCTCCTTCAAACAAAGGAGTCAGTTTTTAAACTCAGGAAGCCCCTCCTTCAAACAAAGGAGTCAGTTTTTAAACTCAGGAAGGCCCTCCTTCAAACAAAGGAGTCAGTTTTTAAACTCAGGAAGGCCCTCCTTCAAACAAAGGAGTCAGTTTTTAAACTCAGGAAGGCCCTCCTTCAAACAAAGGAGTCAGTTTTTAAACTCAGGAAGGCCCTCCTTCAAACAAAGGAGTCAGTTTTTAAACTCAGGAAGGCCCTCCTTCAAACAAAGGAGTCAGTTTTTAAACTCAGGAAGGCCCTCCTTCAAACAAAGGAGTCAGTTTTTAAACTCAGGAAGGCCCTCCTTCAAACAAAGGAGTCAGTTTTTAAACTCAGGAAGCCCCTCCTTCAAACAAAGGAGTCAGTTTTTAAACTCAGGAAGCCCCTCCTTCAAACAAGGGAGTCAGTTTTTAAACTCAGGAAGGCCCTCCTTCAAACAAAGGAGTCAGTTTTTAAACTCAGGAAGCCCCTCCTTCAAACAAGGGAGTCAGTTTTTAAACTCAGGAAGGCCCTCCTTCAAACAAGGGAGTCAGTTTTTAAACTCAGGAAGCCCCTCCTTCAAACAAAGGAGTCAGTTTTTAAACTCAGGAAGGCCCTCCTTCAAACAAAGGAGTCAGTTTTTAAACTCAGGAAGCCCCTCCTTCAAACAAAGGAGTCAGTTTTTAAACTCAGGAAGGCCCTCCTTCAAACAAAGGAGTCAGTTTTTAAACTCAGGAAGCCCCTCCTTCAAACAAGGGAGTCAGTTTTTAAACTCAGGAAGGCCCTCCTTCAAACAAAGGAGTCAGTTTTTAAACTCAGGAAGCCCCTCCTTCAAACAAAGGAGTCAGTTTTTAAACTCAGGAAGCCCCTCCTTCAAACAAGGGAGTCAGTTTTTAAACTCAGGAAGGCCCTCCTTCAAACAAAGGAGTCAGTTTTTAAACTCAGGAAGGCCCTCCTTCAAACAAAGGAGTCAGTTTTTAAACTCAGGAAGGCCCTCCTTCAAACAAAGGAGTCAGTTTTTAAACTCAGGAAGGCCCTCCTTCAAACAAAGGAGTCAGTTTTTAATTTGGCAGCAGAGAATCTGAAACAGTTAACACGTGCCCTAGGGAGGGCAACTGCTTACCCTAAACCCATCAAAAAGCACAGCTATGCTCTGCAAGATTCATGTTACACTCATCACATCTGTTTCATATTTTTTGGTGTTCATAACTGATGGAAGAGTTGAGATACAGAGTTACAGATTTTAATATAAAACAAAAGCAACAATGAAACACAGACATAAGATACATCTTGGTGAATAATTTTATAATGAAACTGTTAGCATAAGAAACATGAAATGTACTCAGTTATTTTTAGATATAAAAACAAAATAGTATGCATTCAGTATGACAAGCCACAAAGATATCAGTGTTGTAGGGCTACAGTGAGAATTACCTGAAGTATCACAAAAGATTATAATCCATCTAATGGGACAGGACCAGCTTTTGTAACATTCAAGTAGTAGGATTAAAATGCAGACCACACAGCCCAATTAAAAAGAATTATTGGTGTCTTGGTTTTTAGGCCTGTTTCTGGGGTTATTTGAGGGCACTGATTCAGAAAATTGCATTGGCTAAACTCCATCAGCTGTAGTTTCTTAGATAGTGTTATCATGATTTTCTATGGGCGGGCAGATGGCAACTGGTATGTGATGTATGTTCTGTATCCTGAAAGCTAAAACTGATAGGAGGCAACTAGTGCCTTTTTAAGAATTAGCAGGTCAAATATATCCAGAAACAAGGCTCACATTTGAGGCACAACATTTATGTTGGCCAGTGATTAGAGCGAATAAGTCAGCATCATTAACTGTGGACTTGACAAAAGTCCACCAACTACTATATGATAAAAGTAATAATAATAATTTAATAATAATAATAATAATAATAATAATAATACTTTATTTATACCCTGCCACCATCTCCCAAGGGGACTCGGGGCAGCTTACATGAGGCCAAGCCCAGCAATACACCAAAACAATATACAACAGGAACACAGCAAAAAAATAAAAATAAAAAACAATAAAAATACAAGAACCACATAATATACACATCAATATAAAATCAGAACATTTGAATACAGAAAATTGATCACAGTGGGCAAGGTCAGTTGCAGAAGATTATTTTTTTCTTAAAAACACTAGGTGAGAGAGCAATGTAATGTATCAGGACAGGGGATCCAGGGGATAAAGTAGGGTTTGATTGCACTAACAGGTAATAAAGTGCTTCCGAGGGCATTTTTGCAGGATTTGGTCAGGTCAGGGATTATTGTTCATTTAGTCATTGAAGGCACACTGGAACAGCCAAGTTTTCAAGCTCTTCCTGAATACTGCCAGTGTGGGGGCTTGCCTAATATCTCTGGGGAATGAATTCCAGAGCCGAGGGGCCACCACAGAGAAGGCCCTCTCCCTTGTTCCCACAAGCCACACTTGCGATGGGGGCAGGAGCGAGAGAAGGGCCTCTCTGGAAGATCGAAGACATCATGTAGGTTTGTAAACGGAAATGCGGTCATGCAAGTAGGTGGGTCCCAAACTGTTCAGGGCTTTGTAGGTAAGAACCTGTACCTTGAATTGGGACCAGAAAATAAACGGCAGCCAATGGAGCTCCTTAAACAGGGGGGTTGATTGCTCCCTGTAATTCGCACCAGTTAGTAGTCTAGCTGTCGCTTCTTCTCACTATTACATTTTTAGTCCTACTTATTCTTAAGTAGTTTTAATTTTGGAAGGATTAGATGATACAAGACAAATCCAAATAAGTGGAAAGTTCTGCCCCTGTCATCGTTTTCCTCCAACTTTACTTTTTCTCTTTGGCTTTCAGGACATTAGAAACTGGCACTGCATGGGGAAGATGATGGCCATACTAGCAACCCACAATTGCAATGCATGCACAAGAGGCAAGGGAGAGATGGTGAGGTGTACAATTTGAAAGTGAACTGCAGATTTATTTTCTTAAAAGTTCTTATGGACAAATAGGTCTGTTTAAAGACATATGGATTCCCTTATAGTTTTCAAGGGGGTAAGCATGAACAAATGCTTTCTTTGTGAACAATTTGGAATGACAAAGATTTAGTGTATCCATCCTGCTGTTGACCTCAAGCACTCATGATTCTGCACCCAGGACAAGAAAGGATCAATTATCCTGCTACCACATACGGTCATTTTAGAACTGCAAAGGAAATGTGCATGGTGAAAGCTTGAAAGATTGTTGTTCTACTATTAACATGTGTTTTCATTCATTTTTAAATGAAATGTCTGAGATTAAAACAAGGGGATGCCCGCTATAAGTCTTTCTGAGGTTTGAAGTGTGCTGTGAGTGTGTGTGGGGAGGACTGTTCAATGGGGAAACAAATGAAACAGTATTGTACCAGGATTTGAAAACATATTTGTTAATTACAGTGATCATATAGTCTTTCAAATGCTAATAGTCTTGACTGCAATTTCATTTTGCTTGGAACTGATAGAACTTATGATTAAAGAATGGTATAGCTTTATAGTGATTTTACTGCCATCTGTGTGCACCAGGCAATAACTATGTACAGATGGTTGTGATTCAGAGACAGGTTGCCACATGCAAAAAAAGTATGTTTCAGTTATTTCAGTAAGATTTATTGCAGCAGTCACAGTTAAATGCTTGAACCTTAATGATAATTGCTACTAATCCTTCAAGAAAAATGATTAGAGTTTAATAAACCGCAAGGAGCAGCTTTTGTCATAAACTTCAGAAACATATCACAAAGGTATATTTTATTTTTTCCCTCTCTTGTCTAATCATTTATTACAGCGTACATGGTGCTGCAGAGCTTCCTAATGTACAAGTAAGGAAGATTTTATAACACTTAGATCCTGAGACTGCCTGAAGTTCCTATTCCATTTTACAAAGAAAAGAGAGAGAAAAAGAATAAATTGATCAGTTTATTCCAGGGCCACTAAAAACCTGGTAAATATTTTAAACATTTCTAAATAAAAAGTAGAGTCTGGTGAACAAGTCTTGATATTACTTATCAGAGAGGGGAGAAAGGGGTCATTTCAATGAATCTCCATATAGTCCTCAGATGTTGAGTTCTACAATTTCGTGTATTGAGGAAGAGGTCAAATAATTTAATGTTTTATGGTGTCTCAGACAAGCGACATCATTTTATTAGCAGTCATCTCAAGGTTCCCTCCCTCCCCACACACACTTCCCTCTTTTGTGTTGTACATGCACACACTTAAAGAATCTTCTTTTTCTTTTTAAACACCACATATACTGGTAATTCAGGTAGAGCAACTGCTACTATTTCTTGCAAACATGTTTTTAATGTATCTTAAAATACAGGATGTGTAATTAATCTTATATGTCTGTTCAAAAAAAGTTGGATGACCCTGGGTTTTTTGTTATATGTATCATTATCATGGTCCTCTTAAATCACTTTTTTCTAAGATAAACAGCCCAAATATTGTAAGTTTTCATCATAAGGCAGTTGCTCTAGTTATTTTATCATGGTTCTTCTTTTCTGCATCTTTTTCAGATCGAAAATAGCCTTTTTGGGGTGCAGTGACCAGGACCTCCCTACAGTGTTCCAGATGTGTTTGTTCCATGGATTTGAATAAAGACAGTGTGATCCTGGCAATGCCATTTCAGTTCCTTCTTTAATGATTTACATCATTGTGCACACAAGTTCTGTGTAGATTATGCAGAAGTTGCTGTACCTGGCTGGGGATGGAGAAAAGATACCAAGGGGCTGTATCCGGCCCGTGGGCCTAGGTTTGTCCAAACCTGATCACACTGTAAAATTAATTCAGTTAATTCATGGGAATCATAGTTTGGTGAGGCACTTCATAAAACCACAACCTCCATGGAAGTTGAAACAATGTCAAACTGCATTAGTTTTACAGTGTAGATATACCTTGGATGACCTTAGGCAAGTCACCCTCTCTCTGGTTCAAAGTAAGGCATTGGCAATCCCTACACTGAACAAATCTTGCCAAGAAAATCCTGTCATACATGTGTCTTAGGTCAGCCCTAGTTAAAAAAAAAAACCACTTGAAGGCATATATGAATATAGCAAATGATCTGAAAGTTGTCTTACAGTAATCTCTGTGACCTTATTATGTATTGTTTTGATTTATTGTAACAAAATTTCTTGAATTATTCTATGACTTGCTATAAAAATCTCAGTGGAGTATATTTTGTTATTTTCTTCATTATTCCTTGACTGTGTTCTCTCATTCAAAAGGCTTTGTAATTGTGCCTTGCTATGTCTGTATTCAGGTGAATTGTATAACTTGATAACATCATTCATTAGTTTCAGTTTCCTCAAATGGTAGGAAATAGTATGGCAGTTGTAAAACCTTTATTTTAAAACAAATACCATACAGATATACAGTTTTGCACAATTAATACAAAAACTTTTATGAATGGGGATGAAATTAGGAGGATAACAGCTTGATCAAATTGAATTAAATTTCCATGAAGTACTCAATACCAAAACTCAAGTGTGGATTCTATGGTGGACATATTGTTTTAATGTTCTTCTTTGATGGCAATAGTCAACAGATACTTTATAGGGGATGTATGGATTCCACCTGAGTATGTGCTTTATGATGCATTCCAGCTCAGTCTTTGTACAGAGTTTTTAGCAGAAAGCCTTCTGGAGTAATCCTTTATGACTTTCCAATTCTGCAGCTTCCTTTCCCCAGTGGTTGAGTTTTCTGTCACATTATTAAGTGGCATTTTATGCAAGAGAAACATCAACACAACTTATTACTCAGGGTGTAGTGAATTAATATATTCATGTTTATTAATTTAAATCTTGTTTGCTATGAACAGCATTATCACTTAGCTACAGTGATTTTCCACCTCATTTGGCATCCTACTAAATTTAGCAGCATTAGTATCTCTGGTGGTATGTCAAGGAATCCTTTGAAATGTTACATTTATACTTTGAAAGTGCAAATGGAATATTGGTGAGTACCAAAGACTTTCATTGTTTTCAGGTCATCTTTCTTTTCAGTGCCAAGTTCCAAATTCTTCAATATCCACATGCAATAAATGTACAAAGTATACTGATTTGTGATCCTGTGACTTCATCACACACAATTAAATAAGTGTTTCTACACACTTAAGAAACTACCACTGATGGTGCCCTTTACATGATGCAAGCTTCAAATGTTGAGTAGAGCTATCTTGCCATTTCTAATGTGTGAGTTTTCCCCACGATTCTTGAGTTGATTAGCAAGTGACGTATTCTTCATTTCCACACATAGAGACATGTAAAGACACCCAATGTAGCAAGTGATGGAAATTCCCCACCCCTGTCCGCTTGTAAATAAAATGACATCATTGTGGAGGGAAGAGCCAAGACGGGCAGAATTTATTCCTTTCTGCCTCCATTATCATTTTGGGACTGAGAAGCTATAGCAAACAAATATTCAAAACATTCAGGAGAAAATAGCAAGTGTGAAAATTTTGCGCTTCTGTCTCTGTAACCTTAGCAAGCCCCCTCTTCCTTTGTTGGATCATAAATGACCTTTTGAACTCTTGTCCAATGAAACTCCTGCTGTGCTGCTTTTGTCTATCAAAAGGATAGCAGAGAGAGATTTAAGAAAGCTAAAGCTTTATTTCCCCCCTCTTTCCTGTAAGAATGTAAGAATAACCCAACCCATCTTTGGGGCTGTAGGTTGAACTTCCAAGATAGAAGGTTTTTTTTGTTTTTTAAAAAAGAAAATGGGGAGGGACACTGGGGGAAATGAGTCTTTACCATTTGATGGCAAATCAAACAGATAAATTTTAAAGCAGAGAGAAGGATTAGGTGTGATGGAGTTAGAAAAATCTTACATTTAATTTCAAAGCAGAATGTGGAGAAGCTTTAGGGGAAACCTTCTCTCCCAAACACTTCATCTATTCTGTGGGCTGAAGTCCCTGGTTATGTGATAAGAAAATGAATGTTATTCTTACTTCTTTGTCTTCAGTTTTGGAACTACTCTATGTGAATTACAATATATCTCATCCTTATTTTCCCATATAAGTTTGGACAACTGAGATATCAAGTGCTTCCAGATGATAACAAAGAACAAGTTATGGATGCTAACTTGGAGAGTTTGAAATGTAGATTGGACAAATTCATGGAAGAATTGACCTTGAGCAATTCAGAGTCATGTCAGTTAATAAATTTGCCCATTATCAGAGCCAGTATACTTCTTTACACCACTTACTGATAAATGCAGTCAGCCCTTCTCATTCACCAGGGGTTGGGAGACAGGACTCCCATGAAATTGGAAAACCATGAATTCAAAAAAATGTGTTTTCCTGGACAGACGATTTCTCTAAGAAGTTCTAGATCCTAAAGTGAACCTCTAGGGTCAGTTTCCTGCAGAGGCTGATCACATTGGAGGTCCTTGGGATTCCAGGGGTTAGCATATTAATCAAATCCAAAAATAAGTTAAACTCAAAAATGTTTTCCTCAGGTTCAAAGATCTGGTGGGAATTACAGTCCAACAACAAGTTTCTGATCTGCCCTAAATAATTAGACATTCCCTTATTACAAATTGATTCTCCACTTATCAATTTTTACTGAAGAAGGGCACTTACAAGACCAGTTTAGGAAGATTCACAATTAGATTTAGAACATGTCAGATAAATATATTTCATAATAAGTCTGGTAGCACTATGGACTGCCAAATGGTAAGCAAAAGCATCCAAAATGCTGTGCTGTTTCCTTCGTATGCCATTTTGGGGATACAAGGAAAGTATTTCTCAAGAGACCTGGTTAAACAGTAAGAGCACAAATGGGATTTTAATAAATATGGTGCTAGACCTATTAAACATGGACAATTCAGAAAAGCCAATGCAGTACAATCTAGATTATTTTCTCCCTTGCTCTTTTTTGCACTGTCCTTTTGCTCTCACTTATGTCATGTCTAAAATTAGATCATAAATTCCTAGGGGTGTAGCAACTATATTTTTTTATTTGTTCAGTAAAGCCTCCAGCACAATATAAGTACTGTGTAAAAATCATCATAATGTAAAAATATAGCAGAGTAAATTTTAAAATAAATCCTTCCACCAGGGTTGTGAATAACATGGACATTATTTTACCTCTTAACTTTAGAGTGGCTACAGAATTTCATCTGTTACTACTTTTAAAAAAGAATGTTGAAAACTACCATAAAACTCTGTGTACTATATAACTGAGGTTTTGTGTGCGTGTGCCCACTCCATTTTGTTATTCAGTAAAGGACTTTGTGTGTTATACTGTTCAGCGCAGAGAGTAATTTCTGTTTTTTTTAAAATTTATCCATGGAAATAAATGCCCCTCACTCTAACATTTTCTCAAGCTAACTCCAAAATAAAATTGTTGCTGTCGCTACATGCTATCATCTTATGTACATTTAATTGAGACTTAGTCTTAATGCATTCTATCCATAGTTCTAATCATGCAATATAAACATTCAAATATTGTACTGGTAATCAAGTAAAAGTCTGGTGTTCCTGTGAGTATCATCAATATTTCATCTTTCCATATCTATTGGAATGCTTTGAATGTGATTTTCCTGCATCTTGGCAGGGGGTTGGATTGTATGGCCCACGAGGTCTCTTCCAACTCTATGATACTATGATTCTATGAATGCTGAAATTTCAGGAAGAAAAAAAGCAGAAACAAACTCACATTTCTATAGTGAACATCCACACAGGAAGCAGGACCAGAAGAAAGCCCAACAAACCCCATAACAAAAAAAAAAAGGTTGTTCTTCATTCAACTTCTCTTGCTTGAATTGCCCCTTCTCTCCAAGCAATACCAGACAACCCTTTTTCAATTTATATAGTATTTAGTAGTTTTCCACAGCTCATTAAATTTTGGTCTAAAATGAATGGTTGAGTTCTGGCATATCTCTGTAACATACAGATGAATGCATTCTCCTATCTATGTAGCTGAGGCTCTTCAAGAAGAACAGGCATTTTCTTTCATAGTTATTGTTGTTTGCAGACATACTCAATTGAAATTGAGTAGTGTAGAAGGGAGCAAAAGATTATGAAACATCTCCAAAAGAGTCAGCATCTGGGTGGTAATTTCTCTTTGATTGATGTTGCTTGTTCAAAGATGGAGGGCTGCTGTTATTCATGAACAGGTATGCACTTTCCGGATGCATTTTTGTAAATCAGACAATATGTTGACAGCCTTAGTGAAGCATTTTGCTCAGCATATGCTCAGTTTGTGTAAGTTGCATGGATCAATCTACCATTTTGTATTTAAGATCTAAGCTGGAAGATAGTTTAAGGGCTAGTTAAAGCTAACTTCAGTTTAAAGGTTGGCTTTAACAATCTCTAAAACTGTCACCAAATTGAGCACAGACAAATTTTTCAATTGTTATTAGTATACCAAT
This sequence comes from Anolis sagrei, assembly GCF_037176765.1. Taxonomy (NCBI): domain Eukaryota; kingdom Metazoa; phylum Chordata; class Lepidosauria; order Squamata; family Anolidae; genus Anolis; species Anolis sagrei. The sequence goes on along the minus strand of NC_090022.1, from coordinate 255,742,745 downwards.
TATTTATTTCGAGGTCTAAAACTTCTGCTGCTGAACACCTGGTTGATGAATCTCAACTTCTTTGTCATCCAGGATATTGAATGTTTATGCTGATTTGTGATTTTTGCTGGTGATCTCGCTGGTGAGTGCTGCTTACTTATTTCTGGTGAGTACAATTCATACTGCCACATGTGAGATCTGAGGAGATGGGGTCACATAGAAATCCATTCTTTCCCTATCTAGGGGATCTGTTCACTTGGACAGTTTCTTTAGAGAGAAGAATGGAAAAACTGCCATTTTCTATCAGGAATAACAGAGATGCTTCAGGTGTGGTGTTGAGACTCCTGCAGGAGGAATGTTTTGGAAGGATTTCAATACTGATGCTGAGGACTTCTCAATTGGCATTGCACAATAATCCATGGACTTCAAGATAATCATTGCCTTGCCTCAGTTAGTTTGATTTCATGAGACACACTTTGCTTCTGTCAAGCTCTGCAAGAAACTAAGGCAACTATCATTTAATAGATGGGTATTAATTGGCCCCCAATTTCGATTCGAAGGTTTTTTAGTCATATCTTTTATAGACATTCACTTCAATTTGTTGTGATTATTTGCTTTAAACTATACTTTGTTACATTAGGTTGGAATCCATTTTGTTACTTTTGTATGAGAAAAGAAGAATATAATTAAACATGATTAAAAATAAAATGTATATTGTATGTGTGTGTGCAGATGAAATTAAGTTTGGATCAAGAATAATATATGTCAGTCACTATCACTCTTAGGAATGTGAAGATCTTTGCAAAAAAAAAAATCTCATTCTCAACAACAGAGGCTGCCTTAATATGTCAAGATGGTCTGCTGAGAGATTGCCAGTCTCCATGAGAGTCCTTACTTCCAGCACAGGGATGAGTCAATGAACACTTTCCTTTTCACTGAGTTTTCTAAAACATGCATCAAAAATATGTGTTTACAGAACTACTGCAGACTTATTATTTTGAAAAATGCAAACTTCCCATCTGAAGCTTCTAATATTTTTAAAGTTGTTGGGGAAAATCATCTTTCTCTGTAGTTTTTCTATAACATTTATACAATGTATGTCGTTTCTGTAAAAAAAAAAAATCCTTCAGACAAATGGAAAAACTCTTTTGAGGCTAAAAGAAAATATCTTGTCCCTTTGACAAGTAAGAACAGTTTTGAAATTTCTTGTTCTTGCCTGCAAAAATCAGGAAAGCTATAATTTAAATATCTAAATCCCTATTAAAACTATTTGTTATTTGACTAGTCTTCATTGGCCAATAAGAGTGTGGTCCAATAAAAACTGAGAGCACGTCAGCTCTGTTGGTACTGGTAGGAGCAGGTTAAACACTAGCTTATCACCTGCTTAGTCATCTTGCTAAACACAGTGGGGATGAAATACTTTTAACTTAGACAGGATCATGGCCTAAGCACCCGTAATGCAGTTATTTTCTCAACTCTACAGTGTACCTAGAGCTTATACTCTGTTCCTGCACTTCTGTCATTATCTTGGTTGAGTAAGAAATAAATTCACACTTGTAGAAGTCTTATCAGTACCACTAGTTCACTAGCCTCTCACCTCCAAGGACCAATTTTAAGCAAAGGTTACAATTAAAAATAACTTGGATTGTATCCATGTCCCCATTTGTGTGACCAGGAAAACGACTGTCGTATGTGTCACAATTGTCAGTCTTTCCTCAGCAGAGTTATAGGAGAGGAATAACAGGGGTTCTGTCACAGGTCAGCTACAAGGTATATAATCTGAGCTTTGGAAGAAATCCTTCACTGTGATTTGTTTCAGGTCCCAGCTGTTAAGATCTTTCACATTTATGAGTTCTTACACTCCCTTGCTCACTGAAAAGAAGGTGCAGTTGGGAACTCGATGACTTCTGGTATTAGAGCATTCGATGTTTCTGAATGGAATGTGGACCAGCTTTTATTTATAACATTTGTAATAGTATTCTCCTATTGCAAAGCTAAAAGTCAAGAACCAATATTTTAGTAGCTGGTTTCCAACATTAATTTGATAAACATAACCAATACATTAAGAAGTGTTTTGTTCTCCTTTCAAATCTTATTTCTAAGTTTTAGTTTTCAGTTCAGTGTGTACATGATTTTATTTTTCATTGCTATACTTATATCCTATCCATTTATATTGAAAGAGTTCAAGATGGACCTCCCCATTGTTTCCTTACAGTAATTCAGTGAATTCCTTTATCAAATGAATTAGGTTAGATTGAGAGATGAGAATTTAAACACAGTATTCTTAAGTTCTAGTCCAACACTCTGATTGCTAGTTTATAAACAGATTCAGTTCAGAAGCAGGTTACCCTAATTTTATGGGACTTGGACAAAAGTAGGTATGCATAACATTTAATGTGTGTGTTACAGCTCTATGCTTATTATCTTTTTAAAAAGAGCCCCATGGCAGGTACATCTGCAATGTAGAATGAATGCAGTTTGATACTACCTTAATTGCCATGGCTCAAGACTCTAGTATCCTGGGATTAGTAGTTTGATGAGGCATCAAAGTGTTTTGGGAGAGAAGGTTGAATGCCTTGGAACATCTCACGATTCCATAGCATTGAGCAAGGGCAGTTAAAGTAGCATTAAAACTGTATTACTTGTACAATGTAAACACACTAAGAGAATAAGAGTAGAAATGCAGTTTTAGTTACAGTGGAACCTCTACTTAAGAATGTCCCAATGTAAGAGAATATTGAGTTAAGAGCAATTGCTCAGCCTGGGTTTTGTTTTGCCATACGAGCAGCATTTTGAGTTAAGAGCTAGCACCAGAGGGAGCTCTTGTGCCATAGGGAACACTAGCATGAGAGTACAGGGCTTTAGGGCTTCAAGGGAACATCCTCCATGCCTCATGCTCCAGTCTGCTTTGGGAGATTGCTGTCCGCGTTGCTCTTGTCTGCTTTGAAGAATGTCGGGTTGCTTTGGATGGGTTTTATACCTGGTATGTTTGGCTTCATGAAGAGGAAGAGAGAGCAAGAGAGAGCAAGAGAGAGGGAGACTGGAATGAACACAGTATGAAGAAAATGATGCTTCTGCCTCTTCACTTTGTGCTTCCTTGCCAAAACTTTGTGCTTCTACCATTGTGCCACAGCTTTGTGGTTCTACCATTTTAAAGTTGATCTTTCTTTTATATTGTTCCATGTTCCATTATCGATTATTTATAAAGTACATTTTTTTATTTTTTTTAAAAAAATGTAACAAAAAGGTTTGGGGGTGGAATGGATTAATAGCATTTTAATGCATTTCAATGGAAAAATCACTTTGAAATAAGAGTGTTTTGAGTTAAGAGCTTGGTCACAGAATGAATTAAACTCTTAACTCCAGTTATCACTGTATTATTCTTTTTCCTGGCTATGTTGAACAGATAACTGCATGCTGTTCTGGCAAAGCACACTAGTTTGTGAGAAATTGGATATCTGTAAAAGCAACATCTTAATTTAGAATTATTTGGAATCAGTTATATTTCTGAAAATATAGGGAAGTTAAATATAATTAAATATGCAAATTATCAAAAGTTCTCCAACTCATGATATAGTTCCAGGGTGGTTCTCAGAATGACATTTGCAAAGCCTGATTCAATTTGAATCAGGTAATTTGAAAATCTGGCTGTAATTTTGCCTAGTTAATTTATTCTTTCTAGATGGACAGATGGGCTCAAATGTTAGGGCCAAACTGCTCTTTTTTGCTGGAGTTCCCAATACAATTCCCTCCTCTCTTTTTTCTTTTTTTGCAACTGCAGGCTTTTTGTCTCATTTACAGCACAGGGAATTAAGGACACTTCCAGACAGGCCCAAAATGCAGGGCCTGTCATGGGTTTACCTGAAGCATACAAATGATGTCTCGGGAAAACCTGAATTAATCTGGAGTAAACTGGGATTTCCCAATTTACTCTTGATTATTAAACACCTGGAAAGATCTAGAACTTAATGCCCCCACCCTTCTGGTTGACCCGGGAGGGCATGTAGCCCTCCACCCGGGAAAGCCATGGGTTTGGGGGAGGTGTGGGGCCTCAATCCCAGAAGGAACTGGGATAAAATATCCCAGTTCCTCCTGGGATTGAGGCCTGTCTGGAAGGGCCCTGAGATTATCTTTCCTTCCTGCTTTTAGCTTCTGTTTGCTTCTGAAGGGAAAACTGTTAGTTTAAAAACTGATACAGCAAGTTTTCCATTTTGTGGCTATAAATTTTAGTAGTCTGCATGTGTTCTGGCTGTGAGATTGCAAGAGGGTGGGTAGACCCCCATACCTAATCCCAAGGTTGCTTTTACATAAAGATGTTAGGAGCTGCAAGGATGAACTTCAGGACAACATAGAATCATAGAATCATAGAGTTGTAAGAGACCTCATGGGCCATCCAGTCCAACCCTTTGCCAAGAAGTAGGAAAATTGCATTCAAAGCACCCCTGACAGATGGCCATATAAGCTACAAACATGATGTAGCTTAACCTTTGGGTAAATGAAGGGGTACTCTTCAATTCCATCATGAGAAACCATATATGAAATAACAGTAAATGATCATTGCAAGTTAATGATTTTGCAATTCCTCTTTTCCACTGGAGTACTTGGTACAAAACCCCGTGGGCTGAACTAAATGTTACATTTTTCTATATTTAATACACCATCAGCTGCTTTTAATGACATAAGACAGGTATGGAAAATGTAGCTGAGGGAAGAAAAGGAAAGTTTTTAACATTTTCTCCACCTTCAGTTTTTCTTATTCTGAGTAATCTTCTTCCATAGGTTTTCCCACACATAGGGTTCAAAATACATGTATCTGGAACAAACCAGGAAAAAAAGAGGGGAGAATAATTTGAAATAATGGTCAGCATGGAAAAATGTTAAGTACTTCCTGCTTTCCATTCTGCTTCTCCCTAAAAAAAAGGTGATATCCTGAAACTGTTTTTTCTTATTAAAAACAGACTCGGGGATTCAAATATGTGCATTCATGTAACATCTGGTGAAGCCCTGAGTGAACTATCCATCCTGTTTCTGTACTTTAGTGGATATAGAGCTGGTATATATGTTTGCAAATATAAAGTTGCAGGTTTAGTTACTAATTAATATTGTCTCAGTCTCTCTGCTAGAAAAGGCTCTCAAGACTTTGAAATGCTTCCAAGTAATCAACATTTTTCATAAGAAACACCATCAGGTTAGATGGACCAATGGTCTGACTCAGAATAAGACAGTTTCTCATATCTTGCTATCTATGCAGTGTTTATGATTTTCTGTTCTCTTTTGCTGTTTAACATTCTTTCAGTACCACAGAAAAGCTTTACCAAAGTGCTGTGTCAATTGTCTATAAAGGTCTTGTGGTGCTAGATGGATAAGCAGATTGGCAGGTGCAGTATTATGCAGAGTCCTATTAAAGTAGGTGGTTATACTATTAGTATTAGTGCTTTCTGAAATTGCATGCCTTTTAAAAATAAAATGGATTATACTATTACTTGTCTTCTTTTAGCAGATGTATTTAATGTTTTAGTTATGAAATATTTGATGGGGAAACTCACTAGGGAGATTCTTGGCACTTGAAATTAAGTTCACTTGGAAGGTGGAAAAAGAATTTTAATAATTGCAGCAATGGTAATTTGATACATTTCTAGCAATAAGTATGCCAATGACACCATGCTCACTGCCACAAATCAGACTAAGGGCTCTATTCATGAATGAGTCATGTCCTACTTACCCTCCATTTTTATGTGGTATAAATTTAATGAAAAAGATCAGATAGTGTCTTTTCTGTGGATTGTGCTACAACTTCTGTTTATGAGAAGAACCTTTTGTGTCAAAGAAGAGAAAATGTGTGGAAGAGGATAAATTTAGAAAATACTAAAGATATAGTCAATGCCACTCAAAAAGTGGGGCACTATTAATAACATTTTTGAAAAAATATTCTGGTTTTGGTGATAATTTTACCCAGCAAATGATGATTTAAAAAACTCCTACATATGAACTACATATGTATATTTGTGAGGGCATAGACTAGGATTTACACAGGCCAAAATAAGGTAGCAAAGGTATTATGATCTCTGTATATATAACTCCCTTTTCTTTTAATGTGCTGAATTTCTCTTCTTTTTTTTACAATATTCTTTTTCTTGAATGAAACTTTTATTTATAGCCCACCCTATCTCCCCAAAGGGATTTAGGGTGGCTCACAACAAAATACACAGTGGCAAACATTCAATGCCAGACAATAATATATAAAACAAATAAAAACAACTCAATAAATTGTAAAACAACTTAAAAAGCTGTTTAAAAATAATTTCATTAGAAGAGAACATAGACTTGTCTAATCCAACATCCAGTTTCCTGTATTGGACAATAGTATACCTTTAGGAAGTGAAAAGGTGAACTGGTGGGTGAGCAAGTGAGGAGCGAACGGGGAGCGAGTAGAGGGCATGACAAGTGGGAGCAGCCAAGCCATGAGCCACCTTGTGCCCCTTTTGGCAGCCATGGCATAAATGTGCCACCACTGCCATAGAGTCACACTGAATGAACTAGAGATTCCTAGAGCAAACATTTTAAGCAATTCGATGAAAAATTAAATCTACAAAAGCTAAAACTGCAAATGTAGAGAGACGACTGTATAGCTTTCTCCTATTGTTGTTCCCTGTAAACTATTGCTTAGAGCTTTGGTTCTCAACCTCCCCAGATGTTTTGGCCTCTAACTCCCAGAAATCCTTATAGCTGGTAAACTGGCTGGCATTTTTGGGAGTTGTGGGACAAAACACCTGGGGATCCATATGTTGAAAACCACTGGCTTAGAAAAGCTCGAGGTTTCACATAAGCATCATAGTACTAGTCACTGATAACTTTTTCCTTCATGATTTTGTCTAAGCCCTTTTCCCCTTCCCCTGATGTTTACCAATTTCCTACCTGTTCATTGCTACTTTCTCAGACCCCATTAATGTCAGTGTGAAGTGATGTGATAGTTTGTCCACTTGTGCTATGACAAACCTGGAAACCTGGAAGGATTATGTACTTCTGCTTGAGTGTGTGTGTAATTTCAAAAAAGGAAAAAAAGCATTCAAAAATTAATAAAGTAACAACAACAGCATTAGCAGCAGTTCAACAGATCAGAAACTTTAATTTTATTTTTTAGTTTTTATTAAGTGAATAATTGTATACAGAATATAAGAAAGATTAACACTTATAGATAACCAATCACACATAATACAATCCCCCCCCCCCATGAACCATCACCCCTGACTTCTAGCACTACCCAGTATGAAACTAATGTCTTAAAAAACCCTACCCTTAGCCTAAATTAATAATTTCCCCTTGTGACTACTTTGAAATCTATTTTTGTCTTCTTTTCTAGATATCCAAATGCAAACCTCTATTTCTTGACAAAATCTTCATATTACATTGGATAGCTTGGCCATTTGGATATAATCTAATAATTTTTCTCTCCAGTCCTTTAGCAATAGCGTTTTTCCCCTCCTTTCCAAGATTTTGCTATTAATATTAAGATATGGAGAAAGTATTTGATAATGTCCAGTGGCAATGTATAGAGAAAGTATTGGCTAGCTATGGGGTGGACAAGTGCCATTTACTCAAAACAAAAAGCTAAATTAAGGATAAATGGCCAAATATCAAATTATGTTGAGATCCAAAAAGGAAAGAGATACAGGTGTCCTTTGTCATCTTTGCTTTTCATATGGATGTTATAAATATTAAATTTTAGAATTAGGAAAGACAGCTGTGTTAAAGGGATGAAAAATAAAAGGATGAGAATTCAAATTTAAAGCATATGCTGATGACATGGTATACATTATAGAAGATTAGTTAAAAAGCATTCAGTCTTTTTACATATTAATAAGTATGGGAAAATGTAATACGTAATAATCTACTGAGAATTAAAGGATTGAGAATTTTTGAATATTGGAGGAATTATTTGACTAAATTTATATGAAATGGGAAAAAACTAGAATTACTTAAAGAAACCTAATAGATACCAAAGAGAGAAAGGGCTTAATGCTTCCAGAAGCGGTAGGCTTCAGTTGGCTAAAGGAGTGGGTTACATTAGAAAATTGAGCTTTACTCAAACTCGAGGGATATAACCTAATATTTGGCTGGTATGCATATTTATGGTACGGGAAAGATAGAATTAATAAAGATTTCCATAGACATGTATAATAACCACTGCTCATCAAAATATAATAACGCAGCGAGAGTAGTACGATTTTTAAATTGATTTATTGACGGGGAAATATGATATATAAAATAAATCTCAAACGCTCGCTTCTCAGCCAAAATTATGAAGTTCACAAAAGGTAGAGGGAGTGTGGTTGCTGAACCAACTGTATATTGGAACTGGGAAACACTAGAACTGAGAGACTTAAAATGATTTTTCAAAAGATTTCCGCTGCCACCAGTCCTATAATAATCAGGCTAAGGTAATATTGAGAGTTTGTTCAGTAACACACACTATGTCACTATAGTTTCTTAGAGGGTGCTGTGAAGCTGACTTTTAGTAATACTTTGACCACACAGGTATTCACACTGAGGCTGGTATAAGTTGAATAAAAGAACTAGAATGTTTATTGAACAGGCTTGAAATATTCAGGTACAAATGCTTAATGGTTTCAGTAAAATACTGGCATAAAAAGCTTGTAGTTGTGTTAGATTCAAAATCTTAAAACGTCTGGGTTACTAGTCTTCAAAGTTCCAACAGAAAATTACTTCAGGAAATGCATCTCTGAAAGTAACTCCCAAAGCTTTCCCTCAGGAATCTAGTCAAAAACCTGAACTAGACTTCCTTAGGAATTGAACAGACCACTAACGGGGTACTGCTCCACAAAACAGTATTCTAGCTATCTATTCAATAACTACTCTGAATACTTCACAAAAGACTGACTCAAACTTCTTCAAACCCAAACTAGCTCTGACTAACACAAACTTTTCCTCTCTCTAACAGTTCCAAACTCCAACTGACTAAACCAGGACCTCTAGCCTCAGTTTAAAAGACACTTTTTCCCTCTAGAACACTTAAGCTCACCCCCTTCTTTCTAGCCAATCCTAGCCTTCTGATTTTCCCTCCAAGACTAGAACACGCCCCCTCAAGGCAAACCTAACTAAGATGGCTTCTCCCTGTCTCCCTTCTCTAAAATGGATGCTGTGGCTTCACCAGGCCCACTCCCCCAGGTTTGAGGCAGTCAGCTAAGGTAAGGGATTCATTATAACATCCCATAAGAGCAAGTCTATTCGCAATTTGAAAAAGATATAAGGCAGAGATGGAACAAAAAATCCGGTTATTGCTAGGACCCCTTGAAGCAATGTTAAACACAATTTTTAACAAGGAAACAAGAACCTATAGGGTGTACTTAATTAAGAAAAAGAGCACTGGAGACTAAAAAGAAGGAAAGGGTTAGGGATAAATGATTGGTTTTGCTGCCATCAATTATATCATATATTTTTAAAAGCTAATAAAATAGAACTCACTAAAAGAAAATCAGAATTGGAGAATATTTTAGAGGGGAGAAATAAGGGATTAATTTCCAGATTATATAGATATGCATAAGGGTACGACATAGAAGACAATAAAATAAAAAACAGTAATGATTTTGTGGGCTAAAGTTTTTGGGAAAAATATTGAGTTAGAGATTTGGGAATATTTAGGATTTAAATTACTAATAGAAAGATCTATTAGAGATAACATTTATAAAATGTTTTATAGAAGTTAAGTACGTAACTCCTGAGATAATAGCTAAAATAGATAAACCTCACTCGGGGGCGTGGGGGTTGGTGTTTTTGAAGATGTAAAGTACAGAAAGGTACCTTTGTTCATTTCTGGTGGACCTCCAAGTTGGTACAAACATTTTGAAAAAAAGTGATTAAGGAAACAAATAATATTATCACTAAAAAGGTTAGGAAAAATCCAGAGATGTGCCTCTTAGGACTATTTGGTAAAAAAAACACAACAGTAAATAAGATGCAGAAATCTGTCAATACAGTTTTGTTGCAGTGTAAATAATAATAGCAGATCAGAAACTTTTAGTGCCAGCAGTAGAGCAATTAAGCTTCAGACATACAAGACCAGAGCCAAGCTTAAAAAGTTATAAAAGACTGTATTCAAAAAACTACATATCACGATAGGAAAGTTAACACTGAACCTAGCTACCTAACTCACAGCAGACAACTTGTCTCTCTATGTTTACAGGAGTAAAACTGTCAGAAGCATCAGTCCCCAAACCAGCAGCACATTAATCAACAGTCCAGGAGTTCTCAAACTTTTAAAACAGAGGGCTGGTTCACCATACATCAGACTATTGGGGGGCAGGGTGGACTACAGTTTGAAAAAAATGAATGAATTCTTATGTACACTGCACATATCTTATTTGTCGTGCAAAAAACCCATGAAAGAACAATACAAAATTAAGAACAATTTTAACCAATATAAACTTACCAATCTTTCAATGGAAACTGTGAGCCTGTTTTTGGCTGATGAGATGATCAAGGGAATTAGGATTGTTGTTGTGTGCCTCCAAGTCATTTCAGACTTAAGGTGACCATAAGTCCAAAGTTTGGGGTAGAGTTTGGATAAATGATTTTGGAAGGCGACATCCGGCCTGTGGGCCTTAGTTTGGGGACCCCAGCTTTAGTCCAACAGAGAGGCAAGCATTAGCAGGAGCTGAGTATGTTCAGTTTGGCGAAGAGAGGACGTGATTGCCTTCCTTCAATATCTCAAGGGTTGTAACACAGTTGAGGGGACAGGATTGTTATCTGCTGCCCCAGAGGGTAGGTTGAGTTCTGATGGTTACAGGAGATCAGATTTTGGCTGAACATTAGAGAGAACTTCTTGATAGTAGCAATAGTTCATCAATGGACTCCATTATCTAGAGTGGTGGTGGTGTCTCTTTTTCGGGATGTCTTCAGAAAGAGGCTGCAGGTACTGGGAATGCTGTAGCTGGAGATCTTGCACTGAATTCAACTGCCCATGAAGCCTCTTCCAACTCTATAATTCTGTGATTTTAAGTAAGCAGCCCTCAGAAGTATAGCCACTGTGGCAAAGAATACTAGGAGCTAATGACTGAATGGCTGCATTGTTCCTTGCAATGGGAATACATGCCACTTGAATTCAGCAAGTTGTTTAGCTGATGAGATGGGGGTAGTGTAGGGCAAGTGGAACAAAAGAATCTCAACTGGATGTGTAGATATGGCAAATGTGTCATTTTGACAGTGACTGCTTCTGATTATTTCGAGGTGGCTTGACAACTGGGGATTAGTTTACACACATCTCTGAATATGCACACTGAAAACCTTTTTGTAAAGAATTTATTACAGTTGTAAACCCTTGGAAAAAGTTGCCAATTAGCTGAAAAGCATTATCTGATTTTGTCCATCCTCTGTGCCTGTAGTGTACAGATATATAGTAGATACCGACATATGTTCTTAGTACTAAATTTTGTGGTGGAAAGTCATTGAATAGTTATGTGGATGTTCATAGTGCTTCTTTATGGGCATGGATTAATTTTATATTCTTTATGCTATAAATCAAAGTAATAAGGAGCATTTCCAAATGTACCACTGGAATTGTTTTTTGTATTGCTTTTGTTCTATTTATAACTTTACTAAGGGGTTAGGGCTGTTTTTTGTACATAAATTGTTATATACTATAGAGCAGCTGATACACACTAATAGGTCTAGGGCTATAAAAGTCTCTCTTGGCACTCTTAACATGGTCAGATTATTACTGTATTCTTTGATTCACTTGATGTGTTCAAGGATCTTCTCTGGTCTGAAAGGTCAGCTGCTTTTAGTTGTGCACCAGCAGAATACTAATACTGCCCTTATTCAAATTACCTGCTACAGTACTTATTAAATTGATGGCCTTGTGCTCTAATTTAATACTGTCGTCGTTCAGTGGCAGGTCGCAGCTGCACTCTGTGCTGAATTAGGTAGATCTGAGGCAAAGTTCAAGCAGAAACCATGGTTTTGGGCTGCATTTTCCCACTAAATTAGCAGTCAGATGCAGTGTATAATTAATTAGCACAAACCAGGGAAAGCTTGTCATTTAATAAGCCTTTTTTTATTTCCACATTACACAAACAGTGGGAATTGATCCATTAAGTGCCTGGCTATTAATGCTGTTTAATGTATGTCTGGTTGCTAAATTGAGATGTCTAGTTACATACATACATTCGGTTTTCGAGAGCTCCTTACGGATTGTTCAGTGATTGCTGAGATTTTAAGTCATGTTCCACAAATCAATACTGGCTTCATTAATACTTATGAACATACTTCACTCAGAGAGAAGGATCTAAAATGCTAGGCTTTGCTTCAATTGAAAATATTGTGTCAAAAGCCTTGTTGTCAGGAGAGACACAATATTGTATGAGGGGTTTTGTTTTGGTCTATTGTTATTTAAAATTGTTCAGCAGAGCGGTATATAATTATTAAATTGTGCAAAGCATATTAAGCTGTGAAAAAAATTGAAGTATTATCTGTCTTGTAACAGAATAGTTATGAAGTAGTGCAATGGTTTAGAACCATGGTAAGCAACTAGGGTGGAATCAGGGGGCAGTTTTCTACCTCTGGTACTTCTTAAGGGTAATTCACGGGAGGAAAGATACATCTTCAAGTGTTCAGTAGATGGTCTTTATTTTTTATTTTAGACAAATCCCAATGTCTTTTGGCTTTTGTATATATTTCAATGGCCTTCTTCACTCTGTGCTGAATTAGGTAGATCTAAGGCAAAGTTCAAGCAGGGGCAATATACAGTCTTCAGGGGCCATAAACAGTCTTACAGCAAAAATTCCTGGAGCTGAAAATCTCATTTAATGGACCAACCCAATTCAGCACAGAAATACCTAGAACATTTTCTAAAATAAAAATAAAGGCCATCTACTGAGCACTCTCTCACCTTCCCTTTTAGATTCTTTTGGGTACTTTCCAATATCCTCCTCTGTTCCTCTTTGGGGGACATATAAACTAGGGATGCAATTCCTTGCTAATATTGTTCTTAAAGGAGCCAGTGAGTCATTTTAGAAATTTCCTCCCCATTTCAAAAAAGCCTCTCCAAACATTTCAGTTTCTGAAAACAATTTATAGTTCAGGACATATTTTCCACGAAAATTGTTTTATTTTCTTACAGGAAACAGCAATTTCTGCGCAGAAAACAATCACATAATACATTTATAATGTTTTCTTTTTGTACAAACCTATAAATATAGAGTTCATATAAATATAAATGTTCTGAGCATTATATATGCACCATAAACAGTAAATGTTTTCTGAGAGACCACTCTGTTTGGGGACTTGGATGGCAGGTATGTCATCCATAGCTGTAATATGCCTACAGTCTATGTGGTGCCTCAGAAGCTTGGTACATATTCCCTGTCCCCTCATTGCTCTCAATCTATACTGTCTGCTACTTCCAGCCAGTGTATACAGAGTCAAGTCACTGTAAGGTTCACTAGCAGAACCAAAATTGCTATGAAAGAGTTAATAATAAGAGTCATCCCTATGTGTTTTCTTTCTGAATACAACCACTGGGAGAAGAGTTTGGGTAGTACATCTCTATTTCAATAATTTGGATTCCTGGTAAAGGGATGATACTAAAGACCAGTCCTGACCAATTCCCTTCAAGAGCACCTTACAGACTTAACCTCAATCTTGAGGGGAAATGGTCAGATAAAGGGAGTTTTATTCCTTTACACTGACCCTAGATCAGTGTTTCTCAACCTAGGGGTCGCAACCCCTGGGGGGTCACGAGGGGGTGTCAGAGGGGTTGCCAAAAACCATCAGAAAACACAGTATCTTCTGTTGGTCATAGGAGTTCTGTGTGGGAAGTTTGGCCCAATTCTATCATTGGTAGGGTTCAGAATGCTCTTTGGTTGTAGATGAACTATGAATCCCAGCAACTACAACTCCCAAATGTCAAGGTCTATTTCCCCCAAACTCTGTATTTGGGCATATTGAGTATCCATGGCAAGTTTGGTCTAGATCCATCATTGTTTGAGTCCACAGCGTTCTCTGGATGGAGATGAACTACAACTCCACAACTCAAGGTCAATGTCCATCAAACCCTTCCAGTATTTTCTGCTTGTAATGGGAGTTCTGTGTGTCAAGTTTGGTTCAATTCCATCATGGGTGGAGTTCAGAATGGTCTTTGATCCCAGCAACTACAACTCCCAAATGGCAAAATCCATCCTTCCCATCCCCACCAGTGTCCAAATTTGGGCGTATCGGGTATTTGTGCCAAATTTTGTCCAGTTAATGAAAATACATCCTGCATATCAGATATTTGCATGACTGTTCATAACAGTAGCAAAATTGCAGTTATGAAGTAGTCATGAAAATAATGTTATGGTTGGGGGTCACCACAACATGAGGAACTGTATTCAGGTGTTGCAGCATCAGGAAGGCTGAGAGGCACAAGATAAAAACAAAACAAAAAACTCTAGTATGGGAGTTAACTTATTTCTTATTAATTGGGGAAGGTCCTGACATTTTCTCAGCAGGGGATTCAAAGTGGTTTACAGGCATTTAAAACAATTAAAAGTTATAAATATGGTGCCATTGGATCAGACTAATCTAGTAGTTTACCAATTTTATTTACTATTAATATACTATGTCTTATTTTTTAAAGTGCTTTATTTGAAGCAGAAATCTAATACTTTCAGAGAGAAATATTAACTCAAAATAGAGAAGAAGGAGAAATTAGATTGGTTCACATTTCAATATACGCCATATTTTTCAATCCTGAAATTACATTTGAATGTACTGTTATTATACTTTATTTAGTTTTGTGATATATTTCTGACCATGATATATATATTTTTAAATGTAAGCATCCAAACATTCTGGAAAATGCCACTTTGCTTTACAGAAGACTGGCCATAATAGGGGAAAGGGCACGTATGGGAAAACGGCACAGAAATTTTCAAATATACAAAAATGCATTAAAACAGAAATCTTGGAAGTAACTTAGTACAGATAAAGTTGTTAACTTTAGTTATCTTGGTGATGAAGGTACAATGTAGTGTAACTTAATGATCAAGAGTAAAATTACTTTACTGGTGCAATAAGTAATGCTTTTCAGTTACTTTAATGTTACTTTTCAAGGGCATGTCTGCATATATTTTTCAGGTTTGACATTGTTTTCTTATTAAGCAATGGCTTTATTTCTTTTAAAAAGTAATGGAAAGTAACAGAAACATAAAATTGCAAAGAAAAAGTAATAAGCGCCACTAAGCCATGTATCAAGGTTAGATTAATGGCATTGCAAAATAAACATTGCAACATTTTGACTGCTATAATAAATAATGACAACCATTTATTTTAAGACTCAACAATGAGAATCAGAAAGGAATTATTTTAAGTCACCTTTCTATGTTAAAATGTTCACAAAATTTTGTGAAAGCTTTTGGAAAAAATCACAATATAAGGCTTTTGTTTCTGCCTTAGGGAAGATTAATTTAAGAATAGCATGATAGTGTGTATAACTTGACATCTTTGATTGATTCTAGCATTTGGAAATCAAAATTATACTGTCCCTAAATATCTTGCCTTAACAACTAGTGACCACCAATGCTATTCATTTTATTTATTTATTTGGTTCATTTTAGAGGAACATACTATTCTCGGATTACTGATTAAGAATAACATTTTTATTCAGCTGGGTTCCATTTGGTGGTGAATTTCTTACTTGTGGTGCTTTGAAAAAATAGTAGTAATTTCTCTGAAGATGGCTGGAAGTGTAAGAGTAACACCATATATTGTACTAAGGGCCCTTCTACACTGCCCTAAAACTTATGATTGGTAATGAAATGACACCTCAGGTAAACCCGGATTAATCTGGAGCAAACTGGGATATCCCAGTTTTTTCTGTATTAATTTGACATGTGCAAAGGTTCAGACTTTAAGCTAAGGCCCGGATCTTTGCAGGTGCTGGGCCTGTGGAGATCCAGGTTCTTTGGGATCCTGGAGCCTGAAGGAGCAGAATGGCACCCACCTCCTACCAGCTCCCAAATTCCCTGTTAATTCTTGTGCATCAGGAAAACTCACCTGAGGGGCCTGTGCTGCCAGCAGGCCCCTCAGGCCAGTTGTTGAGTGTGAAATGGTGGCTGGGGGGTGGCTGAATGCTCTCCCAGGTCAACCTTTGATTGACCCGGGAGGACATTTAGCTAGCCCCAGAGGGAAAGTGCAGAGTTTGGGTTGGGGATGGAGAGAAAATCCTAGGTGGAACTGGATAAAAATAACCCAATTTCTCCCAGGATTTAGAGCAGTATGGAAGGGCCCTAAGTAAATTCAGGAGGATGTAGAATGTCTTGGTTATCTGATAAAGAGATAGGATGCCATGGAAAGAAAGCTGGCTGTATTGTTTTGGAGTGTTACACTTCATTTATCCCATCGGTCCAAATTGTTGTATGTAATTTTGTGAAAGGCTTTTAAACTTGCTTATTTGCACTGCTGCCTTAGTAATTTGTTTGAATGTAATATGAAAACCGCATTTGTGCTCTGATGTATAGAATGATACTTAAAAGCTTGCATTTCTTTACAAAATATACATGGATGTTGGCATGGGTGTTAAAGAGTCATTTTGACAATCTTTGTGAAAAGATGTTTTGCAAGTGCATCTGATAAGAAGGATTGTTGTTTTGTTTTTAAAAAATATATAACATCCTTATGCTACTATTAAGAATTGTCTGAAAGTTTAGACTTAAGGTAGTCTGATCAAATGATTTCAAAGCTGATGTGAGCAGTGCTGAGGAAGATTACTTTCAGCCACCTTTTCTATAAACATGTTTTGTTCTTCTGTCAATACAGGTTTCAAAGTGTATTTGATGGTATGTTGGAAGAGAACTTCATCATTCCTAGACCGAAGCCAAGGTTTATAGAAAGCTCTGCTGGGATGAGTGACAGGTGACGAAGAAAGACCTTAAGTCCTTTCCCACAATCTCTCCCTTGTAAAAGCAGAAGGGATTTCTACTTTCTTTGTCTGGCTTAGATAAGTGATGTTGCTTTGCAACTCTCATGGCTCCTCAGAAATCAGAAAGTGGCCTCTTGTTAACAGATCCCTCCTGCAGATGTTTTAAACTGTTAAGGAAACAGAAGGGACACAGAAAAATTCAACCTCTAAGACATTCAAATTTATGCTGAACATTTCATACTATTGTGGATATATAAACGTGATGGTCATTGGCAGACACCTGAGACAGAAACTTCTTCCTCAGAGCTAGGACACAACATTGTACAAACCAAGTTTATTTTCAGTTATTGTTTAGAATAGCAAACAGTACATCAAATAACTCCCACATATGTTTCCTTTATATTACTTGCCTGCAGCTCTGTTAATGCAGAAGTATTAAAGCATGAATATTGCCAATTTACCAGTGTATACAATTTGTGTAAAAATTCACTTCTAGCCTATATGCACAAAGAAAAGTTGGGTTCTGAGACATTTCTTATTAGCCTTGCTTGGCAGCCATAAAATCAAAATGAATAGAGATACCAATTTGGGGGAGGGAGAGGGGAAAGGAGGCCACTTTACTAATTTTTTTGTGAAAGAAAAAGGAAACATCCCAGGCAAACTGGATGAACCCATTGGTTCTTAGCACATATGCTTACTGTTTTCCTACGTAACATTGCTTGTATAGTTCTGGTTCTTGGCCTGAGGCCCAAATAGAGAGCTATCTGATGTAGTTTTTCCTTTTTCAAAAAATCAAACATACAGTGCAGCTAAATGTTAAGACAATGAAAGAGTATTGTGGCAGCAAAAGACTAAAAAGCTGTATTATGGCACAGTTTGTCCTGAACCACAGTTCAGTTTACTTAAGAGCTTTGTTTTGGCTGCAGCAGACTAACATGATCACTACACCTTCAGTAAATGTTGAGAACATTTTTGTTTGAAATCTTTATCATTGTAACATTGCTATTTATTAAAAGAATTTTGTCTACATGATCCTTCCTCAGGTGAAAACCTCTGCCTCTGGTGTTTGAGTTCTTCTGTTGCATTTAGCCAGAAATTATTTTTAAAGTCATAGAATGTACTTGTTATGAAAGGTTGCAAAGTGTATCTTTATATGTAGTCTTGAGGCCAAAAGCAGATTTGAAGTTGTTCATAGATAGTCCATAACCAAAAGAATAATTGTTTTAAGTAAGAAAATATTCCCTTTTATTTCCTACCGATACTAAAAAAGTGAAATGGAGCAAGTATATATGCGTTCCCAGGTGGGAGAAGATATCTTACTGGGTAACAACATTACCGTTGGGAGAATAAATGTTTGCTCAGCCTTAGGCATTACATTCTTACAAACCTGTTTCTGTGAGAATGTCAATAGGATTAATGCGAATCACTGTTACATGATGGTTATGATAATAACTATAATGACATTCAAGAAGGCTTCTGTGATTCCACTCCATCCCAGCCCAACAGAATTGGTCCAATATTCTTTTTCGCCTGAAGTTCAACAGCAAATGACATCTTCTCCCTAAGTCAGCTTGGTTGGCCAAGTTGTTGATGCGTCTGAGAGAGAAAATACAGTATGACCCCCCATGTCCATGGGGGTATGTTCTAAGACCTTCTTGCAGATACCTGAAAATGTGGACCCTATAGATTGATTATACTTCGGCCAAAAGCATACCATAGAATTGCACTGAAAGGCCTAGAAAAGCCCACAAACACTTCCAGGGAGGAATATTTTTTTGGAGTATAAGTGAAACCATGAATAGTGAATCCATGTATATCACAAACTCTCCCTCTTTGGGAGAAAAATTATATAATAACAAATAAACAATGTTCTGCCCATTTGTGCACCTTAGTTTCTTGAGACTGATGTCTTC
This sequence comes from Anolis sagrei, assembly GCF_037176765.1. NCBI lineage: Eukaryota > Metazoa > Chordata > Lepidosauria > Squamata > Anolidae > Anolis > Anolis sagrei. The sequence continues at coordinate 255,723,938 of NC_090022.1, read as the reverse complement.
TTCTGCCTAATGCTAGAACTAGCTTGAAGAGACCTTTTATATATCTATACATAGAATAATTTGTGATTTTTCTGACTAGTAGGTGTCAAAGGTAAGAAATATTGGGGGTCTAAAGTTAGAAGGAATAACACTTTTCTATTTCCTTTTGCTTGAATGCTCTCTTTGCCGCTCTGGTGACTTATATTAAAAGAATGTGAGAGGATAACATCTGATACATGGTCCTTGTATGTTCTCAGAGGACAGTCACATCTGTGTGTGTGTGTGCGCACACATGTATAATCAGTGTTATGTTGTTTATTACTAGCTTTATTTTTGGTTTTGTTGCCAAATCCAGTGTCCTTTGGTGGCGGATTTTCTGGGTCTCTCTGTGGGTTCAGTAAGAATGTCTGTCATGTTCAGCACTGCGGCATTAGCTGTGTTGTTCTTCTAGGTCAATGCTGTTCACCTTTACCAGCTAGAAAGCTACCTCAGATTGAATTTTTAAAAAGATACAAGAGGCATGCGTGAATTTTTCAACAGCTGCCACAGGTAGGTGTATAAAATCCATTGCATATGTTAGTGAAAATCTTTTAAAAGTGCTAAGATGTGATGGCCAGAATTGTAAGTTAAAAGCACCAAAACCTGTGTAGGAAAAGGTTAGTAAATGATTTTAAAGGGGTAGGGGAGAATCCTGAGCATCAATTCATGATATGGAATAGGATAATAGTTGAGCTGAGAAGACAGAGGTGAAAAGATGGGAGAAGGAGCAGATTTGTGAGCAATGAACCCTTTGATATTTTAGTCATCATTTTCTTGAGAAAAAATGGGAACATCATTGGTCTTGACTGAGAAACTATGATATTGGTGAAGGGTTTCTAAAAATAGCTGTTATAGAAATAAACATCAAGAACAGTTTATAGAGGAGCAAATACTGGGAGCTGGGAGTTTTTGAATTCCAGCCTTTATCAGTGGCCTGCTCCTGACTGACCAAGTTTCTCTATCCTAATACCTTATTGTTTATCAGTTCTGTTGCTCTATGCCCCTTTTCCATCCTCCCAATGTGTTGTCTGTTCACGATCTTCCTTTTCTAAAAATTCTCTTTTCACTTCAGCTTTTAAAAATTTTCTAACTGCTTCAACTAACACTTCCAATTCTGCTATTCACTCTTTATAATTCTATAATATAATAGGGATATGCATCCAAGTAGAACACTACCACATGTAATCTTCCAGCAATCCGATATAATTTGGTCCAAATGAAGATTGTATATCTCATCAGTTGTTTAAGAAAACTGGACATTAGAAATCATTATTTGGGTTGCTCTTAAAAAAGGTGGCTTGTGTATTTTGAAGGCTAAAAGAAAGGGAAGCAATTACATAGACAACACATTGAAAAGAAAGAAACTGGGACAGAAAAAGCCGGTTTGCCAGGCGTTTACCTGGAATTCACAAATGCAATTATGAATGCATAACCTAGAATTATGGATTCATAACTAGTTTATATTCACAATCCCTACTTATTCAATAGAGTAGAGAATACATAGGAATCATTTTGCTTCCCCAATTCATAATTACAGGCCGCAGCAGCTGTGAGCAACTGAGATCTGTTCTGTCCATCAGAATCCAGTAGTGACATTTCCACCCCCATCTCTCTCTTGCAGCAGTTGACCAGTAAGAGAAAAGAGTGCTGACCAGGAGGCACAACTGTCGCTATATGAGTAAACTAATTACTGATCTAGAATCACAGCCATTGTTGCTATCTTGTCAGCAATGGTTTGGAATTGTATTAATTTCTGGGTTGTTGTAGGTTTTTTCAGGCTGTATGGCCATGTTCCAGAAGTATTCTCTCCTGATGTTTTGCCTGAATCTATGGCAGGCATCCTGCCATAGGTAGTGAGGTCTGTTGGTGTGACGATGTGTAAGTTTTATTCCTTTGGTTATGTGTAGTTTGGACAATGGTTTAGGGATGGTAAGTATGGGAGATTATGTTTTGTTGGAGAGAGTGGCTTGATGTTAGCTAAGTTGCCATAGCAACAGGGGCGGAGCCAACCGCCTCTTCAGAGGCAGCTGTGTTTTAAAAACCCAGTCAGTGGCCGGAGAGCTGCTGAGAGGACACTGAATCTTTTGGTGGAGATTCAGGGAATGTGTCTGTAGCCAGTGTGCTATAGGGAAAAACTGAATCTCTTGGAGATTCAGGGAATTAATTGGTGACCAAAGTGGTTGCAGAGAAGGACCCGGTACAGGGGGTTGTTGATTCTGAATTAAGAATCAAGGTTTGGCTGGGTTTAAGCCTGTTGTGCCAGCTGTGAAACCTTATGAAGTGTTTGCCTGAGTTTACTCATGAAACCTTTCCAATGTATCCATCAAGATTTGTACCTCTTTTGAAGAACAGTTATACATTGTTATACTCCTGTTAAAATAAACTTGTTACTTTTTCCTCAAACCTTGCCTGATACAGTTCCTTATAAGCTGAACAGCCTGGAATAGTAAAGTCAGGCCAGGAAAGTGAACGCTACACTATCACTGAAACAAAGCCTTCTGTAATTAACAGTTCCTTTGTAAAGTAGTTCCTAGGCTGATATTGATCGTTGCCCAGCTTCCCTCATAGATTAGGTGGCAGTGGGTGTTTTACCACGCGCGCCTTCACATTTGGTGGCATTCGGTGGCATTAATACAGTCTTCTTTACAATTGGTGGCAGCAGTTTAATAATGGACCTCCTCACAGTTGGAAACTAGGAAAAATAGGTTTATATATGTGTAGAAAGTCCAGGGTGGGAGAAAGAACCCTTGTCAATTGGAGCTACTCTAACAACTACCATGTCAAGCTACACAGAAAAGCCACTGAAATCTACGAGCATGTGGACAATTTCAACAGAAAGGAAGAAACCATGAAAATGAACAAAATCTGACTACCAGTATTACAAAACTCTAAAATTATAACAGTAAATAAAAAACAACACTCAAACACAGTGGAACTCCAGACAAGAAACAATCAGGGACAGCTAATCACCCCTCAACAAAGGATTTCCCCAGGCAGTAACAAGTCACACCTAAGAACTGTCAGGCCATCAAATACTAATCAAGGTGGCCAATTAAAACATTCACACTAGCTCCAACAGACAAGAGTTCTTTCTCCCACCCTGGACTTTCCACAGATATATACACCCAATTTTCTTAGTTTCCAGCAGACCTCACAACCTTTGAGAGTGGCTTCCATAGATGCAGGTGAAACGTTAGGAGAGAATACTTCTAGAACATGGCTATACAGCCGAAAAACCTACAACAACCCAGTGATTCCAGCCATGAAAGCCTTCGACAACACGTATTAATTTCATTTCCTAATTCATTGTTGTACTGATCAACTAATTAACTGAGACAACTATGCTTAATCCAACATTTTAAATAATATCCATAAGACTTAACAGCAACTGATAGTCTAGTTATCCTCATCCGCAATTGTAGGCCACGTGCATTCATCCCTGAAAAAATATTTTGGCAGTTAGGAAATACATATGTTAGGAACAAGTCTACATCATAACCCTTTCCACCTGCATAGAACTTTCTATGTATTGTAGCTGTGCCTGAATACAGGAAAATTCCATTGTGTTATACACAGTGTGAAGAACAGTTTTATGCTAGATTTATCTTCCATAAAGTAGTAGAACAAAGAAAGTCAACAAAAATGAGACAGAAAGAACACACCTGAAAGACAAGATAGGGGAAAATTAGTAGTATTCCATTTCCGATGACTTCTTTCTAAAGAGGAGGTTATTTTTATTTGTAAAAAAAAACACCAAAAAAAACATCTTTAACGTTTTAAGGGGGAAAGGGGGCAAAGAAATAAAAGAGAATAATATGTATTTCTGAGGTTGTTAATAGAGGAGGCTTTTTCATGGAGTTCTAGAAGAAAGACCCCAAAAGGTAACACTCGATGCTGAAAAGCTATAGTCTAGAGTCATGTGCTAATTCAGGAACTGAACATCATTCTTGAAATGAGACTGGAAAACTCCCCTAGGCTAGGGTCTTTTGAGCTAGTTCCATGCCTGAACAGTTTCTTTTTACTATGGCTAGCGAGCTAAATAAGGCATGCTTCTTTAGGTTCACTGGGATATTTTATGTTTCTCTAATATAAAAATTGAGTATTTGCAGTTCTTGCCAGGCACAGAGGTTTTTTTTTTTTGGTGGGGGGGGGGGGGGGGTAGTAGGACGAAAAGTGAGAAAATTAGAAAAAAGTAAAACTATTCATACTTCAAGTCAATGAAAAGAAATGTATAGTGCTCTGCAGTTCATCCTAGCTGAGAAAGAATCATGTGGTGTGAAGAAGAGAAGGAGAAATAGAAAATTAGGAATAGTTGAATAAGCTATAACTTAGAGGATCGAAAATGTCATCTACAGTAGCATTCAACACCTACAAATTCAATAATGATGTTGTAAGGCAGATAGGAATGTCACAGTGATGTCATAGTGTGCATTGATGATTTCACAAGTGGAAATATCATAGGCTAGTTTTGAGACTGACCACCTCTACAGATGCATAATTGTTTAATGAAGAGCAGTGAGCTACAAAAGAGGAACCTGATGAAAAAGTAGGAAGAGGAGAGTAGGGCCAAAGGAAAAATAGCTAAGAGGACACTTATAAGCTAAAATATCCCCGAGTCTCTTTAAGAAAAGAGAAAAAGTAGCATATAAATCATGATGATGATGATGATGATGATGATGATGATGATGATGATACCACTGATAGCTTTAAGGCACTCAATCAAGCATGAACTTTGAAGCTAAGCAGGAGCAGGCCTAGTTAGTACTTGCAAGGCAACTATTTAGGAATACCACATGCTGTAGCTTATATTGAGGGGGAAAATGACAAATCTCTTGAGTATTCATTGTCCAGAAAACCCAGTGAAATTAATGGGATTGCCATAAGTCAACAAACAATCCTGTAGCTGTCCATGTCCCTATCTTTACAGTGAATATATCAATGACTATTGCCATTATGATTTATATAGTTGTATATTTGTAAACAGTGAAAAATAATATTTTCAAAATTTAAGAAAGCCAATGCAGTATAGTGGAGACAGTCTAGCACTTGGATGAGGAAGACAAATCCCTACATAGGTATGAAGCACATTCGGTACCTTTAGCCAATTTTTATGGCCTTGTTCAGGTTCTGTAATATAGCTAAAGCAAATACATGTATAAGAATGCATATCAGCCTCACTTTCTTTCATTGTCAATCTAGTCACATGGAAAACTATGATGTAAAATGGAGAATTATCTCTAAATATAAAGACTCTCCAAGTGATTGGAAGCCCTGAAGAATAAGGTCTCAAAGATGAAGAATAAAGGCAACTTTTATTTTTTAAAAAAATCTCATATGGGAACCCATTAAATGATAATACAAAATTGACCATTTGTCCAGCGATCCTTGCATAATATATATCCTATTTTTGGAAATTAAAGGAACAGCCTTCATGAACTCCTCTGTGCATTTCACATATTTCCCTCCTTCACTGTCATTTTCAAAATGCATACATCTAGAAAAAGCATCTCCACTTATTTTTAAATAGTTGGCTATTTTTATCTAACCATAATTTAAGATATAATTTCAGAAAATTTCTCTATTTCTATTGCAAGAAAATCTCTGTTACAGCATTTTTGAAGTATAATTCATGTTAATTCAAATTACTACCAAAGACATTTCTAAGTATTCGCCATTGTAGCCAACTGAATATTCTTTGAAAGGATTTTTGTACATTCAAAAGAAAAAGAGAGAAAAAAACAAGGAGTAATTAACTGCTCTAAATACTCTCCTTCTTATAATAATAGGATGTCTTCAGTCAAATTTGCAAAATTTATTTTATTTCACTAATTGATTGGTATATTCATCATTCAGGGATATATTAGGTAGAGCGGGATTCTAAATGACTTTCCCCTGATAAGCCTTCCAATTAATTCTTCTCACACTGTTTTCTCGGTGACATTTGAACTTCTTTCATTATATAAAACACATCTTGAATAAGACATTGCTGAATAATAATCAGGGATGCTAACATGTTAAGAATTAGACCCTGACAAAGTCAAATGTATTCTGATTTAGACAATGAGCTCAACTAATGTCATTTCCACTGTATCATACTGAAAGGGAATATATTCTTCCTCGCACTGCACATGTGTTCTTAATTTACAAATGTTTCAAGGGGGGAAAAATATCTGGAGTTTATTTTAAATGGGAAGGAAGGATATACTCTTTTCTATTAACTTGCATCTAGGGTTAACGTTTCAGGCTTCTTTTCCCTCCTCTTTGCATCTTTTTATTTCATATTGTCAGGAAATTGTTGTTTCAATTCTAAAAAGGGATGTCTTCATTTGGGCAAATAAGCATCCAATAAGTTATTCTTTAAAACCCGTGTTAAATCATGTGCTAGGTTACATTTGCTTGCCAATTTGCATTTTTCTTAATACAGTCAGCAGATTTCTTTTGCATAGACAGAGAGCACGGATAATATCGGATTTAACTGACTGGCTAATACAAGGAGCAGCTCATTTTAAATGGTCCCTACATCTTTATAGGATGTTAGAAATGAAGACATTACTTCAAAATGTAGGTAATTATTGCCTCCTCTTTTATCAGTGCTATTTTCTAAGGTATTATCATAAGATAGCACTTTAGTATTAAGTAGGGCCTTAGAGTGGCAATAAATCAGTCCAACTGAGTCATCATTGTCCGAGGCATCTGAACTACTGAAATGTTGTGGATCCTACAGAGAGTGTGAAATCACTTGACCCTTGGCATTAACCTTTGCTGAATGAATAGACACTGCTTTCCACATCGTGGAACAAAAGCAGAATAGTATTGATTAAACACCACATTCACTTGATATTAAATACTGGCTGAACTCACTCCTTGCTTTTCAGTTCCAGAGGGAGAAATCCAGAGAGTTGCTGAGTCTCAGGAGATTGCATGTTTGTAATTCAGAGCAGTATTTTTCCTACAAAGGTTTTTCCCCCCTTTCTTGGATCAATAACTGGCAACCATGATCAGCCATGAGTATGTATTGTCAATTCTGACCTGTGTACTTTATCACTCAAGGTGAGAGGTCATGATACTGTGACTAATAAGTTAGGCATGAATTGTTTCCTTGTCTTAATTTCTTATAAAAAAGTATCTTCATTTTTTGTCTCTGGTTTTCTAAAACCTTGAATGCTGGATAATTATAGTATAGAACAATATATTATGTACTATAGTTTTGAGAGATCTATCTGCTAAATAGTTGGGTTCTTGTCATAGATTCTAGGTCTTAGGAAACTGGGAGTTCTGTCAGCTGAAATCTTAAGACGTGGATCTTAAAGATTTCCTTGGCTAGATCAATTTTTTTTGCTTGATTTAAATGCAAGAAAGGCAAAAGTCAAACATAAAGGAATGGAAAACATGAGCATGTGAGTTAGATGAGCTTAAGTTTGGAGTTCAAAGGAAGGAAAATCCTAAAGAATACCAGGTCTTCTTTAGCTACCAGCAAGACAAGCAATATTAAACTAAAAGCAAACATTGGAGATGCAGTGCTGCCTGTGCAGCTTCAAAGCATAGAGACCTACACCTATTCCTGTACATTTATTCTGTTGATTTCACCAAGCTCTTTGCTTACCTTTTCTGGATTGCTTCCAGCATATGAACCTGATAGTTGGGATTTCTTATGCAAAATGAAGTTCTGGAATTTTGGACAACACCATGATGATTTTAAATGTTCCCCTATAAACGTACAAGAAACTTACTGCAGCTATTTACTCTAGTCCTCCCCCCCCCCCAAATGCTACTGTTGACTATATTCAGACTCCTGCAGTATTAAATTGCACTGTCTAGAATTCTCCCATATGAGTCTACAATCTTATTTAATGCTTGTCTTAGCAACTTCATAAAATCTAGATTTTGCCTACCTTGAAGGGCACCCACAACACTTCCCTGTCATTTTGAAGGTTGGGGACATTCTCACCATGTTTAGGACTTTTTCAGACCAGCAGGTGCATTTTCTAGCAACATTAAGTTGTTTTTCCCCCCAAAAATAACACTACATTTTAGTAGCCCATAAGCTGAACATGAGTCAGCAGCAGCGAAAAAGCCAATGGAATTCTCGGCTGCAAGTCATAGTTTCACTCTATTCTGTTTTTCTTTTTTTAGACCTCATCTGTGTCAAGGTCTGGGCACCGCAATTCAAGAAAGATATTGACAAGCTGGAACATGTCCAGAGAAGGACAATCAAAATGATCAAAGGTTTGGAAACCAAACCCTATGAAGAGTGGCTGAGGGAGCTGGGTATGTTCAGTATGGAGAAAAGAAAGCTGAGAGGTAATATGACAGCCATGTTTTTATATTTAAAAGGATGTCAAATAGAGGAGAAAGCAAGCTTGTTTCCTGCTGCTCTGGAGACTAGGACAAGGAGCAATGCATTCAAATTGCAAGAATAAAGATTCCACCTGAACATTAGGAGAACTTTCTAATGGTAAGAACTGTTCAGCAGTGAAATATGCTGCCTCAGAGTGTGGTGGAGTTTTCTTCTCTGGAGACTTATAAGTGGAAGTTGGCCATCTATCAAGGGTACTCTGACAGTGTATTCCTGCATAGCAAGGGCTGGCTGATGGCCCTTGTGGCCTCTTCTAGCTCTATGATTCTGTGATCTTATGGAATCCCCAGATTTGCATTTTGAAAATCACCAGCTAAAAAGCTTTAGTGGATATCAAATTACAAACTTCAGGATTCTATAGGATGTTATCATGACAATTAAAGTGTAATCACAGACCTATAACTGTGTAATGCAAAAGGCTTAATGAAAGGGCTGGAAGAGCTGCCTGACATCCCTGAATTCCTGCCCTGTAAAGGGCAGATAGTCTTCCTGTGCAGTGAAGGATGAAAGGAATCACTTTGAAGTTCCAAAGATGAAAAACTAAGACATATGTCCTTTCTCTCCTTATTTTGATCTATCAATCCACTGCATTTCATCAAAATGGGGGTGGGGGGTTATTACTTAAGCAGGCAGTGGTAAAACCTTTGTTAAAGAAGACCTCCCTTGACCCGACTGTATGCAACAACTACAGACCAATCTCCAACCTCCTATTTTTGGGCAAGGTTCTGGAATGGGTGGTTGCCTCGCAGCTCCAGTGATTCCTCAATGACATCGATTTTCTGGATCGCTCGCAGTCTGGCTTTAGGCCTGGGCACAGTACCGAGATGGCTTTGGTTGCCTTGGTGGGGCCTTGGTAGGGAACTGGATAGGGGGAGTGTGACCCTGCTGGTTCTCTTGGATATCTCAGCGGCTTTCGATACCATCGACCATGGTATCCTTCTGGGGAGGCTCACTGGGATGGGACTCGGGGGCACGGTTTTACTGTGGCTCCGGTCCTTCCTGGAGGGCCATTCCCCGCTGGTGAAGCTGGAGGACTCCTGTTCAGACCCCTGGCCATTGACCTGTGGGGTCCCGCAAGGTTCTATCCTGTCCCCCATGCTATTTAACATCTACATGTAACCTCTGGGAGACGTCATCCGGAGTTTTGGAGTGCAGTGCTATCTCTACGCAGATGACACCCAACTCCACTACTCTTTTCCATCTGGCTCCAATGAAGCCCCGAGGATACTGGACCAGTGCCTGGCTGCTGTGATGACCTGGATGAGGAAGAACAAGCTGAGGATCAATTCTGACAAGACAGAGGTCCTCCAGGTCAGTCGTTCGGCTGATCGGGGTAATGGGTGGCAACTTGTGCTGGATGGGGTTGCACAGGTCTGCAGTTTGGGGGTCCTCCTGGACTCAGCGCTGTTGCTTAATGCGCAGGTGTTGGTGGTGGCCGGGAGGGCCTTCACACAATTAAAACTTGTGCGCCAACTGCAACCTTACTTTGTGAAGTCTGACTTGACCATGGTGGTCCATGCCTTAGTTACCTCTAGACTGGATTACAGTAGTGTTCTCTACGTGGGGCTACCCTTGAAGATGGCCCGGAAATTACAACTTGTCCAAAGTTCAGCAGCCAGACTAATAACTGGGGAAACTTACAGGGAGTGGTCAACCCCCCTGTTCAAGGAGCTCCACTGGCTGTCGTTTATTTTCTGGTCCCAATTCAAGGTTCAGGTTATCAGCTATAAATCCCCGAACGGTTTGGGACCCGCCTACCTTCGTGACCGTATCTCCCTCCATGAATGAACTCGGGCCCTCCGTTCTTCTGGGGAGGCCCTTCTTTCGCCCCTGCCAGTCTCACAGACTCACCTGGTGAGTACAAGGGAGAGAGCTTTTTCCTCTGTGGCTCCCCAACTCTGGAACTCACTACCTGGAGAGATTAGGAAAGCCCCTACCCTAGAAACCTTTAAAAAGAACCTTAAAACCTGGCTCTTCTGCTGCGCATTTTATGAATAGATTTACATCCTCACACTGGTGTTCAGCCTCAACTTTTTTTGTCATTGGAGTACATCCCCCCTTTGTGGGAAAGCTTGGTTCCACGACCTCCACTATAATGAGCTCTCCTCTGCAAATAATCTGTTTCTGTTTTATCTCGCCTGAGTTTTTAATCTGCTTTTAATCAGCCTTTCTTTTATCCATTACATGTAGCTTGCCCATTGTCATCGTGACTGTGCTTATTGTAATTTTATATTGCTATGTTTTCATTTGTTTTATGTAATTACGTTGTTATTGTTTATTATTTGCGTTTTCTGGTTTTTTTTATGTAATTGTTCTTTGGGCTTGGCCTCATGTAAGCCACTCCAAGTCCCCATCAGGGAGATAGTGGCGGGGTACAAATAAAGTTTATTATTTATTATAATATTATTCTTACTAAGAAATATGTGCAAACATATGTGTTATTTGATAATCTGCATGTTTTGATTTTACCTGAAAAGGATTTGCTTCAGGAGAACATGATTTTCCAGTCCTCTTTCTTCTCAGAATACACTGGAATAAAGAATCCAAAAAGTACCAATATGCTCTTTCTGAGGAAACAACTAGACTCTCCTCCAAAAAAAGAGAGTGAACAATCTGGTGAGGGAGTAAAGAAATCCAGAATGTTTTCCATGTGAAGAATTTTCCTTTTCTATGTACACACAGATAACATTTACCGATAGTGTGCTGTGATGCGTACAGGCAGACATTCCTTTAGGGATGCAAACTGCTATGTAATACTTACACTGTCTGTATGTAGTATTAGATGTCTGAAGAAAAGTGATAAAAGGTAAAACTCTTTAACTCAGCAGTCTTGCCTTTTTATTGGAGCCTTATCTATTTAAGAAGCATTTTGTAGCCCATATCCCCAATCTATCATTGCACAACAGTGATACAGCAAAGCATTTTATGGAGACAGATAGGGTTCCTGTTGAATTTTCAGAGAGCTGTGCACAGGCAAAAGATCCTAACAAATTTATGATATTTTCCAAAGATGAGTTAAAATATAGCCTACTTATTCACCTCTGCTTAAAGTTCTTTACTATTATGGTAACTACAGCTGTTATTCTGTACTTTTTTTACTTATAGTAACACTTATTGAATACACAATAGGACTTTTTGCTAAATAAACATATATAGAATTGCTTTGCAAAGTGAGACAGAAAATTCAGAGAAGCAACAATTCTCTAGGAGCCAAGATGATGTAGTGTTTTAAGCACTTGACTATGAATCTAGAGGCCAGGGTTCAAACCCCTATTCAGACATGGGAACCAACTGGGTAACTTTTGTCAAATCACACTCTCTCAGCCTCAGAGGAAGCCAAAGGTAAACCTTCTTTGAACAAATAATAACCCAGTAGTAGGGTTATCTTAGGGTTGCCATAAGTTGGAAATGACTTGATAATTATTCATGTATTTTTCCTAGGTATGTCAAACATTAGACAGCTCACAAAAAGGTAATGTACATGAATATTTGTTTTTAGTATGTCAGTCAGCCGAGGCAACATCAACATTGTGGTTGCCAAATAATGATGATTGGAATTTTATATCAGTTTTTTTTGGACTTCACACTAGAGAGTGAATCCACTTTAAGTCCAGTTTCTGCCTCTTGCAGAATTCTAGGTTTTGTAGTTTAGTGAGGCTGTTAAAGGCTCCTCTCTAAACTACAAACCTCAGAATTCTGCAAGAAGCAGCACCTAGATTTAAAGTGGATTCATTCTCTAGTGTGATGAAGTACTTAGCTAAATAACCACCTTAGTACAAATTTTTAAAATCTTCTTGTGAATGCTATAATAGAATGAATATATTGTGCATTTCAAACAATTTGCTAACCCTGTAATGCGGGGGTCCACAAACTTTTTAAACAGAGGGCCAGGTCACAGTTCCTCAAACTGTTGGAGGGCCGGATTATAATTTGAAAAACACATGAATGAATTCCTATGCACACTGCATGTATCTTATTTGTAGTGCAAAAATCATTTTAAAACAATACAATAATTAAAATGAAGAACAATTTAACAAATATAAACTTATTAGTATCTCAATGGGAAGTGTGGGCCTGCTTTTGGCTCATGAGATAGGATTATTTTCATTGTTGTTGTGTGCTTTCAAATCATTTCAAACTTAGGTTGACCCTGAGCGAGGGCCGGGTAAATGACCTTGGAGGGCCACATCCGGCCCCCGGGCCTAAGTTTTAGGACCCCTGCTGTAATGGTTATGTAACCAAGAGTTATGCATTCTTGAGTGGTTCCCTATGCATTCCCTAAACTAGTAAATACATATGGATCATGAATGTGAACCAGTGAAAAAACACAACTCTAGATTACATATTTGTAATGGCCTTAGTGGATCTAGAAATTGGTTAAACTTTCCATACTATTATAGCATTCACAATAACATTTTAAAATTACTACTTGATGATTGGAATTCATAGGTCAGACTTTATCCAATTGTGAAATTATTATATGGGTTTTACAACTTCAACCATATTTAAATATGGAAAATAAATAGTAAGTGTTTGTGGAAAGCCCATTTTCTTGATATATATGGTCTTTTTCTTAAGAGAAGGAACAAGGAATATTGTTAATCTCTGTGTAGCCTGAGAAGTAGGCAATGCAAGCAAAGCTGAAATATTTCAACAAGAACCCTTCAAATCTAAGACACAGACTTACAGAAGGTATTAGAAAGAAGATGCACAAATATAGTTGTCGCCATGATATAGCTCAGATTTCCACATTTTTTACAAATGTCTAGCTATTTGAGTAACAGAATATAACATTTTCCCTTATAAACTGTCATTTAATAGCAATCATCACAAATATACCATATATACCATCATATGCATGATTGCAAATTAACAAGTGTTCCTGGTTGTAAAGGTTGAAAGAAATAACATTGACTCTGGGATAAGGATCAATATTATTTGATTTTGGAAATCTTTGTCTTGTTTTATGTGGAGTGCTGCTTAAGGATAGCATTTCATTCTGCATCAGGGAAGACAAAAGATTTGAAGACAGCAAAATATTGATCTGTAATAAATCAGTTTTGCTTATGCAGGTAGAAGGTGTAAGCAGAAGGCAAACTAAACATCTTCCAGTTACATAGCTGTGTTTGATGTTGGGTGTGCATTATGATCATGCTGCAGGTAGATTATTATCATTTAATGTGTTTGCTCTTCTTTCTTGACTAGGCTGTCTTATATGTCAGAAATAAACCAGAAGAACTAATCTCTAGGGATTTGGTTTGAAAGAAAAAATAGGAAACACCCATGCCTTAGGTGCTGTTGTTTCTTCAAAACTACAGTTAAGTGTATTGTCCAAAAGGAAAATGGAATGTAATTAGTTAAAAATGGGGGGGGGGGGGGGGTCTGGGCCAAATCAACCCGGGGCTCAACTTTGTCTTATGCTCATGAATTCTTTTACGTAACTTCTGCCTTCTGTAACCATGTTGACATGATCATGTATACTTTCTAAAGGATGATGTCCACAAGACATTCAAAGTCAGATAAAAATGCTGAAATACTGACAATTATTTACTTGTTGGTAAATATGCAGATATTGAATGCTTAAAACCAACACATCAGGTATAATCACAAAGTAGAGATAGATGATGTTAGGAAGTGAATTCTGATGACACGATGTTAATTTTGCAGGAGCTATTAACCAGGCATTTTGGAAAAAATGTAAATAACCATTGCCAGAGGTATCTTGACTGCATTAAGACTGCAGGAGGTAGAACAGTCTTGGAAGATAATATCTGTGGAATCATTTGCAGCTGGAGCTTAGGGATTCTTGCAAATGTATACGAGTACGTATACATTTTCCTTGTGGTTTCAAAAGGAAGTTCAAGGTGACTAAAGTGAGTTGTTAATTCAATGTGATAACTAGCTAGGAAAATTGTGGTGATTCTTTTTCAAACAACTTGTATAAAAATTACAAATTGCAAACATGATAGAAGGATAAACAATAAACAAATGACAAAAACTATATTATGATTACATGAAACAAAAATGTTTCATGTAATTATTAATTAAATCAATAGCTAAGATTGTTCATAGTCAGAAGACTACTTTGGAACATGTACTGTATTGTGACACCCTGAAAATTATTTTTATGTAGCCAAAGGAAACTTTGTCTGTGATTTCATATACTTCTGTGGGAGTATATTGTATGGATTTTAGCAATGCTTAGCTCTCGGAATATACAGTATAGCATGGATGGGCAACTGAAGGATTGGAGGTTGTATTAATCCCCTATAGATCCCTTAACAGCCAATATTGCACATTTTAACACCACAAAATGGGAGGTGGGGGGGGGGGTTCTATTTTTTTTCCAAAACACATTCCCACATTTTTAGCATTTTTGCATTCCTTACATTGAAGGAATGTAAGGAATGCAAAGGGACTCTGGAAGTCATTGTCTGGAGAAATTAAGAAATTAGGAAAGCCCCTTCTCTAGAAATTTTTAAAAAGAACCTTAAAACCTGGCTCTTCCGCTGCGCCTTTGATGAGTAGGTATACAATTTCACATGACTGCTCAGCCTCAAAGCTCTGTCATTGGAGTAGATGTCCCCTCCTCGTGGGAAAGCTTGATTCCACAACCCCCGCCATAATGAGCCCTCCTCCGCAAATTATCTGCTTCTCTCTTTTATCTCACCTGAGTTTTTAATTAGTTTTAATCAGTTTGTCTTTTAATGTAGCCTGCCCATTGTTACTGTGCCTGTGCCTATTGTAATTTTTGCATTGTTATGCATCCATATGTTTTATGTAATTATGATGTTATTGTTTATTGTTCGCGTTTTTGGTTGTGTCTTGGTTTTTCTTTATTGTAATTGTTGTTCAGGGTTGGCCTCATGTAAGCCACTCTGAGTCTCCATCGGGGAGATGGTGGCAGAGTATAAATAAAGTTTATTATTATTAAATTATTATTATTATTATTATTATTATTATTATTATTGGGTCATTTGCCCAAAGAGGAAATAACTGGCCATCTTGGCCTAAAAAAATGTATGACTTCCTCCTAAAAACTTCTAAGCAAAGTGGCCCACTGTACCTTCTGGAAGATTTGAGGGGCTGTGATAGGCCATTTGAGTCCCTCCAAAATCCAGGCTCCTGATTTTTTGGCAAGCTCATGGGAGATTACTTGAAGCCAAGAAAGCATCCTGAATATCATTCTGCATTTTATTGGTTTTGGTATTGGTTTTGTGTGGGATTTTTTTGGTATATGCATTTTACTAATGTTGTGTTTTATCTGTCTGTTTAACTGTGTTGTACCCCGCTGTTTTAATAGAGTTTTAAGTTGTTGTTTAATATATTTATATGTTTTATTCAGCTGTATTTTTAAATTGTGTATTATTTCATGTTCTGGTTTTGGCACTTTGTGCCATGTGTAAACCACCATGAGTCCCTTTGGTGAGATGGTGGCAGAATACAAGAATAAAGTTATTTATTATTATTATTATTATTATTATTATTATTATTATTATTATTATTAATGAGCAATAGTAAAATAGTAAAAGTGCATACAAATGAAGGAATCTGATCCTTCTAATACTGTTTATTCTTGATTGAAGTGACTGAATTTAAAGATAAGATGCAAAATTATTTTAAATACTTAATGATTTTAAAATTCAAGAAAAATAAATAATGAAATGGCAAGTCAACCAAATATATTACACATTAGGCCAAATATGATCTCATAATTTCTTCTGGTCTTGTTATATTCTATTGATGAGGAAATCATATTGTTCAAAAACTATCTCACTAGGCCTTATTTTTACTTTCCAAAGACATTTCTAAGAGGCCAATTTATACATAAATATAGCATTCTGATATTTAGATCTCTGTAGTCCCAAAGGTGGCTGCTGAGATAGTTTCCAAGAGTTTGCTGACAGAATGTCACTAAATATTTAAGCCTAATTTGTGCACAACACTGAGCTGTGCACAAGGGAATCCTTCAGATTAATCTCACATCTACTATGAACTCAGGATGTGGCTTAGCATAAGCTGCTATTGCCTGGAATATGGGAATACAATACTGACCAATCCTCTTGGATTGCTTAAGATAGAGGTGGGGAAAAATCTTGGCCCTAGGGAGAGGAAATAAAGGGTACATTTCTTTAGTGAGTAGGGCAAAGATACAGCAAAGTCAAAGACTTTCAGTAACAGCAAAGTATCATCAGTTTTATGCATCAACTTTTGTAGTTTCATGCATGATTTTCCTAGGCTTTAAATATATCTTTGTTCAGTACACAGAGACAACTACAGAAGAAACTTGCAGCTGGATTGAGCCCTCCATCCAAAGAGTCCTTATTTATTTATTTATTTATTTATTTATTTGCTGCATTTGTTAACCACCGCTCTCAGCCCTAGGGCGACTCGCGGCAGTGTACAACATATAAAAAACATATTTTACAATAAACTACAACGACAAAAACAACATATCACTAATACACTATCATCTAATTACACTAAAATACTCCGCTTCGTCTTATCATAGAATCATAACCAGTCTCGTAGTCTATATTCCGTTCCAGTTGTCATTTCCAGTTACTGTAGCATTTAGTTAAATGCCTTCTCGAATAGCCATGTCTTCAGGCTCTTCCGGAAGGACATAAGGGAGGGCGCCTGTCTGATGTCAACAGGGAGGGTGTTCCACAGCCGGGGGCCACCACTGAGAAGGCCCTATCCCTCATCCCCGCCAGGCGTGCCTGTGAGGCAGGCGGGATCGAGAGAAGGGCCTCCCCAGACGATCTCAAGGTCCTCGTGGGCTCATAGGCCGAGATGCGGTCCGAAAGGTATTTTGGGCCGGAACCGTTTAGGGCTTTGTAGGATAGCACCAGCACCTTAAATTGGGCCCGGTAGCAGATCGGCAGCCAGTGGAGCTGGAACAACAAGGGCGTTGTATGCTCCCTGCGTCCTGCTCCTGTTAGTGACATGGCTGCCGCGCGCTGGACTAGCTGAAGCTTCCGGGCCGTCTTCAAGGGCAGCCCCACGTAGAGAGCGTTGCAGTAGTCAAGGCAGGATGTGACCAGAGCGTGTACCACCGTGGCCAAGTCAGACTTCCCAAGGTACGGGCGCAGCTGGCGCACGAGCCTAAGCTGTGCAAATGCTCCCCTGGTCACCGCTGAAACCTGGGGATCCAGGCTCAACGATGAATCCAGGATCACACCCAAGCTGCGAACCTGCGCCTTCAAGGGGAGTGCGACCCCATCCAGCACAGGCTGTAACCCTATACCCTGCTCGGCCTTGCGACTGACCAAGAGTACCTCTGTCTTGTCTGGATTTAATTTCAGTTTGTTCGCCCCCATCCAGTCCATTACAGCGGCCAGGCACCGGTTCAGGATCTCGACAGCCTCCTTAGTAGCAGGTGGGAAGGAGTGACAGAGTTGGACATCATCTGCGTACAGATGACACCGCACCCCGAAACTCCGGATGATCTCACCCAGCGGCTTCATGTAGATGTTAAACAGCATGGGGGACAATATAGAGCCCTGAGGAACCCCACAGGTCAAAGGCTGTGGTGTTGAACAGGAGTCCCCCAATAACACCTTCTGGGTACGGCCCTCCAGAAATGACTGGAGCCACTGCAAAGCAGTGCCCCCAAGACCCATTTCCGCAAGGCGCCCCAGAAGGATACCGTGGTCGACGGTATCGAAGGCCGCTGAGAGGTCCAGGAGCACCAACAGGGACACACTCCCCCTGTCTAGCTCCCGGCGCAGATCATCCACTAAGGCGACCAAGACCATCTCGGTACCATGCCCCGGTCTGAAACCAGACTGTGCCGGATCCAGATAATCCGTGTCTCTCAAGAATACCTGGAGTTGTGAGGCCACCACGCTTTCCATGACTTTGCCCAAAAAGGGGAGATTGGAAACAGGCCGAAAGTTGTCAAATTTAGTGGGGTCCAATGATGGTTTCTTCAACAGCGGTTTTATAATAGCCTGTTTTAGGCTCGCTGGAATTTTGCCTTCCCGAAGGGAGGCATTCACCACCACCGTTACCCACTCAGCCAATCCCCCTCTGGCCTCCTTCAGAAGCCAGGATGGGCAGGGGTCTAGGATGGACGTGGTGGGCCTCATTCCTCCGAGTATCTTGTCCACATCCTCGGGCTTCACAAACTGAAAAGAATCCATCAAAATAGGACAAGCAGGTGCTCGTGTAACATCCTCGGAGACTGCATTTAACATGGTGTCCAGCCCAGAACGGATCAAGGCGACTTTGTCTGCAAAGAACTGAGCAAATGCTTTGCAGCGCGTGACCGAATTGTCAGGGCTCCCGCCTGAGGTGGCAGGAGTTAAAAGACCTCTGACAATCCGAAACAACTCCGCCGGACGGTTTTTTGCAGATGCAATAGTGGCCGCAAAGAAAGTTTTCTTTGTGGCTTTTATTGCCGCGGCATATGCCCTTAGAAAGGACACAAACCGTGCTCGATTTGACTCGCTTGGGTCCGAGCGCCACACGCTCTCTAGTTCCCTCTTCCTTCGCTTCATCACTGCCAGCTCCTCAGTAAACCAAGGAGCTGGTTTAGCTCGGCTACTTGAGAGGGGACGTTCCGGAGCGATCATGTCAATTGCCCTGGTCATCTCCCCATTCCAGAGAGCGACCAAGGCGTCGACATGGTCACCTGCCGAGGTGGCGGGAAAATCCCCAAGAGCCGTCAGGAATCCATTCGGATCCATAAGCCTCCTGGGGCGGACCATCTTAATGGGTCCTCCACCTTTGCGGAGGCTAGGGGGCGCAGTGAGCCTAAATCTGATCAGGAAGTGGTCGGTCCATGGCAACGGAGAGATGGACAGCTCCTCCACACCGCCACCCTGCTCCCAACCCTGGCAGAAAACCAAGTCCAATGTATGTCCAGCACAGTGGGTGGGGCCAGATATTTGTTGGGACAGCCCCATGGTTGCCATGGCAGACATGAAGTCCTGAGCCGCTCCTGTGAGGGTCGCCTCGGCATGGATATTGAAGTCCCCCAGCACAAGAAGCCGCTGAGACTCCAATGCCAGGCTCGAGACTATCCCCGCTAGCTCAGGTAGGGAGACTGTAGTGCAGCGAGGTGGACGGTACACTAACAGAATCCCTATTCTGTCCCGGTCACCCACCCTCAGGTGGACGCATTCAAAATTTGTGGTCTGCGGGATGGGACTCCTGGTCAGATGGATGGAATCTCTGTAGACTACTGCGACCCCGCCTCCCCGTCCTCCGGATCTCGGTCAGTGCTGTATGGAGAAACCTGGAGGACAAAGCTGGGTAAGATTTACCCCTCCAGCTTCATCCAACCAGGTCTCCGTGATGCACGCCAGATCTGCCCGCTCATCCAGGATTAAATCCTGGATAAAGGTCGTTTTTCCGTTGACAGATCTGGCGTTCAACAGCACTACCTTCAATCCAGAGGGCCCGCTCACCTGGTTACACCAATTTACCTTAGGAGACCGGTTTGGGATTATTAATGTGGATAAGCGGTCCGAATTAGGCCGAATTTGAGGTCTCCTTTTTCCGCATCTCCCCCTCCCCACCACGACCTCTATGGGGGCCCCTCGGCTCGTGGAACACCTCCCCCCCTCCATGCCGCTGCCCAAAACCAAGGTCTTAGTTTCTGTATTGCTAATTGTTTGGTTTGTTGGCCCTTGCCAACTCCCTTGTTTCCCTTTCTCCCCCCTCCCCACTTCATTGTTGTTCACAGGCTCCAGCCCACTTCCTCCCTTGCCCCTTCCACTGGTCAGTAATAACAGGGACAGTACAAATAGGGGGATGGGGAACCACATGGATAATAATAGAATCAGATGGTGATAAGCGTTCCAGCCACAACAGTTAGACAGTTCATAAAGTGCAGGGTCTTAAAGTACAACACAGTCAACAACACACTCAGTCACAGCACCACTACGTGCCGTTGGGTAAATTATAAAGTGCAACGATTTTAAAGTGCAGCAATACCCGAGTCTCGCTCTCAACACTAACTAAAGTGCGGCATAGAGGGTAGGGAGGGAGGATATAAGTGCTAGTACAATTAGCAGCAGTTAGGCAGGCGCCTTAAAGTGCTATATTGCGTTCTTATGTCAAATTAACAGCAAAAGGCAACCAAGGAACGTACTATGTTGGTAATATGTAAACACACTATTAATAGGATGTCGGTGACAACAATCGGGTAAGGTTATTATGATTCAAGATGTAAACTCTAGACGGTTGATGTAGAAAAAGCGGATGAGTCTTCTGTCTTCCGGAGATGGTTAACACGGTGGTGGTCAGCACAAATTGGTCTATCACAGTATCGATTAACACCAGAAAGAGGTGACTCTTATGCAAGAAATTCTCCATTATTAGTTTCAAGAGTCAGGAAAATCATGAAGAATTCCAGTAACTGGACTACAGCTCCCAGGATTCTTCACTATCGCCTCTATTAGCTAGGCTTCAGGGTCTTGCATTCTATGAAATCTAGAAGACCATATGATAGCCACCTTGGTTTAAGGCTTACTCAGGGCCCATCCAGACAGTACCCTTATTGTGATAACTCCTGCAATAAAGGAGGGGCTGTCCAGACAATGTTCCTGACAGTCCCAAATTAATTAGCTACAAATCAGGAAAACCCTGGTTTGTAGCAAATTAATTAGATAGTGGATTTATTCCGCACCTTCTTGGAAGGCACATGATAAATCCATTATTTCTCGTGTCTGGACTGCAGTCCAGACAACATTCCCACAGTTTTCTGGACTAAATTAGTACAGAAAACTGTGGGAATACCCATCCCAATCCCCCAAAGCCCTCAAACCCCTTAGAAAAGTAAAATAAACTTACCTGCCCTCCAGTGCACTCTCAGAGCAGGTCTCCCGGTGCATAGAAAAGATACGCCAGGAGTGTGTGTGTGGGGGGGGGGGGGAAGAGGAAAATCACTCCCCTCCCTGCTCTCCTGGCACATCCTGTACACCAGGAAAGCTTCTCTGAGAGTGTACTGGAGGTTGAGTAAGTTTATTTTACTTTTCTAATGGGTCTGGGGCCTTTGGGGGAGGGGGGAGGGCCTCCAGATGTTCTCACAGGCCAGTCCCGTGAGAGCATCCGTGTGTAAAGACTCCCAGGAAAATCTGCGGTTTTACAACACGGATTCTCCTGGGATAAAGGCCTGTCTGGATCTACCCTGAGATATGTATATTAACCTGGAGATTTCACAGATACATACACACACACACTCAATTTGCCGCATTTCCAACAGACCTTTGAACAAACCTCTGAATATGCTTGCCACAAATGCAGGCAAAACATCAGAAAATCTTCTAAAAATGTCAAATTACCATCAGCTCACTCCTAGCATGTTTTGGTTTTGTTGTGGTTCCACACTCTAGTGTTTCAGTTTCTGGCCCTGTTGAAAGAGTTCTGTTTATTTCCTGTGTTCATATTTGTTGGCTGGAAACATGTATCAGTGGATGCTGCCAGAAACAATATCTGAGTCTAGAAAGAAAAATCTCCAGGTGAAGTGGCTTCTTGGTTGATTGAAGTCCTCTGATATCCTCTCTTTGTTCTCCTCTTCTCAAATAACATATTATGATCTGCATGTAGATATTTCCACGTGGCTATGTAGAAATACATTATTTGACAGTGGAGAGACATCTAGTATGAAGTAACTGGGAAATGATCCATTCTATACTATGGTGGGAAGCTTATCGTAAATTTCCTCTCTCTTGAATGATTTTTTTTTTTAAAAAAAAGGATTGATTTTTCCAGAATATTTTGAGGGAAAATGTATGTATGTATGTCTTTTTTGTTTGGTTTGGCTTGTCACTAGTCTGCTTAGCTTTTATGTGTTTGTGATCTTTCTCTCTCCCCCTTTCTTAAATCAACATGCTAAAAAATTGAGGATAAGACTTCTGGTATGGGGAGAGTTTTATGACATGGAAGACCTTTGTATTTGTATTGAGTGCAATGCTATATATCTCCCTGCTTAAAATGGCTTATTCTTCTTTTTCTGATCTATAATGCAAACCACAGCAGCCATGTGTTCAAAAGCACAAGGAAGGCGCTGGTAGCTGATGCTGTTCTAAAGGTTTGTGCTTCATAGATGTACTCTAGTGGCCACTTGGCCTTTGATTATGCAAATGCTATAATAGATAATAGAGCCCCTGAATCTGGCAGATGTCGCCATTACAATTCCAAGCAAGGAGCTGGCAAAATACATTAAGCCTCTTAGGAGCCCTCCCTCAATACCCTTTCGTATCCATCTCCTATCCCACTCAATGTACTGGACTGTACCCAATGTACTGGACTGTAAGCTTTTCATGGCTAGGGTTGTTTATGTCCCCATTTTAATGAAAAACAACCCAGACTGCTAATATCCTGCACTATACTTGCAAAACAAATCAATAATAATGATCTGAGTGTAATATGTGTGATCATAGATTATTGTTTTTATTAAGTGTGTAAAATCCCAACCTGGACTCCTATCATAATAAATTCAACCAGTGCTTAGTGAAGTGGGATCTACAGGTAGGGAGATCCTCTTGTGATTAATCACCAATTGAGAGGGAAGATAGCCACAGCTCTTTACTGATAGATGAGATGTGGTAGCAGAGGGAGTATGGTGTAGATGGAACCAACACCATACTGTCAGATTCTTATACCACATAAAGGAAGAGAAGTGAAAAACTAACAATATGCACAAATAAAATGAAACAATCAGATCAGACAAGCCTTGCATAAGTAAGCAAGAACATTTTGAACCTTCTAGAGACTACTCATAGGTTTCTTCCAAAATCCATCCAGGGATGATCTTTTTTTTTAATCACTCTCCACTTTTCCAGTGATTCCTATCTATGATCAAATGTATTTATCTATGCTTTAAAACAGTTTCTCTGTTTTATTGTTTACTCATATTCAGTAAGGGATTTTGGCGGCAGCTGCTGTTACCTTGCCTGATGCAGATAAGTATAAACAGCTATAGTACATTCAGAGCAGAATCCAATTCTTTCCCAGGGAAGGCTTCATGGCATTGTTTATTATAAGCAAATTGCTGAAATATGACACAAAAAGTCTTTGTTATTCATTTCTTCTTCACCATCCACCCAAAATTAATCCTGCTAAAAACCTGGTTCTTGGAGCCATAAACAGACTTAGTGAAATTGAGGGGGTTTTTTTGTCAGAAGTTTTGTTGATTAAAGTATGCTGTTATCAATCTAGAAAAATTAGCTGGATGTATCAGAAAACATGTGCATTTTCCATCGAATAGATATCAGCTCTTTTCAATAGATGTACATATGAAAGCACCAGGCAAGGTAAAAACAGTTGCCCCCATAATCCCTTACTGACATCAAAACAGAGAACTTGAGGGTGCATATAAGTTTATCTCTACAGCTATCCCCAATATGTTTTAAAAGCATGCATATAGATTGCTAGATGATAGATGATAGATAGATGGTATAATTTTGGCACCATGTGTTTATTTCTATAAAACACAACTGCAGAAAAGGAAGATTTCTTTCAACTAGATGAAAATACTCCAGAAATGGACATAAGGAAACATGTGGTGCCAGTAAATGTGAATATTCTCTAATTTTCTCTTTAGGTGAAGTAATGCATTTGCAAGCATATAATAGAACATTTTTCACATTAGTATGCTATTTAATATATAGCTATTTCTATTTTAAAATAAAGTATCCAGTGATTACATTGTATTAATTTTGTAAGTAAAGCTTTCAGTTCATCATGTATAAAATGTGAGAGCAAAGAATAAAAGGAAATAAGAAAAGAAAGAATATCTTAAGAGTTAGTGGTCTGAAAATCTAGGACAAACATACCCAAGTATAAGCAATAGAAAATAACTATGGAAAGCTGCTTTTTGTATTTGTCCATTCGAAACAATGTTATGATTTTTACTGTGATATTATTTTCCAGTTAAATAAATGCTACCCTATGACATTTCTGAAAGAGAAAATTCTTTGCTTTTGTTTCAGATTTCTAAAGTAAACAAATCAAATTTCAGAAGTATAGAAATGTTGAATTGTAGAATTGAAAGGAAATCCAGAGGTCACCTTACTACTTTTTAATGATGTTAGACAAAGGAATCCTGAAAACTAATATTTAATATACTATTAATAAAAATATCACAGAAATTGGCTTTGCAGTGGGACATCTCTGTCATTTCCTAAACGCAGCGGCAATAGCAAAATGCTTTGGTATGTCACAGAATCTGTATTTTGCAGGAAAAATGCACACTTTCATATACGTTTTGTTATCATTTATAAGCTCACAATAATGTTTCCTTCTCTCCATCTCTATTCTTTCCTCCCTTATCACTCTGAAATTAAAGGTCTGTGGATTTATCTTGTGCTTGTCATAGTTCTTCACATGTCTTAAAAATAATTAATTGCAGCACTCACTGATGATTTATGATTCCCTCTGACATAATTAATGATACACATCAGTTTCCCCTCTTAATTGAAGGAGGCACAACAATAAACTTTTCTAGGTTACACACTAAAGGAGGATAGAATGTGAGGGCGTTTTAAGAATATTGATAGTTTAGTTTTATAATTTTAAGCTCAAAATATATAAGAAATAAATCTACATTCAGCCTACAGTTAGCCCAGGATAATTTCCTTTAAAGAGAATTATTGATGTGATCATGTAATATAGCACAGGTCTATATAAGAAGTGAAGCTTACAACCTAGTAACTTGGTTTGGCATTATGCTGAAAATAGCATCATGAACTGGACCTTTCCCCAAGTCTTGAAAGCATATTATGAGCACAGGTTTGTATGTGTGCATAGATGAGATATTAATTTTAGTCATTTCTTGCCTATCCTTCTTTTTAAAATGCAATACTTCAAGCCAAAAAAACAAAAACAAACTCACCAAGCCAACAACCCCATATTTCCACCTAATAGGTTTTAGATTACAGAGTGCATCTCAGTTTGCTTATTCAAACCCAGTCAAATATAATAGAAATGACAATTTATTCAAGGTCTGACAACTGCAGGCCATCAGCGTATGGCAAAGACTGCCTTGCTTACATCGTCAGTTTCTCAACAGCTTTTAAAACCTGGACATTAGAAACATGACAATTTTACATTGCTGTGCTCAATGGAAAAGAGGCCGAGAAAGAGAATACAGATATTGCTAATAATTTGCATGTCTATGATCAATTATTGTCTACGGATTTTCACATCCATTACAACAAGATGCTTGAAATACTAATGCCTGTGCCAGAACAATTTAGACCAGCGTGAACAGTATAATTAACTTAGAACTTGGGCAAATTAATTGTTCCTGAAGTCGTGTTTATGCCTTCCTTACTTTAGAGAAATCGCAAATAAGATGGAATTCTTTGCACATTTTTTAAAAGCAACAGTAGATGTGTCAAGTGTTCCCAACTTGATTTGTGCATTTTATGGTACTCCAGTCAGCTGCCTATTAAAAGTGTGATCAGGTAGTTTAGACAGTGACTAGCTGTGTCAACAGAAGGAAAGTGGAGGATTAGTCTCTATGGCAACAACAAAGTATCCCTGTTTGTAGACAGACAAATTCTGCTACATCTGAGAAAGATTGACAGGTCTATTCCTTTGCAACTGACCCATAGAAATTAGCAAGTAAAAGTTATTATACTGGGCTGTATTGAAGGATTCTCAATATCTTAAAGTGCTCTTGTAAGTTTTTCTCCAGCATTTGCATGAGAAACCTGGCAAGGATTGTTCTGAGGTTTATATCTATGGTTTGATAGATGCTTTGTGCGGGAGTATGGCGGGTGAGAATAACTTAATTTTCAGTTCTCTGTATGACAGAATTGTTGGAGCATAGACCGAGGGAAAAACACACACATCAAAGGACCCCGGCTGAATAATATGTCACTTTTCCAAACCAAGGAGCATTATAGAAATGCTATAAATTGTATATTCACAATAATGCAATTCTGGAAACATTTTGCCTCCAATTAGTCTATCATAATTGCAAAAAGGTGTTTCTCAATAATTAAGCTTCTGCTGGGGGGTAGGAGGGAATTTCATACATACCAGGAGTTTCAGTGATTTAGCCAGGTGACCTTTCTCTTTCGCTTAATGTTCCTCAACTGCAAGACATAAATGCTGTAATTGAAATATTCTACTTCCAATTGCACAGCATTCCTTTTTAAGGAAATGGAAAATTGATGTTCCTGCCTAATTCTTCACAGGTCTTATATTTAGATTCCAGTTTCAGAAAGTGCATTTCACCTTTAGGTGAATTATTTTGAAACTATTTTCAAAGCTCTTTTAATTCCATCAAATTATGCATTGGCACGAATTTCTCTGTTTTGGAGGTATTGAAGGTTGATCTTATTAACCTATTTTTTCCAGACTCAAAGAAAAAGCATCCAGCTTCTTTGTAAACTAGTGCTAAATAAAAAGGGCCAATTTTCATCTAATTTGTAGAAATACCTGACACTCTTTGTCTTGAAGAAGATTTTTTTTTACACTGGATTCTACTGATTTCGGTAAGAACTTGAAGAGTCAGCCTCTAGTTATTGTGAACTTTTAACCTGAAAGTTAAATGATAATTGGGGCAGGGTACAGAACATTTAAAACACATTGCCAAAAATATGTATCCTAAATTTCATATATCATTACCATAATTTAAACCACAAAATGGATTTGTCTACAGTTTTGAGCATACAAGTTGATCATGGATTTTGGAAGACAAGTTCCATACATTAATTTTTCAAGATGCAAAATGAAGAAATCTCTTATATGTGGAACTGAGTAATCTTTGCATCGTATTTTCTTCATAGCACTTGTTGACAGGAAACACTATATTTGCAAATAAAGGTAGTCAAAGTGGTGGTCTGTTCCTTGTTGCATTGGCAGTGCATTTGGGAGAACAAGGTTTCACAATTTTAAACTTACACCTCCATTTGTGTTCCATACAAATTCTTATTGCAGAGTTTCCTCCTGTTTGAGGTTTCTCAAACAGGAGAACAATTGAATCTTTTTTGCAGTGTCCTAACATAGGGTCTTGCCTTTATTTATTTATTTATTTATTTATCTATTTCTTTGGCTCTGATGGAGGGGTGGAGGACAAATGTGTATACTTTATCAGAAATGCCCTCAAACTTTTCTCAAGTTTTAAGTGCAAGCTTATTTATTTGTCTCATTTATATCCTGCCCTTCTCACCCCAAAGGGGACTAAGAGCAGCTTACATAAGACACAAATCAATGCCACACAATTATACATCAGACAAAATAAACAATGCATTAAAACCAAGCACTAAAAACATATCAAACAATAAAATCACTTATTAAAATCAGATATTAGATAATGCGGGACAATGAACGCTGAATCATTTTATATGTATATAATGCACTCTCCTGGATCTTGGATATCAGTAGCATTCTGACTTGGTCATATTATTTTCATTGAACAAGAAAAAAGTCAACCCAGTTTCTGTAAAACTGAGAGCACCACATCACAGACTGGATAATGGAGTTAAATGACAAGAGAACAGATTCCACCCAAACACTAGGGAGAATTATTATTATTATTATTATTATTATTATTATTATTAAACGGTAGAATAGATTGTCTTGGTGGGTGGTGGACTCTCCATCTTCAGAGGTCTTTATATAGAGCTGCATGGTCATCTTTCATAATTCAGCTAATGGTGGGAGGTTAGACTAAATGGCCCCTGTTATTCATTCCAATTCAGGTATATCTTGTACTTTAAAAGGTGGAACAGGAAGTCTGAATTTTAGACTAATCCTTAAAAAGCATTGTGTGCCAACTGACCCATTTGAATTATTTGTGACAATAAAGTCTTTCAAAGTCTTTTTATATTCATCATACTTATAATCTGTTCTTTTTGACAAAGATCTAAGTGATTTATATGGAGTAAATGATGGTGTCTCATCTTGACTGTCATGGACTCCACTTTGTAGCCCCATTTTTTAAGGTTGGCTCTGCATCTCGTGGTGCCAGAGTGCAGTCTGTTCAGTGCCTTCCAAATCACCCAGTTTTCTGGGTGCAAACCACAGACCACCTATGACAGTGCAGTCTGAGTCCTGCCACATGCACAATGGAAGACCTTCTTATAGCAACACTAGAGGCACTCCAAGTGTCCAGCTACTGGTCAAGAGACATTTAATAGAATGCCAAATTTTCAAACTTTGTGGGGTTTTTTTTTTAAAAAAAAACACAATTGTTTGGTTTGCTCTTGATACGATAAAGAAATAAATCTTGACTGTGATCAGGTTGATAACTGATTAGCTTTTCCCTGCTGTATCACATATGCTATCCAAACATTCTCAAGCATAGCTTTCTAGTTCATAGAAAATGATGGGTATCCTGTAGTCTTGCTTCTGAGTAAAAGGGAGGCATATTGACTATTTGATGAGTGCCATTGCTTCAGCTTTTCTCCAATTTCTGTATCCCTTTGCTAAAGTAGTATTTTAGATAGCACTAGAACTACAAGGTGGACTGAAAACTTGTGGGAAAGTTCTTATCCCCTGAAATGTGTTTGACATGTGAGAAGCGGTCTGTGCACACCGTCTTGACTCTGCAAACCCAGAACCAAACTTTATGAGCAAGTGCATCAAAGGCAGTGCATCTGGTTTAGATCTTAGGGTCATATAAGAAAGGGTGCCATTCTTTTGTGATTAGATACAAGACAGACTATCTGTATGCACATGAAAGTAATAATAAAGGATCTACTAGCACATTTTGTTTGCTAGCATTAGCTTTTTCACACAACTCAGCCAGGAAATGTAAACAGGGGAAAAATAAAATTCTAAGAGCCAACTTGTATTTTAATGTTATTGTATTTTTAACTTTTTATTCACCCATGGATTTCTGTGTGTGAGAATGTAATGTGCTCTAGTTAAGAATTCATCCTGAGGAGCTAATTATTGTTTTCCAAAGAGCATTCAAGGCCCCTTTTCACCATCACACACTTCCCCACCTTCTTTATCCTCCTCCAAGGTTACCAGTAATAAAGAAATGTCAGCTGCAAAGTGAAAGAAGCTAAGAATGTAAAGATATAACCTGCTCTTTAAAGAGGGGAAACTACCCTGAAAATCTGGTAATGACTTCATCATTGCAGATTTATGTCTTGCAGGTTATCTGCTTTTGTAGCTGTCTTTAATACAACTGAAATAAAATACAGAAAAATTATTCTTATGATGGCCATAATTAATTTTTAGGCGAGCTGAACTGATGAGCCCTACTTTTCTATGTGTTTCTGTTTCTACTGTCATTAATAAATGTAATGGATTTGATAGATCTTGACATCCTGTCAAGGCAGAATATGGCAAGCTAATCCACAGGTAGGTACTTAATTTTTTTCTTACTCTTTTGCAATATTTTCCTTCCTCTTTGATAACAGGATATGCAACAATTAATCATTTTACATGTTTTATTTCTTTGTGCATTTTTTACTTTTCCTTTTGGTTTTTTTCTTGTTTTGTTTTGTTTTACAATGCTTTCTAGAGATTATAGAAAATAGAATTAAGAAAGTATCAAAGAAAGTTGTGATTGTCATTTTACTGAATAATTTCAAATTTGACCCTTTTCTACCATGAAGAGGTCTGCTAGTTGTACTTAAACTTGCAGAGTACATAACTGATTATTACATTTTTTGTCTGAGTTCAGATATTGAGTTTATATTCGAGGTTTTTAATTAGATAATTGACATCATGGGAGATCCCAAAGACACAATAAACAGATGGTAGAAATATCATTTAAAAATGTGAAGGCATGAAAAACTAAACTCAAATAAATAAAAATACTATGCTTGCTCTGCAGTTCAGCAAAAAATGATTTTAGGGAAAGCACACCAATTAAAACACACTGAAATACCATTTTTGTGAAATTACTGTGGTAATTTGAAGGGTATACAAATGTTAAGAGCTGCACATTGATATTTGTAACATAGGTCGGACAAAAATGGGAAATCACAGGAAAGGTATATAGAATGATTAAGGAAAGGGGCAGTATACATTGACTATAATTTATTATTTTTAAAATCAAAGTTTAGGGTGGAATCTATCTAAGGCTAAGAGGTCCATAGCAAATGATGGATGGTTCACTGTATTTTGTCTCCATCTCAATTTGTGTTTGCTTATTCCTAAGTCCATCCCATCCTACTTCTTAATCAACCACAAATGATTTTTTTTAAAATAAAGGTAATGAGAATTCATATGTAAATTGATATTAAATTAATATTGTGTAATAATTCATGGTCAGTATTTATTTGTTACTTTTTAGAATATGTATATATTCCACTCTATATTCAAAAATCTCAATACACATTTTCCCCTCAAATGGATTTTAAATGTGCAATTTAGTACATTTTAAAGCCAAGAAAAATAGATAGAAATCACTGATTAAGTT
This sequence comes from Anolis sagrei, assembly GCF_037176765.1. Classification (NCBI taxonomy): domain Eukaryota; kingdom Metazoa; phylum Chordata; class Lepidosauria; order Squamata; family Anolidae; genus Anolis; species Anolis sagrei. Next base: position 255,693,216 of record NC_090022.1, on the reverse strand, counting down.
ATTTGGCTTTAAAATGTGGATTATTTTAATACACAAATATAAAACTATCCATGGTTCACTATTAGGACTTGGGTTCATGCATAAAATCTTTGTTTTATGCTCATTTAAAAGCCAATAGAGATGACAAAAGCTTAACCCTGGCAAAGGATCATCACTGCTATTTGAAGTAGATGGAGCTGAATGGGTTGGTACTCTGATAAAACTGATAGTTTCTGACGGTGATGCAATTTTACATTATTCTAAAGGGCCAGGGAATCAGTAACCTTTTTTTTAAAGGCAAGGCCTCCATCTTTTGTCGACAAGTATCTGCTTTGATTTGCAAGCTACACATCCTGCAGTCCCATGATGTACCTAAGATAAGTATGTCTGGTTTTCTTAAATATGATAACATTTAAATTGACTTTCAAATGATCAAAATATGCTTTGCATATATTACTTTAGCAAGCCCTACACCCATTTTACTGATGTGGGCATGAAAGTGATACTGAGAGAATATATCTACCTGAAGAAACCAAATGAGTTCATTTTGCAGGTAGTGTTTGAATAATGAACTTCCTGATTCCTTATTCTGTTTTTTTTACTCACTATACTACCATGCCATTAGGATTTCAAACAGCAATAAGGGACAGTCAAAATTTATGGCATATTATGTTCACAATCAGGAAGCAACTATTTGCAAATTTGTATTTTCCTGAATATACCCAATGAAAATATGGATTCAGTTAACTTAGCCATGTGTTTTTCTGTAAATGTAACATTTTGACCAAATGTGCACACATTTCTGTCTTTATGAAGGATCCACATTTCAAAATAATGGAATTTTGGGGGACATCTTGTTCAGTAAATGTAAAGAAGAAAGCTGTTTATCTCTCAAATGAGGTGAAATATTTTATAATAAGGGACAATTGCCAGTTTTCTATGGGACAAACTTTTTAACCCTCAAGTAGGAGATATTGATTATAGTATGGGGCACTTAGCAACTTAACATACCACACGCTATTCTCAATGCAGATGAGTTTTCCAGGCTTATTAATGTGTTAGTAAAAATATATTGCATTTAATATTACTAAAATTGGGTCCTTTACCCTGCTATTGCCTATGGTAGTGGCTGGGTGGTGCACCATTTATCTTCCCTCAGGGAGAAAATAAGATTTGTCCTAATATTGAGCACCAAGACACAGGGGGAGAATTAGCTGAAAAAGCAGTATCTAACCTAGTTCTTTACCTCCTTCTTTCTCTTCTTTAAATAGTTGATATGGCAGTTTGAGTTTATCCTTACATTTGTGTGTGTTTTCTGAGTGGGAGATGATCCCTCATTTATATTACATCTAATATACCCCATTGACCTCTTTTCTGGACTGCCTATGAAGAATGGCCAGAAACTAAGACTAGTCAAAATCAGTTGACCAGGTTAATAATTCTGATGGAGGATGTTGAAGTGCATCCGGTGGTGAGCAAGGAGAATGACCTTTTCAGTGACAACATCCTGGCTCTGAATCTAGAGGTGGAAGAGACCACCAGGATCATGCAGTCCAACTCCTTGTCATGCAGGAATCAAGCCACTTCTGACAGATGGCCATCCAACCTCTGTTTAAAAACTCTCAAAGATTCCATTTCAAGGGAGACCCACCTTCCTGCCTTTTCAATTGCCTTCTTATGTGTTGTTAAAAATATTTTCAGGTAGATGTTGAACCTTGAGTGGTTCAACACATTCTTTTAAATGTCTGAAGCTGTGTGATCAAACTCTGTTTAATCATGCTCTTCTCAGTATTTCATTATTATATTTTAACTGTTATTTTGATTTTGTTTCATTTTATTGATAAAAGGGCGGCTGTACATTTTTTAAAATTAAATATATACATGTTTACACATACACATCCTATCTATCTATCTATCTATCTATCTATCTATCATCTTTGAACAATAGTTGTAGCAGACAAAAATGTCATCTTAACATTAACTACAAAGGGGTAAATATTAAAAAAATGATGATGTGCTTAGGTTTTATTTGTATATGCAGTGCCTTGCTCAGGTGTTGAGCTTGTGAAGTGGAAGATAAAATGAAGGATATTGCTGCTGTTGAGGAACCATGAAGAATAAGATGGACCACCATTGCTAACAATAGAAAATAAACAATATAGCAATGAAAATAGAAAGAGATAGAGTTGGAACTGTGTAGCTACCTACAGGCTCACTAGCTGGGAATAGAAATGATCATTCTGTGCATGGATATTGATGCAGTAGCCTATCTTGGAAATTACCATCTTGTTTGGTCCATCTTGTTTTAACTCATATCAAGAGAAAAGTGGGATATATAAATTGGTAGTGAGTCAGCAACTACGCACTTGCACATTGCTCACAGCAGCTGTCCCCTACTTCTCCAAAGCCATATGTTTCCCACAGGCCAGTAGCCAGGATTTCGATTCGGGGGGGGGGGGGGGCTGAGTTTTTTTCAGGGGGGGGTCGGGGGGGGGTGAGTTTCGGGGGGGGGCTGAGTCTGAGTGAAAGAGGGTCAACCCTAGCAAACCTTTTGTATCATTACCCCAATACCCCCATGCATATGGGATATATTGAGTATGGTGATCAGATCATGATATGAATAAACATAAGTTTAAATAATGCACCAATAAGGCCTTTTCGCAAACCACCATGAGAATTTTTTTGGGGGGGGGGATGAAGCCCAAGCCCCCCCCCCCCCCCCAGCTACATGTCTGGTTTCCCATTTGTAAGAGGATTAGAACTTGTCTTCCCATTTAGTTGTTGCCTTTCTTATCTATCATGCTAGTTCAGTGTCCTCTACTATATATGATATATACAATATCTATGAATTCAGTGTCAGAATGCAGTGTCATAGTAATATATTTCTACAAAAGAAAAGGACATTCTCCTTCTTCTCCTTCTCCCATCTCTTCCTACCGTCTTTTCGACTGTCAATGAAGCACCTTTATTTGGTTGTCACCTGTATACAGATGAATCACATTAGGAATGGTGAAACCTACTATTTTCAATTTCTGCTACATTCAGTATTTTTTTTAAAAAAATCCTCAAATTCTTTGCATTCAGTAAATGAAAAAAAATGTTATTGAAAAAGAACTGAAATTTGTACCTAGCTCTTGTGCAGCTTACGTTTTTCCACTTCAAAATGTTTTTAATTGCAAAAATCTTTTAGTAATCTTGACAATGCTGATTCATTTTTATGCTGTTTTTTTGCTTTTTCTTTGAAGAAAACTTGACAATATGCCTTTTTCTTTTCTTTTGGTTACACATGAATATCCTTATCTTCACCACCTAGATCCCTTGATATTATTGATATGCATGCACACACACTGGTTTATTGTTTCTCTGGTATACTGACAGCCTTTGGGATCTATTCTGAAAGGAAAGCACCTGGTGATTGTAGTCTTGTACTAGAGATGTAATTTTCCAAATGATTTAGTATTGCTGAAAATTGAATTTCCATGCAAATTTCAGTTTGAATGTTTCTTGTTAGAATCGCTCGCAATAACCATTGCCTAGTGCTGAGGTTTCACTTAAACATGAATATCAGTAAAATATTAAAATATTGGACACATTTTGTAGAGTTACTAGTAGATGGAATAAATGGTTCATGTACAAGAGTATGAACAAGTTTTTGTGTAGCTCCATTCTTTTCAAATTCAGCTCGTAGTAGAAATATTCCCAGCAGATCGTAGCAAAGGTTATAAACAAGTCACCCCTTCTAACTCTATATAGGTATTAAGTGTTAGTGCTTTTGTGGTATATACTTCAGAGTTGTTTCCTTCCACTCATCAGTTTAATGTGTAGTAAGCATGAACTAGCCTGAAACTATTTGTTGGGAGAAAACTGTTGAAAATCAGAAAGGAGGTGATAACAGAAAATTAAACCTTATAACCCTGAAAGGAGGACTCTGTGTGGCAATATTTTGTTTTTACAAATCCCACCTATATATAATAATTGTGATCCAAGTATTTTAAGATTATACAATTCATTAAACATCAGTCTATCAATAGCTTGTTCCTTGATAACTACATAATAGCCAATGCCACTGAGCAGTTTCAGTGGCCAATTGAAACATTCATACTTAGCTCCAAGAGACAAGATTTCTTTCTCCCACCCTGGACTTTCCACGGATATATAAACCCCATTTTCCTAGTTTCTAACAGACCTCACAATCTCTGAGGATGCCTACCATAGATGCAGGTGAAACGTCAGGAGGGAATACTTCTGAAACATAGTCATACAGGCCGAAAAACTTACAACAACCCAGTGATTACGGCCATGAAAGCCTTCAACAATACAGTTTCAGTATAGCTTGTCCTTTCCACTAGTACTGTTGTGCTGGTTGCCCCACTATCCCCACAATTACATTAGTACTTTTAAATATAGAGGACTATTAATAAGGAAAAACCAGCATGATGTAGTGGTCCAGGGTTTGAATACATGTTCAGCCATGGAAACCCACTAGTTGCCCTTTAGCATATCATACTCTCTCAGCCACAAAGAAAAGCAAAGGTAACATATCCTATCAAAAAAACCACATGAAAGGTTCACCTTCTTAAGATTGCCCAAAGTTGGCCATAAGAAAGCATACAACAGCAACACTTCCTAGGGATGGAAGGAAAACAAGCTGCTCATCCCAAAAGTGAACAGCATCCTTAAATGGGCTCAGTGAGCACTGATATCACTTGTTTGAGTTGATTCAGTTAGCCTGATGCCCCCATCATTCAACAGGATAAGCCAACACTGGAAGCCATCAGATAATGATGGCTGTGGTTTCATGTGTGCTACATCTTAGGCATTAAAAACTTGTGCACTTGAAATATGAGATGCTGTTATTTTGTATTTTCATATTTGCTTCTGCCTGGGATTATGGGGGTTGAATTCCAAATCCCCTCATTTTCTGGTGGAGAGGATGGCAGTTGTAGATAAATGCTCATTGTCTATCTGAAGCATAACCTGTCAGCAGTATCTCCTTCAAGAGTCTACTGCGGACTTTCACCTACTCCTTCAGCTAAAGGAAGGAAAGACTTGACCTTCATATGTACAACCTAACTGAGCATAAGAGAAGGCTCTTCCACCAATATTTTAAATCATTTTATCAGATAACTGGAATGTGATACAGGATAATGAAACTAGATAATGCAGTAGTCATTCATAGATTGTAACTATTGCAACAAATACTACCATAAGTTTCTTGTACTGAGATAGGGATCTGCATACCAACATACACACAAAAGGGACAAGGCTAGAACTATAACATATTTGAGCAATCATTTTTCTAAGTTTACATTCTGCCTTTTTAGTCACTGAAATTATAGATCAGTCTATAAAAACAGATGTTGCTCTTGCTAAGAAGTTATTTGTTTGTTTATTGATTTATGTATTTCTGCAATGCCTCCCGGCCCACAAGAACTCCTTAGATGATGAACAAAGACAAAACATTTAAATAACACATACAATGTTCTTTAGAAACTCTAAAAGCAGTCTAAAAACAATCCTAGAATCCAGTTTTGAAACAGTTATTGCAAACATAGAATTGCAAACATTGAATGCCATGTAAAACAGCACTGTGTTGGCTGCCTGTAGGTGGGAAGTTCCACGGTTGAGACACTGCTCCATTTTTTAAAATGCTGTCTGGCTTCATCTCAGCTTTATTTATGCATAAGTAAAACATTATGAAAAAAGTGAATCATCCATTTAAAGACTGCCAAAAGGAACATTTCATAATTTTGTTTTGTAGAGTTTTAAATTTTTGTTCGAAATACTCAGTAGCTTGAAGTTAATTGTATGTTGAAACAAAATCCTTCAAAAATGATTTTTGAAGAAAACCTTCTAAAGTATTTTTTGAATGTGATTCCATAATATACTTCATTATATAGGCAACTTTTAAGTGGTCAAAATTAACTGACATGGGAGGTTTAAAGTACTTGTGCACAATTTACATTACCAGCAAAACTAAGAAGGAATGCTTGAAATATGAGGTTATGAGAGGGGAAACTATCATTGAATACTTTCTGATTCTAAGTTGAAAAGTAGATTTTTATATATTGCCTGATGAAATAGTGAACTAATGATCCAAACTGTAACTACTTCTGTTGTCATTGTATTCTTCTGAACATGAATTTATGAAATATGAAATGAGAATCCCCTCCAGTATTCTCAAAGCATGACAATTTAGAAGTTAAACTGAGGCTAATCAAAGAAGATTATACCCATAGCTGAGGAACAAGGTGATGTTTATCTAGTATGTCCTGCCTTTCTGATCATGCTAAGGGCTCTTCCACACTGTTTCTATATCCCAGGATCTGATCCCAGATTATCTGCTTATCCCAGATTATCCGGCAGTGGTGACTTAATATATTCCAGTTTAAAGCGGATAAGCTGGGATCAGATCCTGACATAAAGGGCAGTGTGGAAGGGACCTAAGTGATAGCTGATAGCTGAAACCTGGGAACATAATCACAAAATCAGTTAAACTGAAAAAAATATTCTTAGGGTCCTTCCAGACAGGCTCTATATCCCAGGATTATCTGGCAATATAGACTCATATAATCCAGTTTAAAGCAGAAAACCCAGGATCAGATCCTGGGATATAGGGCCTATCTGGAAGGGCCCTTAGAGTGGTTATAGAAATTCATACATGAGACAGGTTACTTACTAAGAATCCAAAAATTAAACTGTGTTGCACTGCAATTAGGCTTCATTATTCTATGAAAACAGCAGTAGTGCTAAATTATTATTTAAATGGTTGTTTTATAACACAAAGTTTAATTATGAACCACTATATGACGCCTTGTGTGTGTGTGTGTGTGTGTGTGTGTGTGTGTGCCTTCATCATCTGTTGATTTTTGGTAGATAGAAAATTTCATAGGCTTTTCTTAGGCAAAAAAATTACTCAGTTGTGCTTTTTCCAGTTCCGTCCTGTAAAATATATTCTACACTATTTGGCATTTCTTGATGGACCCCCATCAAATTACTAACCAGGATTGACCATGCTTAGCTTCCAAGATCTGGCACCCATTCATCATGGGATGCTTTATGGGATAACAGAAACAGTCATTTGCTTAAATCTCATTCTGTTCCCCGGATTTCTGCTTTAATTTCTGGAAATGCATTAAATAACCTATATGGCATGGCAATAGTTGGAGCAGTCTGATGTATCTGGTTCATTATTTCCACAAAATTAAATCATTTGTCAGCAATTGGAACGGCCAGTGTAAGACAGAAAGAAATTCTATACAGGTACAATAAAAGGAAAATGCATTCAAATAGGTTATTTTTTAATATCGGTGATGTTTGGACTAAAGTGGGGGGTTTTTTTTGGGGGGGGGGGGCATCCCAAAATTATATCTTCTTTCAAAGTTAGTAGATTCATCAAATGATTCCATTTAAATTAACACTTGGTGGCAATAGTAATCCAGTTATTGTGCTGAGTGCAAGGACTTGGAGGAGTAACTTCTTGTAATAACTGTGAATGCTTGCAAATTAACTCTTCTAGGTATGTATTTGATTCAGTCTCTATTATTTTGTTTACATTATATTGATAAACATGATATTGCTATTTTCCACAATCAAGCAAGAAGAGGTATAAAATTAATATAATGATTTCACTTAAAACATATTTCCCAACATTTCCCCTCCCCTCCCTCTTCATTTTTATTTTCACAGTGGTCATTCAAAGTAAACTTGTCACAAGAATATAAACCTCCTGTTAGAAATGTAACAAAAACAGCTGCTTAGTCGCTAGCAGTAAGTAATTAGTTATCCAAATGACTGTACAACATGATAGCAATTGTTACCTGTTAATGGGATGGCACATGAATATAGTACTGTATTTTGGCAATAACTTATGACACAATATGTTTTAAATCTCTTCTATCACATTTTGCCTTTCATATCAAATTGGGCATAAAATCTCTTCTGCAAATGAGTGTCTCAGGGCCCTTCTACACAGCCATATAATCCAGAATATCAAAGCAGATAATCCACAATATCTGCTTTGAACTGGATTATCTGAGTCCATCCTGTCATATAATTTGGATTTGATACTGCTGTGTGGAAGGTGCCTTAATCAACATTTGCATCAGGCTTAGTTCTCCAAGAAGTTTAGCAAAGTGGCACAGCAGAAATCTTGCTCTCCTCAACACTTTTTGTGTGAAAGTTAAGTATGTACAATTTCCTAAAAGTTATCTGTCTGTCTGTCCATCAATCTATGTGTTTTATTTTTCAGAAATGCCTTTGTAGTGGATGGAATGCAAAATATTCTCATGTCACATTAAAGTTTTAAAGGTAGAACCAGAAATCTGGGATAATGAAAAAATACTATTTTATTCAATGATTATTTTAAAATATATGTTGATTGTTTAAATCTGGGATCATTGTAAAACTAACCAGTGTTCAAAAGGGAAATGCTGTGGAAAAGGCAATAAATGATTGTGCGTACTTGCTTATACTTCATAGCAGAAGGGGGCACTAGTGGTCTACAGTAAATAACAGTGAAACCCTACTTTTGTTATACCATGTTTAATAATAATAATATAATTTTCCTACTTAATATTGAGGATGTTTTCATATGAATAATTAGCATTATAAATATATAATGTTAATGCAAAAAGTTAAATAATTAATAGAATATATGTAAATATAGTTGGTTGTCTCGTCTGTCTTTTTATATTATTGTTGTAATGCTAAAATTAAAACTGGCCCACTAGCCATGGAAAGGAACTAATGCTTATTGTTTTAATGTTGGGAAGGATGACTCCTGGCATAAGACACACCAGCTTTATGTGTAGATAATTTTGTTAATTTAACTGAGTTAGTTTGTGTATTCATAGCAAAGTGTGTGTAATTTCTTGAGCCCTTTTGTTTGAACTGTGAGATCTGAACAGTGAGTGTTATGGATAATGCCGTTTTTATTTAGAGCATTCTCTCCCAACCATGGAAGTATAAAATATCCTTATTTCTTTTCTTTCCTTCTTATTTTTCAGCATAAGATAATGGCCTGGTGATTTCTGTGGGTGCGTTTTACAAAACTAAAAAGGAAGGAAGACCTGACAAATATAAAGTTTGATGATTTCATACCTGCACTGGGTATTTTTGAGAATTTCTTTGACGCATAACCTAGGAGCCAAACTCAGCTTGAGCTACCCACGTTAGTTCGAAAATTGCAGTTAACAGTTTTGAAATGTTTCACTTTTTTCTCTTCAAATTTCTGAGTGTAGGAGTAGATAAAATGCCAAGCAGCAAAGGAATGAGAAGCCAGGTTTAAGCCTATGGTTGATGTTCCTACATATTACCAAAATATTATTTTATGCTAAATGATTGCAGGTAATTAGCTGGAATTTTCTTTTTCTTAAAAATAGATTATGTTGAATTTGCAAGCATTCATTTTAATGGTTTCTTATATTAATATTTAATTGGTGGCCTTTAGATGAAAGAGATGCAAATGAAAATTTCCTATGAAGTATGAAACTTTCTTTCTTTAAATTTTTCATAGTTTTGTTACCAATAAATTATGAAGTTTGGGGACGCTTCTCCTATTGCATAGTTGACAATGTAGATTACATCAGAAAAGTAAATTTAGACAGAAATAAAATCATGTAGAAAGAATCCTTTCTTTAAGCCTTTACACTTGCAGGTCCTGCTGTGTGTAAGTAAATGTAGATACTCTAAGTTTAAATATTCACAAAAAGTAAGATTGTTAAAAGAACATTTTTATTTCTCTAAAGGCTGTTTGTAAATATTCTAAACACAATTTTCAAGTTGTGACTAGGAAGATGCGAACAAATCAGCACTATGGCAATATTTATATTAGGGCAACCTAGATCAGTGGTTCTCAACCTTACTAATACCGCGATCCCTTAATACAGTTCCTCATGTTGTGGTAACCCCCAACCATAACATTTTTGTTGCTACTTCATTACTGTTATGAATCATAATGTAAATATTTCATATGCAGGATGTATTTTCATTCATTGGACCAAATTTGGCATAAATACCTGATATGCCCAAATTTCAATACTAGTGGGATGGGGGGGGGGTTGATTTTGTCATTTGGGAGTTGTAGTTGCTGGGATTTATCATAAACCTATATTCAAAGAGCATTCTGAACTCCACCAACAATAGAATTGAACCAGACTTGGCATACAGAACTCCCATGATGAACAGAAAATACTGGAAGGGTCTGGTGGGCATTGACCTTGAGTTTTGGAGTTGTAGTTCACCTACATCCAGAGAGCACTGTGGACTCAAACAATGATGGATCTGGACCAAATTTGGTCAAATACTCAATATGCCCAAATGTGAACACCGGTAGAGTTTAGGAAAAATAGAGCTTGACATTTGGGAAGAAATTATTTTTGTTTTGGAAAAATTTAATATCTGGCCATTATCCAGTCCTTTCCTCATCTTTTAGGGGAAAAAACATATGAATGGTAAAGTAATACAGGGACATATCATTCACCTACAATCAAATAGCATTCTGAACCACAACAACAATAGAATTGGGCCAAACTTCTCACACAGAACCCTCATGACCAACAGAAAATACTGTGTTTTGCAATAGTCATTGGCAACCTCTCTGACACCCTTTCACAACCCCCCCCCCCCATGGGTCCCAATCCACAGGTTGAGAAACACTGACCTAGATGTTACACAATAGTGTGCAAACTTTCAAGTTTTCCAGAACTCTTCTATTAGATTAGGGTGAGCAAGCATAGCCCCTATATGCTGTTGGAATGCATTTCCTGCTAGTCATAACTAGTGATAAAGAATTCTGGGAAGGATGTTATCTGGGAAGATCCACTTTGCCCAATATTGATCTAGGGAGTAAACAAAGCAAGAGGATGCTTCTGGAATATGGCTATACAGCCTGGAAAACTCACATCAACTCAGTGATTCCAGCCATGAAAGCCTTTGATAACACAAAGCAAGAGGATATTGGCTAGTTAGCTGTTTGAAGTAATGATGTTGACATGCATTCACATTCTTAATAAGAATGTGGGATAATTCAACAGACATTCATAGAATGCCCTCTTTAGATGTTGATAATGGTTTCAATTTGCATAGAAGAAATAATTTTTGTTTTGGAAAAATTTAATATCTGGCCATTATCCAGTCCTTTCCTCATCTTTTAGGGGGGGAAAACGTATGAATGGTAAAGTAATACAGGGAAATAATAATAATAATAATAATAATAATAATAATAATAATAATAATTTATTTTTTTACCCGCCTCTTCTTGTGGCTTGAGGTGGGTTACAGAATAATTAAAACATATAAACATTGTAAAAATACCACAAATACACATATTAAAATACCACAAATACACATATTAAAATGTATTTCTATTAAAAATGCATATTAAAATACACAAAACAGAAATCAAACAAAGGACATGTGTTTAAAATTCATGCTTAAAAACTGTCTGCAAGAAGAGATATGTGTTTAGATGGTTTTAAAATTCTGACAGTTCATTTAGATGTCAGAGTTCTACTGGCAGGTCATTCAAAATTCTTGGGGCAGCTGATGAAAAGGTCCTCTGGGTGATGGTCACTACTTGGGTTCTAGCTGACATTAAAACAATGAAGTAGGTAGCAGCTTTTAAAAAAAATCTCTTACTTTTCTCCATTTCTTGTGTATGGTCTTCTTATTCCTTAAGTTGGTCAGCAATAGGGCCTCAGGCTTGATCATACACATTCTGGATCTGACCTTCCACAGAGGAAACTGATATATTTTTAAAAAAGCTAAATTTTCATAAAGTCACAAAAGAGTGCTGCTTGTAGGAAAAGGGGAGTTCTCTGTGGTTTTCTCTTGTCTTTTGTCTCCAAGGAAGCAAATAGCAATTTAGAAGTCAATGAAAGGGGATTTTTTAATCATAGAGTACTGACTTATTACCAGTTTTTACATAGAAAGAGCTACAGTATATTGGGTACAACTCTTAGTTTGAAGATACTTATGTTTGGAGACAAAAGCATTAAAGAGGTGAAACTATGGAAACAAGCATTACTTTCAGGGTTTGCAAAACTCAAAACTGTTTGCATTTACAACAGTATGGTCTTTTTTCATGGACTTTTCTCAATTATACCAGTGGAACTAGTATAAGTGATCTTGTACATTGTTGAGCTTTATGTTGTTGAGAAAGAAGGTAATATAGAGACTACAACAACACACATACCAATCACACCTTTATATTGTAATATGCCCTAGTTTAAAACCATTTTTTAAAAAGGGTCACCAATGATACCAAAATGTGTTTAATTTTGAATACATTGTGTTATGACTATTTGCAATAGTTATCTTTTCTATCAGGTAACTTAGTGAGAGTGCAACCATATGCATATAGAAATAAGTCTCTGCAATTTGAAGCATACTTTTCTATGAGTGAAGCTTACTAAACTCAGTGGATCTATGTCTTAGTAAGCACACACATAGTTTTTCTATGTGAAAGATTATTTTGTGCATCAGTGAATATTGAGACTATTTATGTGCAGTGAAACTACTGTCAATCAAACCCATTGTGTCATAACTCTGAAAAAAATCTGTGATATTATCCATATCATTATAGCACTTTCAATGTGCAAAGTTCTTTGCAGGCTTCATCATGTTCCAGCTCACAGCATGACTCTGTGTTGCATTTACATATTTATTTCAGTGAGTCTTTTAAATTTATATGGATTTATGTTTGATTGTTCTTTTTTCTTTTACAAACCAAATGTATTCAGCAATTAAAGCACTTTACAAACATGCAGGTTTTTGATTAACCCAGAAGGTAGAATCTGCTCTAAAAGGATGTCAGTCTGAGTACCTGAAAAGTTGTTGTCAGTTACCAAAAGTTAATGAGGCTTCTATAGAATTCTTTTGGCATTTACCAGCAGTTAGAGAAACATTTTGTCTTTTTAAAGCCATGTTGCTTGGGATTCAGAGGAAAAGCTTAGCATTATGATCAGAAAAATATATATTGAGAGATGACAAGTTACAGTTTGCATTTTTTTTCTTTTTTTTTCTATTCCTGATGTTATTAATTGTAGCACTGAGATATAATGTAATGTTGACATCAATATAATTTTTAAAAACTGAACACTTGGAATGTAATCAAAGCACTGTATTCATGAAAGGTGTGTATTCTGCAGTTATGCTTATAATACATGTGAATGATATAATTTATTTATTTATTTATTTATTTAGTACACTTGTATACCGCTAATATCTCAGCCTAAAACGGCGACTCATTGCAGTTTACAACATTTAAAAACAACAATATTCCAATTAAAAATATAAAACACATACATATACAATACACAGTATTGGGCCACCAATACAAACCAATGCATCTCTTAAATTCAATGGTTCTCGTGCTATCAGAGGCATCCCATTGGGTTAGAAATCAATAAAATATTTGAGCTATATCAGTACTACAAGTATAGTCTGGAACCCCAGCAAAGACCAACATCAATGGCTCATGGACCAGCACCAACCAATGGGCCACTGCTTTGGTCCACTGCTTTTTGCACATTGATAAATATCTAGAACATTGTTGTTGCTTAATAAAGAAGACAGATTATTTTGACTGATATCAAGCCAGATCTTTGCCAGATTCTGAGCCTCATCAAGACCACATAAGGCCACCCTAAGGCACTTACACAGTGGGTCACCATCCCAACAGTCCAATCATACCGAAGCTGGTTCAGCAAAACTGGCACAGGCTCGGTTTCCCACCTAAAAGAGCTTGGAAGGAGTCAGCCCCCTCCCCTCCCCTGAAGCTACTTTGCTCTCTGTATGACAGAGTCAGGAAGGAAATATTCCTTGAATGCAGTAATATTTATGTAAATAGCGTGCTGTCTGTTGATCAGAGCTCTTACAAGTTTACATAATTTGCTCAAAAGTCTTTTCCTCTGATGTCCGAGCTCAGATATACACCCTAATCAAGAAAGAATAGAAAGTGTAAAGAACTGAAACAAATAGATCGATAGATCAATATGTTTCCCACAAAGATGGTTGACACAAATCAATTGTGTTCACTGGTTGGCCTTCACAAATTATGGGTTACTGGATTACTGTAGTGAGGAGAAAAGAATTGCAAAGCAATAAAATATTCAGAAACAGTTGGGGAAAGTAGTGCATGGCTGGGCTATCTTAATAAGATTGGTATGTTCTATTCTAGAAACAACAAGGGATTATGATATAAGTTAACAATTAAATTCACTGTTCTTTAATTTTAGTAAAAGATACAGAGGTAAATGGGCTGAAAATTATGTTTAAGGGAACTTACAGTGGCAGACAGGAAACAGTGTAATAGCAATAATAATAAAATTTGGAATAATATTAATAGCAATAACCATATATAATTTATTCCTGGATTTGTATTGTTGAAAGTCTTGTTTATTCCTGGATTTCATTACTGGTACGAAGATTTTATTTCTCTCTTTAGGGACAAAGCATATCTTTTCATTCTGAGAGTTCTTAGATACCCGTAGCTTATGGGTATGTAGAGACTGAAGAAAGACCTTGTGTCTATAAAAAAAGAGTGGAAAGTTTTTCTGTCCTTGCTTCGCTTTGAACATGAGACAGCAGGAGAAGAAAAAGAGAAAGGAAGATGGCTTTGATATTAACTTGTAGAGTCTGCTGTTTGTTCTTTTGAAGGTTACAGAAAAGTGACAGGGAGAGACTCAAAACATGGTGGTTCTTCTTCCTTCAAGAAGAATTATGAGAGGAGGGGAGGGGGGAGAGCTCTTTTTGTGTTCAGTGGTGTTCCTGCACAGGTAACCGTTCTGTTGACTGACAAGATATAAACCAAGAGTAATACCAAAGCCTGTAATTTTGGAGGTCTGGTTCACTTCTCCTGGAATCTGAACAGAATTTCAGCCCCATTGGTCCTGGCTTTTGAGAAGCAGCAGCATGAAAAGTCCCATAATCACATTGCTTGTCATCCTGCAGAGAATGTGGGATTGCCACAGAGACAAAGTACCTGCTTTTAACCAGAAGATTTTCTGTGTCCCCATTTGTACACTTTACTGGATGGATCCTAATGGTTAGGTTTGAAAAACCAACCTTGATCTTAAAAAAGTGCAGGTAATCTCTTGCTTCCTTATTAATCATTCATCAGCAAGCAAGAAATGGAACTTGCAGAGGAATGCTTCAACCAGACATTTCTATTGTAAAATGACATAAAGGGTGATGCATTTTGTACCTGAGATTGCTGAGAAAGTTCACACTCAGCTTCTATTGGACTTGCATGTAACTGAACTGACTCTTTTTTAAATAAAAAAGAATAAATAAAGCTTCTAAGTGTTGAGTCCTTAAAAAGAATCTAATCAGAGGTAATAACCAAGAGCTTTGTTTTGTTAGTGCTTCTAGGAATCCGTTCAATATTTTAATTTGTGTGGGTTTTGTGTGATGAAGTATTTTATTCTGCATTATCCTCACTGTGCTTGTAATGTGATGATTACATTGTAGAAACTATATACTCCCTGTGCTGATTACAATGTCAATAGATGGTAAGCGATCCCATAGATTAAAAATTTATACCAATATTTGTATGACTTGTCAGGTTTTCACTCCCAACATTTTAAATGAGAAAAATAGGTCTGTGACAGATCCCTTCTCCGTGTTGGCCCAACAACCCCAACCTTTGGACTCCTATCATCTGTCTCTTCACAAGATCTTTGAGGGTGGTTCCAGACAGTCAAAAGAAATCCCAGTTCCTCTTGGGATGGAGGCCACACAGCTGGTTTTGCAGGGGGTGTCCAGATACTCACCCCTGCTGATTTGAGATAAACTGGGGTGGGCATCATGGGCACTGCCACCCTCCCCCATTTCCCCTGTACTTGCCGGGGCCAAAAAAGGGCTTTGCGTAGGGGAGCAGGGATTTCTGCTCCAAGGCCCCCGGTTGGGTCTTCCAGAGAGGAGGAAGGGAGACAACGACTTCAGGCATTCTTCTGTTGAAAGCTCTGGTAAGTTATGGGGAGGGAAGGAGCCCAAACTGGGGGAGGGAAGAATGTTTTTGGGAAGGCAGAGTCACACACACACATGAAGATGCTGGTTTTTTGGCCAAAAATGGGATAAAAGGAGAACTTTTTATTCTGAGGATTCCCTCTTTTATAGTGATTCCTCCCATGTTTTCAGGGAACATTGTTTGGCCACACTCTAGTTTGAACTGGGGGCTTCTGGGATAGAGGTACTGTCTGGAAGGGCCACAAGTAATAGGTTGAAAATTCTCAGTCCTCTCAATTCCTGACCTTGCTAGGGTTTTTCATTGGAGGTGGGGGGGGGGGGAAGGAGGGGGCATTGTTCATAGCTTTTAAACACTATTATGTCAGTTTTAGAGGTTCATTATTCACAACCAATTAGGAGTACAAATTTCACTATCTGGAAAGAGCAATGTATCCTTTGAATTATTTTGCATTGATGTATATATATCTCTCTATTTAGAAATCAGATCCCATATCCAAGGAAAATGGACCCATTCCTTCATATGGTCCCCAGCTTTACCAGTGACTAATGGTACATCTATACATACCACTTAGATCAGTCACTACAGGGCATTCAGCCCTGCAGTGACTGAATGCCACACGGACCTCATTCAACTTAACCCAAAGCAAGGCTGCCTTAACGTAACCTTCCCTAAGGTTAAGTTAACTTGGGGGAAATTTAAATTCTATGCCAGGATTCAGGTTCTCCTTCAAGTTAGAGGTTGTCAAGGTGGCTGGGATGGTTGCTAACTGGTATTGGCAGCAGCTGTTTCTGACTGCCATCCTGCATCAGCCACAGTGCCACTTGGTGCTAGTTCAAGTAGAATGGGGATGTGGGATAGCAGTCCCCTAACCCTGTATCAGGATTGGTGACAGCTGTGAGACTCCCACTTTTCCAAGGGTGGTCTGGTTGCAGTTAGTCAGACTAAGGCCTCACTAAGGAGGTTGGGTGGGGGAAAGATTTTTCCTACCCCCCTCTCAGCTGCCTCTGTTGCCCTCCCAGTTGCCTTCCAATGCCCAAACAGCAAGTTATGTAAGGATGTCAAGGGTTGGTGACAGCTGCAACATGGGGAACTGGAGGGTGCCAGGGAGTGCCTGTCTAGTGGCATTCAACTATGTTCAGTACAGCTGGGGAATTGGGACTCCTTGTTTCCTCTGAGGTGGATCAAGAAAATCCAAGTGAGGCAACAAGCAGGCCTGATCAGTGTAGAAGGGCCGTAAGTAGCAACACATTTGCTCCAATCAAATTGTAGCTCCTAGTTATGTATGATTTGCTATGTATGAGAATCAGAATATGCACCCAAACATTCAGCTTCCTATTCCATCACTATTAGTTAACTATGCAATAGTGAGGGTCCCAAGTATTAGAGCTATTAGTTGCCCTGAGTGCATTTCTTCCTCTTCCTACTTGTATTTTCCTTGGATAACACTTTCTCAAATTTAAGGATTCGTTTTCTTGGATTTGCCACTTGCAATAAAAAAAGAAGGCAGAAAGAAAATGCAAACAGCATTTGGAGAATGTGATCAAATTCACACTGAGAAATGTTCTCATGTTCACACAAACTGTCCCAAAAAGTATAGAATAATAATTGAAAAGGGCCCACATTGACCATGGTTTAGCTCATGTCTTGAAAGATCCCCAAATGAGCTGTTTCTTCTTTCTCTTTTGCAATTGAGAAAGGAAGTGAAATTCAAATGTCTTCACTTAATATTTTAATTGGCTGTGGTGTCATTTAAGGACAAGTCTGGTTCTGGCTTTAAAAATATGAGCACAGTGAATACTCAAAGAACAGGAGCATACTACCTTTGTCCCTGTATCACCACTTGCATTGCCTTTTGCATATAGTAGAACAATTTCTGAACAGGAGAGCCTCCTGGGTCAAATTAGACTTTCCACGTCTGATTTCTAAGGATTCAAATCTTTAGGAGGGATTCAATAGTTAGAGGAAGCTCTTCTGTTCTAGAAATACATTCTTATTGGACAGAGACTAGAGGATGGGTTTTTTTTTTGCTTCTTCCTCTAACCCAGTGGTTCTCAACCTAAGGGTCCTCAGATGTTCTGGCCTTCAACTCCCAGATACCCTAACAGCTGGTAAACTGGCTGGGATTTCTGGGAGTTGTGGGCCAAAACACCTGGGGACCCATAGGTTGAGAACTACTGCTCTAATCTGAGCCCTAGAGCAAAATAGTGAGGGCTAGATCATCCAAGAACTCTCATTTCCTATCCAGTTAGAGTCTACTCTCTGTGGTTGTGTAATCAGTATCCAGGCTTTGAATCAGTTCCATAAAAGTAAATCTAAGTGTATGTCCCAGGACACTGGTTTCTGCTATTCCAGTTTAGAACTGATCTAAATGGTCAGTGTAGACATGCCCTAGGACATCATTACCATCACCATTTTTCTGTGCTGATCAGTAGAAGAAAAAGGTGATGGGCAACGAGTTGCTACATTTTTGCTGCTCTCAGCTAGGCACAGAGCTCCAAGTGAACTCCTTGCCATCATGGGTACCCTGTCCTGACATCAACAGAGGAACCCACATGGCTGGCAAGGAGGAGGGTAGTGGGGTATAGTTTGCATAGGCTCCTGTGCTGATGTCAGAACCGGATGCCTGTGATAGCCAGGTGTGTGACTAAATGGAAGTGGTGATGCTGACATGGAAGGTGAACTTATGATTAGTGGAGCCAACACAGTCTCAGCTCAGTTGAATTGTGTGGACTCCAATCCGCCACTACAGTTGTTTTGGGAGAGTGTGTGTAGCCACTTATAGTGCCAGTCTGGAGAATTTCTGCACAAATCTGTCCCTGGATTTACTAGCCACAATTGTTCTCATGAATTCTGCAGATTCAAAACAGAATCTACAAAGGAATGTAAAGAGAAGGAGGAACAGAAAAACTAGAAATGACTTCAGAAGTTCTGTATCTTCGGCTGTTTATTATCACTTTTTGTTTCTAAGTGTCAGGTTTAAATTTCCCTGTAGCAACAATTTAAATCTTCTTTTTCACTTCTTTCTTGAGGCAACTTCAAAATTTAATTTAGTTGAGGCACTCTGTGCTTATAATAGCAATATAGAAAACTCAACTAATTTGGGGGCTGACCCTTAAACAGATTATTGGAATTTAAACATAATTAGTCAGCTTTATTCATAGTGCCATATTGGCTTTTTCCAATTTATTCATGTAAATTTCTTTGCTTCAGTTGTGACAGACAGTATTAGACACATTCTTTTCCAACTCAAATGCTCATAATTTTGCATTCCAATTGTCCACCGAGTGCTGTGGGACTTACTGCAAATACCAGGGGTCCAAAATGCCAGCCTCTCAACATGTTGTTGCTGTTATGTATGCTTTCAAAAAAGACAAAAGGGGGAGGGGGGGCTGAGTGACTGCTTTAGTTTTTGGATTTTGCTTTTCTTAACCAAGATGTACAAGCAATCAATGTGCCCTATTTGCACAAACTTCTTCATGGTTCTGCCACAGTTATTGCTCCAGTAATAGAGAGTGAAAGGAGCACATCAGGAGCAGCACTCTTATGATTCCATGGCAACAAGCTATCACTGTTAAAGTTGTGTCAAACTGCATTAATTCTACAGTGCAGATGTATCACATGTCAACATATATAATTCCTTCATTTCTTTCACTGTACCAAGCTCAGTGTGATAAGCTACATTCCAGGGGGGGGGGGGGGGGGAAATCAAGTACTTTGTCCACTGTCCATTGCCCCACATCCTCCTAGCACCTACAGCAGGTTCTCTAGAGTCCTGGAACTATGGTTTCACCTGATGGCTGAAGTAGTGAGATGAGGTAAAGTAGTGTTTTTTTTAAAGGGGAGGGGGAGAGAAGAAAATGAAAAATTAAGTGGATGTTGATAGTGAGTGATAGCAACATGACTGTGACTCGGAAGAGAAAGCAACAAGTCAGGCACCATGTGTTTGGACCACAGGTTACAAACCACTGTCGTGGGGTTTTGCCTAATCTATTTCTTCTCTGAACGGCAGATTTTAAATGGATATGTGAGAGGCATATCATCCATTAAATAGAATTCCAGGATTTTGGTGCAGTTTAGTTCACTGAATTATTTATTTCAAGCACTGCATGCAAAAAATGTTTATCTACCCATCTTAGATTGTGTATTTTCTTTTAGATCCTATCACTGTGGCATTTAGAAATTTCATATATATTAATGAATGTATTTTGCAATAGCATAGTCCACACTTTCAAACATATCTGGATATCAGGAAAAAAAGTAATTTTAAAGCATGTTTAGCAACAAATCGGCAGAAATTAGTAGACTGATATTACTAGCTGTCAAAATGTTATTCAGGAAGCTAAATTGACTTAAAGGGAAACACACGTAATCACCACTGAATGGAATGTGGATTGTAGTAGAAAAAAATTGTAGCTGCTTGCAAGCCAAGAAATTTCCAAATAAGTTTAAAATGCAGTTTTATAAAAAAACAACTTCTAAATTAGCTAAAAATGGTTCTGTATTTAGGATAAAGTGTGAAATAATTCAAAACCTTTTAAGTAAACATAGGCCATTCAAAAAGAAATCTTGGAAATAACTTTTATTTACCTATGTTACTACAGTCAGCAAAAGTTTATAATGGTGCTTATGCGTGAAAACTCTGGTTTTTTATCCCTTGCATTCATAGAATCATAGAATCAAAGAATTGGAAGAGACCTCATGGGCCATCCAGTCCAACCCCCTGCCAAGAAGCAGGAATATTGCATTCAAATCACCCCTGACAGATGGCCATCCAGCCTCTGTTTAAAAGCTTCCAAAGAAGGAGCCTCCACCACACTCCAGGGCAGAGAGTTCCACTGCTGAATGGCTCTCACAGTCAGGAAGTTCTTCCTCATGTCCAGATGGAATCTCCTTTCTTGTAGTTTGAAGCCATTGTTCCACATTCTAGTCTCCAAGGAAGCAGAAAACAAGCTTGCTCCCTCCTCCCTGTGGCTTCCTCTCACATATTTATACATGGCTATCATATCTCCTCTCAGCCTTCTCTTCTTCAGGCTAAACATGCCCAGCTCCTTAAGCCACTCCTCATAGGGCCTGTTCTCCAGACCTTTTATCATTTTAGTCGCTCTCCTCTGGACACATTCCAGCTTGTCAATATATCTCTTGAATTGTGGTGCCCAGAATTGGACACAATATTCCAGGTGTGGTCTAACCAAAGCAGAATAGAGGGGTAGCATTACTTCCTTAGATCTAGACACTATGCTCCTATTGATGCAGGCCAAAATCCCATTGGCTTTTTTTGCCACCACATCACAGCTGCCCCCCCCCCTCCAAAGTCAGCCCAAAACAACTCCCATCATTCCTCCCCCAAAAATTCTTATCAGTTCTTTCTCATGAGAAACTGCCCAGATGTCCAGGTGCTATTTTTCTCTCCTCCTCAGTGCCTCTCTCTGACCTCAAAGTATCATGGAGGAATTATGGTCCCCCCCCCCCCCCAGAACATCAGAATGCTGGTCATGGTATGTGTGATGGATCTGACTGACTTGGGAAAATTGCTGTGTGACCTACCTTGAAGGGTTGGTGTGAGCATCCATTTTATACAACTAGGAAGTTAGGCAGCCATTTTGTGGCTCTCTTCATGCAGCAAAGCTGGAGGAGGAACTATTTGCATAGGAGCATAGCTGGAGGGGGGTAGCTAATGGAGTTGGCTGGTATCAAGGAGCTCAGAGAGGACAGTTAGTAGTAGAGAGGTTTTAAAGTGCAGAGTGGTCAGGGTCTCTACATGCGTTTAAAGATTGTAGGCTTTCTTTCTTTAGAAATCAGTTTTAGGAGTTATTATAAAAGCCTTTTAGGAAGGAAAAGCGGAAGAAATGCTTGAATGAAAGTCACACAGAAACTTTGTTTTTGTAACTTCTTCATAAGAAAATAATCACATCATTGTAACCACCAAGCATCTGTACTGTATATATACTCTTGAAACCATCATGGTTATGTAATCCAAAGGATACAAATAAACAAAGTTACTGTCTTGCCTCAAGCAGAGTTTCACTCTCATCTCTAAGCCTCAACTTAAATAAGCAAGGCTCCTGAACGCAAAAGGTGGCAGCAGAGTTAAACATCCTTTATATTTCGTGGTGGGATATCAAAAATATTGGTGGGATATCTGCATAGGCTGGCAGCCTGTCCTTCACAGCATGACTCCCTCCCTGAAAAAAACAAACCCAGACACAACAAAGCAGGACAAAGAACAGAGGGAAACATCAATAGACCAATATATCAATGGTGTTTTGATGGATACATAACATGGAACCTCTTAATCTCAGCACATTTACATCACTGGATTGCACCCATTCCAAATCAATGAAATGTAGTCATTTTATCAAATATTCTAATACTCCATATTTCTTTCTGGAATCCAGAATATCTTTGATTTTAAAATGTTGCTGTCTATCAATTAAAATGGGGCATGGGATTTTTATTAGGGGGTGCCACTTTTGAACAGACTGCAATGGATCACAGGATGTATCCTCTTTAGACTATAGGACAACACCAGTTTTATAGCCACTGAATTTATCACCTTAATAATAGGGAAAGGACTCGCAAATTTAGGCCCAGATTTTTAAGATACTTGCACAACCTTAAGGAATTTGATAGACAGATACACCTGTTTCTCAACCTTGAAATATCACTATGGGGACCATTTCCTATCAGCAAACCATTTGTAACAACAACAACAACAACAACTTTATTCTTCTATCCTGCCGCCACTTGGGGTGGCTTATGCACAGCACAAGGTGACTACAAACAGAACATGACATAATCACAGTATGAAATACAATGAGTAAAACACATACACATATAGAACACCAAAGAAAACTCAATAAAACTGCACTCATCATTTCTGGGTTGTTTTTTTTTTTAGAGACTGCTAAATGATGGGCAAGCTATTAGCTATCATCTTTCCCAATCCCAACAAACCCATCTCCTCTTCTATCCCCCTTTGAGTTCAAGAATTGATATAAAGTCTTCTCCATATAGCACATGGAAAGATGGACTACCTTTAGAAGAGTGTATGGCATTATTGTAGGCCAATCTGACCAATCATCTTGTTGATAGCTAATGTAACAACTCAAAAATTGTTTCAAAGATTTCTGCATGCATTCTGTGCACCTGCCTGTCATTGGATGAAAAGCAGAGTCTAATCCCTGCTCAGTCCCTAGCATGCACAGGAATGCCCACCAATATTTAGCTGTGAATTGTGGAACTCAGTCTGAAATTACTTGTTCTGGTGCACCCATGGAGCCAGTAAATATGTTGGATTTACAATCTGGCAAATTGCTGTGCATTTGGTAGCTGTTTCAGTGGTATAAAGTGTGTTTGTTTAGAAAATAAGTCTATGATAGTCTAAACTGCTGTGAATTCCTTACTGTTTGGTAATTCCATAATAAAATCCTTGGCTATTTGCTTTTATATTCTGGTTGGGATAGCCACTGTTTGTAACAATCTCATTGGCTTGTATATATGACACATTCCTGGACATAGTCTTTTACATCCTGCCTAATTCCTAGTCACCCAAACTGTTGAGTAATTAATAGGAAAGTCTTAGTATATCTAAAACGTTGTGCTGTTTTGTGGCTGTGAGCTCTCTCCAAGATTTTCATTGGAGCAGTAAGGGAACATATAGCTTTTCATGACAATATCATAGCTCATTTTTTCCTATTTCCCCTTTATAGTTCTGTAGCTGGGAATCAGTGGTGTATTTTACTTGGAATTTTTCAATAAAATCTTTATTTAGATTCTTGCCTTCTATCTTATGTGGGGTCTATGATTTTATTTGGGAATGTGTCTGGGCTACAAGTGACAGCTGATCAGAGGTAAACATTAGAAATGTGAAAAACACCAAAAATCTGTTTGGTTTCACAATGTAAAATTAATGTGACCCCTGTTTTGTTTCGTAAGTATTTCTAAACTATTTTGAGGGATCCATTTTGTATTGAATATGAAACACCAAAAAATTGTTAATATTTTGTTTTGTAATGAGAACGCTTCTGGGGATCATTTCTCCATCAAGTTTCAGGATGAAACTTGCTACATTTGTAGGACACATTTACCACTGTAAGCCCCTCAAGTTTCAGAATGTTTCACTCATCCACTGATTTTGGGAAAGTTTTAACATTTTTATGAATAGCATTTAAAAAAAACCTACAAGACCTATCCTCTTGAATTTCTCTACAGAGCATAATTCTTCCAAGGTTTCAGAAAGATTTACACATCCACTGATTTTTAGGGATTTTTTTCCCAATTTCAATATCTTAGTTAAGTCACGCTAAATGAATCATTAGTAAACAGAAAACTCCTCAAAATGAATCCTAGTAAACAGAAATCCCCCACACATACAAAGAAAATGATTCTAAAGAACTCCTAAACTGTGGCTTGTTGGCTGGCTAGCTGGCTGTGTCTCCTAGACTCCTAGGCTAAAAAGCTGGTGGCTGCATGCAAAAGCATTGGAGAATTGACGAAAAATGAGCTCCTGATACCTTAATCAATCTCCTTCCCAGAATGAAAAGAGATGAGGCAGCATGGCTGGTGACTGTGGCTGGTGGCTGCTGCTGCGATTTTTGAGAAAACCCAAATTTCTCAGCCATGGCTCTGCCTCCTCTCTTATCCTTTCCCTCATCTCTGATAGGTTGAGGAGAGCAAGTGAGAGAGCAAGTTTGGCTGTGCCTCCCAGGAGAATTTGCTTGTGCTAAAAAACAAGCTAACACATGGAGACATATGAAAACAAACGAACATCTTCCTAAATTTTCAGATAGGTGTTTTGATTCATCTGCATTGGGGGGGGGGGGGGGGGTGGGGTGTGCCAGCACAGTTTCTCTTGTAAATAAGTCTTTTCATTTGTTAAAAGCTTGTTGGCACACTCCCAAAGGACAGTTGAACACTGTTTTTTATTATCACCTTCTTTAATTTTGATTCTCTAATAAGCCTCTCTTAAATCCTACTCTGTAAAAATCTTCCCTTTTACTAGATTTGCCAGCACCTCCTTCATGAAATGGAGAGGGTAATTATTTGAGATGCATATGGCATTCAAGTCCCGGTAATCTGTGCACAGTCTTAAAGTTCCATGGGGGGGGGGGGGGCAAGAAGAGCAGGAGAACCACAAATGGAGAGTTTGGGGGTTCTATGAACACTCTATCCAGATTTTTATTGATGAATTCCCTCAAAAATATCTACATATTCATGGTAGGCTGCCAGTATCTCATTAGATGGCACTTCTGCAGTCTTTGGCAGGAATGATTCAATTACTATCCCTGACACTTCCTCTTTTGAGTCCCTACACTGACATATAAAATCCAGATTATCTGCTTTGAACTGAATTATATGGAAGGATAGACTAATTTAATCCAGTTCAAAGCAGATAATGTGGCTTATCTAGTGATAAGATGGATTATATGACACTGTAGAATGAGCCTTAGTCTACACTGACTTGCTATGCAGTCTTGTGCCTCATTCCTTTTTTAGATTGTAAACCTTAAGGCAGGGAATGGTTGAATTAACAATCTGTAAACCATTCTTGATTTTTTGTGGGAGGGAAGGATACAAATGTTTTGAATAAATAAATAATACATGTGACTCACCCTTAAAGATAACCCAGAATATATTCTAATTGCAATCTAAACATTGATGACATCATGATTTATCTGATCCCAGAAGGTGGAGTCAGACTTGGTTAGAACTCAGAACAGAGACATTTAAGAAATTCCATTTTTATAGTCTACATATAAAGGCATGCAATGTCACTTATCAGAAAAATCTTGCCAATAAACCCCTATGATAGGGGTGTCATAAATCAGAGCACATAGTAGCAACAACAACAAATATCCCCTCTGCCACAGTGCTCCTTCAATATGAAACCTCTGCAAGTGATTTGCTAGCATGTCTTTCCCACACTTTTCCTCACATCCTATTCTTTGAGCTATAGGGATTTTGGATACTGTAAAATGCATTGAAATCCTGTGCCTTTGTATAGGCAACATCTGTGGGAACACATCACTATTCCATCACAGAAGTCCTGTTGTGGGACCGAAGGGGGACAGGTGGTGGCCCTGAGGCAATGCCATATCCTTTACAAATGCTGACCCATTTTCCTGACCTTGCAAAGGGAGCTGTAGAGGTGAGAAGGCACTTTTTGCTTGACACTAAGGAACAGAGTTTGCTTTTCCAGTGGCGTTTGTGGATACTATCCAGGGTATCCACAATTCTACACATTATTTGAGTTGAATTAATATGTAAAATAAATCCATCAAAAACACAGAATGACATGCATTTAACATTCTGTTTCTCCTTATCTGGTTTGATTGCAAATGTTTTAAAACAGACATGAATACAAGGGAAGCATGGAAAAGCTCAAAGCAAATGCATTTAAACATTTGAACAGCTATTAATGGGATTCTTCCCCCAGGTGCATGCCCATCTCTCTGTATGACGCTGCTGAGCTTGGTTAGTTACACCCCTGGAAATAGAAACCGGAGAAAATGAAAGGCTAAAAAAAATAGAGGACTAAGGCAAAGATAATGCAAGCATAAAATAAGCTCAACGTATTGCACTCTCCATAGATACAAAAAGCCAACAGTGATCTTGAGCTGCAGCAGAGCTCTCTAGGACAGACTTGCTTTTCAAATGCTAAGAAAATTGTCAAGACTTCAAAATCTTTGTAAGGGGCAAGGAAAAAGAAATGCTAGGAAAGTGTAGCATGCTGATAATGATGTACGGATTCACAGATATTAAAAGATAGGAAAAAATCTATTCAATCTTGCGTACCCTGCTGTTGATACTGGATAGTTTTACTTCAGTAAAAATCACAGCTTCTATGTCCCATTCCCTGTTCAAAGTCTCTTAAATGATAATGCCATCATCTCACAAAACACAATACCTAGAACTTTTCTATCTTTGTATTAATAAACCTACATTTCTCAAAAAGGTTCCTTGTCATATGGGTGCCTGTATATTCATGGCTGTCAGTAGAAGCAGCTTCAGAAGTAAGATAACAATTGTAAACATGGTAACATGAGGAGAGTACAGACCTTTTCAAACTAAATAATTATACTACTATTAATCCACTTTAACTGTTTTGGTGTATCTTACAGGATCCTAGAATTTGTGATTCAGGGAGGAGTTTTTATTCTCAGCCCAAGAGTTCTGGTGCTTTACCAAATAACAAAGCCCTGGATCCCAGAGGTAGGCAATGTGGAGCCATAGTGCTATAAATGTATAGTTTAAAAGGGGTAAAGTCTCATGGAATGTTTTGACTTTTACTTTTGTCTATGCATGTTTAGGATTCACCAGAATCCCTCAATTGAGTGTTTTTCCCCCTGAAACATGCCTCAATTGAGTGTTTTTGGCTGAAAAGCCAAACTAAAATTTTGGCTTTGCTAGATTGCTGTTGTTACTTACAAAGATGCCAAGTAAAAGTGGCATTGCTTATATGTACATTGGCATATTTTCTGTTTTCACAAAAATAGAACTGATCACCTTCTCACATTACATTTTCTCCAAACATTCAAGACATCTCTTAGGATTCTTGCTTGACATATTATGAAGTTGTTTGTAGTGCACTTCAGCACTGACATACTATTTCTTTTATTGTGATATGCATGTTATTCTATTGCTAGTGAAAGATGCTGCCTGCTATTGTTTTCACAGGCAATTTGCAATGTCCTGTATAAAGCAGAAAGTCTTTGTTGTATGCCAGCAGCTCCACTATTACAAAGTTGTTGGAAATCCATATGACATGGTACATTATCTTAACTTCACATGTACCTAGCTAAGTAGTGGAGGTGCCAGGAAAACCCTTACTGAATTGTGAAAATGTGTAACGGGACTAGAAAGAGTGCCTGACACGCATTGGTGCCCACTATGTTGCAGGACTGATGCCTAATGTGTATTATTCCCATTGTGCATCAATCAGTTGCAAGTTACATGGTAAAATAACAACAGCCCTGAATTGTATACAGACATTATGGAATAGCCGAATTCTAACTCCCAGAGAAATAAATCCACTTATGAGGACATACGTTCCCAACAGGATTCCAGCCAACACATTTTGCCCTAGATTTTTTTAAAAGAAATGACCTTAGACATATCTAACAGGTCCAGGTGCATCCAAAAGGATTTCCTTCATTTACATTTTAAGTACTTAAAATACTATTTGGGTATATATTTTGGGATCTATAGCAGTCACCCAGAGAATTCTACTTGAAAAGTGGAACAGAAAGATAAATGTGTAACTGTGGAAACAGAAGATGTTTTGCTGATGCTGGAAAAAGCAGCTATATGGATCCTCTCCCCATAGCATCTTGCATGACAAAAGAGCAGGAAAAGTGTCAGCTCTCTTCCTCTGCTCTACTAATTGTGAGAGCAGAAAGATGTGTAGCATGGGAGGACGCTAAAGATCTAATCACAAAGGGGTCCTGGCAAGGGACATGGAGAACCCAGTGCTCTATGTCCTGCATCACGTGACTTACTCCAACACCCATTCCATGGGGGGAAGTGTCACCTCCAGGCTTCCCCCCATTGTCCTGAAGACAACACAGGAAGCTTCCCATATTGCTGTGTTATACGGGCTACTTTTCCTGTTATACACTACTTGCTCTTCCCTTTCCAGATGGAGCCGGGCTGGAAGTATACATACATTGTGTAATGGGATCCATCCTGAAAGGGGAGAGCAAGTGGTGTACGATGGGGAGAGTCGCCCATCTGATGAGGCTGTATAACGAATGTTGTCTAAGTGTTACATGTGGAAAGAACAAAAGCAAATATGAGAATGCTGCTTTTCAAGTAGCCATATCTGGCTAGCTTCTTTACTGAGTTGCCTAGGGGCTGAGAAGGGCGGTATACAAATATAGTAAATAAATAACAAATAAATAACAAACAATAAATATAATTTGGAAACAAAGGTTGGGAGTTGGGTATTTTTTAGCTTGAAAAAGGCAAGAAATGACATGCCAGATATCAATAAATATCTAAAGGAATATCACATATAAGATGGAGCAAGCATATTTTGAATGTTCTAGGACAGAACTTTTCAAACATTCCATGTTGATGCACACTTTTTACACCTACATTTCATGATACAGTAATTCAGTTTTTTTAAAAAAAGAATAGAATAGCTTTATTGTCATTGTACTATTACATGATAAAATTAAATGCTTTCCACAGCAGACACCACATTGATCCCTCTACACCCCAACCACAGTCACAGAGCCCCCAATGCCACATCAATACAAAATCACAGCTCTAGGATAAAAGATATCTCTCAGTCTGTTTGTCTTTTATTTTGTCACCCTATAGTATCTGCCAGATGGCAGTAATTCTAAAATAGAACGTGCTGGGTGAGATGGATCCCCAATAATGTGCTGAGCTTTCTTAAGGCTGTGGGACCTCTAAAGTTCTTCCAAAGAGGGGGGGAGGGCAACCAATGATTCTCTGTGGAGTATTTTCCATACTTGTACCCATACTTCTCAATCCGAAGGGCTCAGTAGTGGTGACACTTTGGAGCACCTTTCTATCTGCCACTGTGCAGTTATCAAACCATATGCAGATGCAGTAGATTAGATCACTCTCTATAGCACAGTGGTTGAAAGTCACAGTAGTTTTCATTGAGTTGTTGGTACCTTAGAAGTCTCAAGTAGTACAGTTTCTGCTGGGCCCTCTTAACCAATGCTGCCGTATACAATGAGATATGTATGGAAACACAACATATCTCATTAAAACATTAATTATATAAACAAAAATGTAATGTTTGTTTGTGGGATTAACATAACTCAAAAACTACCAAATTTGGACACAATACCACTATCAAGCCAACGAGTGGCCATCACTCATAAAAATACCGAAAACACAGCAGAACAGACTTAAAAACTCAAAACTCAAAAATTACATTACAGCACATGTGCAAAACCAAACACACATATATATGCCAACACATATATACACACATATACACAAATATATATACACACATATATGCATATATACATACACAAAACACATATACACAGACTGGGCCACAGCAACGCATGGCAGGGGATGGCTAGTTTATATAAATAAAAATGTAATGTTCATTTGTGGGATGAACATAACTCAAAAACCACTGGACGAATTGACACCAAATTTGGACACAATACAACTGTCAGGCCAACAAGTGACCATCACTCATAAAAACACTGAAAAACACAGTGTAAGAGACTTACAAAGCCAAAAAACAAAAGAATACTTTACAACGCATGTGCAAAACCACACACACACAAACATACACATATATATGCAAACACACATGTACACAAATATATACACACATATATACATGCACAAAACACATATACACACACTGGGTTACAGCAATGCATGGCAGGGGATGGTTCGCCTATATAAATAAAAATGTAATGTTCATTTGTGGGATTAACATAACTCAAAAACCACTGGGTGAATTCACACCAAATTTGGACACAATACACCTATCAGACCAACAAGTGACCGTCATTCATAAAAACACTGAAAAACACAGTGAAAGGGACTTAAAAAGCCAAGCCCCCAAAATTACATTATGCATGTGCAAAACCACACACACACATATACACACAAACACACATATATACACATATACACAAATATATATATACACACAAAACACAAATACACAGACTGGGCCACAGCAACATATGGCAGGGGACAGCTAGTGTGTGTGTGTACATCTTTCAGGAGTGCCTAAATTGGGTATTATTGCATGGCATGTGGTTGGAGTGGATGGTCCTTGTGATCTCGTCCTACTTTATGATTCTACAATTTCAAGCTTACATTGAATGTCAATTTTCTCAACTGTATCCATGAAGAAAATTGGCAAATCATCTCTTTATTATTCCTGCTCTTTTACTTAGGGAGAACCACCAGTGTCCTTAGCCTTTTGAAGTATTCTATAAGCAAAAGAGATCCCTTCCTGAATAAATATGACTATTTGTATTTTAATATAAAGTACATTATTGTGTTATTAAATGCATTTATATTCCAAACTTCTCCAAGAAAGCTGAGAGAACAGTTCAGTAGTTTTTCCCTGCACCTTTTTTATTCTCACAAGATCAGTAAAATAAACCTGTATCTCTCTAGTGCTATATAAACACACACACACACATCCTACAAATCATATAACACTGTATTTCTGGGGTGAGATTGGTAAAATATTTGAATATTTGTTTACTTTGTAGCCAAAAAGTGCTGCTGTGAAATATCACTATTAACATTCTCAGTCTGACTTGCCCTCCAACTATCACATTCTTACTTCCCCCAAACAGCCATGATAGAAACACATGGGAGAACAAGTAAGAACAAGAGACCTGTGTTTTAGGATCCCATGTATGTTTTTAACCAGTTTGACCCATCTCTAGTCTTTTTGAAAAATGTAGCACTTAGTAGCATTTTATGGTTTTTTTTTTTCTTTTTTGCTCAATACCTTGTTTGATACTGCAGCTGTCAAGCAGCCAGAAAGCCTGACCCAGATGTACTGAGTAAACCCAGCAGATTATTTGTCAAACAAATTCTGGAACCCAATATTGGTTTTTTTATTTAATTGGTATGCAAATGCACAGACAAGGTAGCATTTGTGCTTGATACAGTTGTCACTTCAAATTCTAGTAACATTCATTATCATGCTTACAGATGTTTTTTCACACCTAACATCTGCCAATACCACCTAAACCCCAGGAAGTCGTCAAACCTGTGCAAACTTCCTTTCTGTTTTGCTCTTGCTCTCTGTTATCTGCTCCATGCACACTAATTTTGTGCATCTGAGACTTCTGCTCGCCAGAATTATGCCTGCTTCCTAACACCTCTGCCTCCAGAGCTTTGGATTTGAAATTGAACAGACCCAGAGCCAATTTATCACAGGATGACATGTGTCATGTTCATGGTATAACCAGAGGGACCTGCTGTACACACTGTATTTATCCTTTTGTTGTCAGCCTGGTCCAAAACAATATAAGCAGTAGGCAAGCATTACATTTATGAAGCATGGTACATATACTTAACTGATGTAACTCTGAATAGTTTATTTCAAAAGAGAGAACTGGATCATTTTGTTACAGATCAGATTTTTTTTCTTTTGGTCAAATTTAACCATCTCACTATAAGGCATATGACATATTAAAATGTGAGCTTAATTCCAAAGCTTTAAAGAGCCAATTCTCAAATAAAAATGAAGCACAAAATGTCTTCACATGAATTTCATTTGAAAATAAGAATTCATGGCTTTGGCTTATGCCTGTGAGGATGCAAATGTGTTTGCTACCTAAAGGAATGTCAGAAATATTTAGTTATGTACAGTTTTGTAAGGCTAACATCTATAAGTTGAATTCCATCATTGGGGAAAATGATTTACTCACCACCAAGGGTGCATTGAACTTGCCTTCTTGAGCCAGACTTCAGTGCTTCCTTCTCCTCTTATTGAATATGGCTCCACTTTTTTTTTAGCGTTATGAAAAAAAGAATGAAGGAATGCTGTTTCTGCCAACCCAGTTGCACCCACCAAATCTGGTATCTGATACATTATATTGATAGTGTAACATGATAGAACCTTAGAATATATTTTCATCCAAGTTGTGAGTCACTACTCAGAGATAAGCAAAATTCCCCAAAAGGGCTTTAAAAATCCAGAAAAATAGGGACAAACATATTTTTGTATGTATGAATTAATTCATTGATCTTCCTTCATTTCGCCCTGGGACTCAAGGTCACTTACCAAAATGAAATGAGATACAGATTAAACATACATTAAAATATATATCTACATGAATTAAAAACAATTTTATTTTAAAAATGAATTAAAAAGCCAACAATTTAGAGAATATAGCATTCTTTTATCCTTATATACAGTTTCACATAGTTCCCAAAGGCCTGTTGAAACAAAAGTTATCATGTGATGCCAGAAGACCAACAAGCCAATCTAGCCGCTATAAGAGAGAACTCAGAAGACTGGGAGATTAGGAAGAACTTCCTGACTGTGAGAGCCGTTCAGCAGTGGAACTCTCTGCCCCGGAGTGTGGTGGAGGCTCCTTCTTTGGAAGCTTTTAAGCAGAGGCTGGATGGCCATTTGTCAGGGGTGATTTGAATGCAATATTCCTGCTTCTTGGCAGGGGGTTGGACTGGATGGCCCATGAGGTCTCTTCCAACTCTTTGATTATATGATTATATGATTATATATGAGATTTGGGAGATCCCAAATGTTAGGTAACTGGGGTGGGTAATTCCAACATCAAGATGATCTGTCATCCAACTAACTTACAGTGTTGTATCATTGCTTGAGTGATGTACTGGAATCGGGACCAGGATTCAAATCCTTGCTCAGCGTAAAGACTTTAGATAAGGCACAGTTTTTGAGCCTCAAATGAAGACAAAGGCATATCTCTAATAAATACTGCTGGGAAAACCTTATCAGATAGTCAACAGGAATCGAAGTCAGCTTGAAAGCATGTAACAAAGAAAACAATACAATTTAACAATAATTTTGCTGTTGTTTTACAGTAAGATCATCCCACTTTATTTCTAAACTAGCATATCTACTTGGCATTGTCCGAGTGTCAGAGGTGCTACTACCCCCAATTTCTTTCCTTCTTTCTCTTCCCCCCCCCCATACTTCCCCCCCCCCTTTTCTTGTTCTTTCTTTGTTATTGAGGACCCCTAATAAAAGGAAGACATATTTCAACCTCCTTGGTAATTAGAGTTTCTCAAATACGGCAGACCAGATGAACTGGAAATGGCTTCTGTCCCCACACCCTCAAGCCTCCAAAGATCAGCAGTAGCCCATACCTCATAGCCTCTGAGCCCTCATGCATGCCCCCCCCCCCCCAGCTTGGCTGTTCAGCCTGAGCCGATCCACACCAGTGAATCTCCGGAGCTTCAAGGGAAATTGCCTATCCTACCCTCTCCCCAATACCCAGCCAAGATGCAAGCCAAATGGCTAGAATGTATCCAAAGCATTTCCATTTCCAATCTCCTGTTTCTATGTATTTGTTTTATTTTTCCTTTTTCCTTATGCAAATATGTGGGTGTGTGTGCGAGCAGAGGGGATAAGATATAAACAAATAGGGCAAATAACCCTTCCCATCTTATTCTCAGCAATGGCGAGACCCTCTTCCTCCTCTATAAGCCTATATCAAATATCCCATGAACCCTCTTTTATATTTTTATATTTATTATTTTTTGTCTCTCAATTTATTTATTGCATTTATTATATATATATATATATATATATATATATATATATAAAAACTTTTACAATAATCTTAACTGGATAACATCCAAGTTTAATTTGGTTCCTGTCTGGTTCAATACATATAAAATTAGGCCCCTAAACAGCAAATAGGGGAGAACTTTTTGTTTCAAAAACAAGAGAGAATTTTTTAAAAAGAAGACGGAGAGTAAGGGAATAAAGAACCTTCCGGATCAAGGGTGGGATCAAGGGGCGCCTCCCCCCCCCCCCCCCCCGCCGCCGCAAAAAAAAAAAAAGCCAGGTTCCATTGCAGACGAATATTTTTTATTAATATTATTGAACTCTATAAAATGAAGGCAAATGTGCATGAATCTATGAACTCCAGTAACCTCAGTTGAGCAATTCCAGATGCCCATTCCATGCCCTGTGTGAGAACCAGAGATGGGACATAATCTAAGGAACAAAGGATCTTCCTGGATCTCAGTGGGAGTCCATCTGCCTACTGCCCAGCAGTCCCCTTTTGGGGATCTTGGCTATCTGCAGTACAAAGGTCTAGGGTGAAACTTTGATTGCAATTCCATCAGCAATAGACATCTTTGTAACTCTTTCTTTGTCTTCTCGGTATGGAAAGATGTCTGGAACAACAACTCTTATTGTCTTCTCCAGCAGGGTCCGGTATCTGCATAATCCTGTCAAATCATCTTTTTTACTTTTCTTTGTCTCTGGCATTCCATTGCTACACACCTAGGGATTGGCTTGACCCCTAGGGACCTCTCCACCACCCCCCAGACCACCTTTGCCAACCCATTGGAAGTCCTGGGGCCTCTCTGCCCAGCTGGGAGGAGATCCCTGACTACATCACTGCTGCCTCCTCCAATCAGGGAGCACATAGGCTTGGACCGCTCTCCTGACCAATGAAGAGCCTGGGGGATGATCGCCAGTTTCTTAGCGCTGGCCAGTCAGGAGAAATGGAGGGAGTTTCAAAATGTGCCAGTGTGAGTGCATGAGAATCCTTATGTATATAAATGTCTGCTTATGATTATGCTTTTACACTTGTACTCTTTGAGCATCCATGCTGTACTAGTGTCTCTTTTGCAGAAATTGAATAAAATCTCTGTCATTTACCTTTAAAAAAGGAATAAGCAGTAAGAGTAAATGGAGTATAATAACAAACATTTGAGTGTCATTCATGTACCCTAACGTTGATAATTTTTTCCTGTTTTTTGAAAAATATGCAAATATTGCAATATCCACTAGTAACCCCTTTATCACTACATATAAAGCAAAGGTATTCAAATGTCTTTTTCAAGTTATGTTACATAACATTCCCAAAGTTCCTAAACAAAATTATTTTTCTTTCAAAATCCAACCATTTCTTCCTTTAACTTCTTAATATAACTGGTAGCTTCATTTTCTCCTTAAAGCAGCTATACAGACGAAAGCATTGCTAAGATTGCACTTTAAAATCAGGGAATCCAACTAAATGCTATACTAATATGACTCATCTAGGTGTAAAATTATTTTTCACTTGTAAATAAGTGTGCAGGAGATTGGTCTAGATCAAATGCACTACATGGCCACTGGGGAATCATAGTTAGGTTGTACGTGTACATGGATTTCAAAAAAGTAGACTCCCAGCTGAGGACTAAAAAAACATGTGTGTTTTCACTTCATGGGTACTAACCATAGTATTTTAAAGGCTCTACATAATGATAGGTGTTGTTTTCAAAGCACTGGAATAAGAATTTACTTCTTTCCTACATTTCCAAAGTGGCCTGGCCTCGATTGGGAGTTACACATTTATTATTGTTGTGTGCCTTCAAGTTATTTTTTACATATGCAACCCTAAGGTTACCCTATTATGTGGTTTTCTTGGCAAGATTTATTCAGAGAGGATTTACTTTTGCCCTTCTCCAAGGCTGAGAGAGTGTGCTTTGCCTAGCTCACCCAGTAGGCTTCCATGACTGAATGGGAATTCTAAACCTGCTCTCAAGTCGTAGCCCAACAATCAACATATATCATGGTAGTTCTTTTTTTCTCATTCAGCCCAAAAAGGATGAACCCTTTCACAGAATTCTATCTGAATATTCATCATCTTCATTGGGGGGGGGGGGGGTGTTGTGGAGGGCATCAGGAAATAGATATGGGAGAGTAGGAATGAGTAACAATTTCTGTTAAATAAATGGCATTTTCATTCATTCTCCAAATTTCTCATATTACAGAGAATGAGACACTGCCAGAAATTAGGAGAATTAAGAAAAAAATCATGGAGGTGGTAGCATTTTTATGGAAGGGGCAAGGTCCTCATCCCCTCCATTAGTGACATTCCTGATGGACATTTTTCTTGTTCATATCCCTGGGAAATGAATTATAAATCAACTGGGATTTACCTGTAAGAAGTCTGTGAAATCAGCTTGGATGCTTTCTTCCTCTTCAGACACAGACCTAGTAAAAATATCAGGTCTAGTCAGGCCTCACTTTGAGAAGTCAAAGAACAATTCATTGTGATGTAAACCGTTTGTGACATCATCTACACCTCAACCAATAGAATCCTCTCTCTCTCATCCTTCTTTCAGCTCATTTGTATGTTTTATGTCTTCTTTGGACACAAACAAAAACCTCACCTGAAATAGATAAGTCCTTCACCATTCCACATATTTAAACTGAAATGAACTAGATGGCTAAATTTAACTTGTTGAAACAATGGGTTGCACAATGGTTTAAACAGTTTTCATATGGGTGTGAGCCTAGCTATGGTTGGAGATGCCAGTTTCCTTTCCCTCTTAGGATGTGTCCTTGATATAACTATTAATTGCATCTCAAAACAACAGTTAAAGATTAATAGACTATATAGAGGAAAGGACAACCATCAACAAGTGGCAGGGTGTGAAAGGAATCTTATTTCTAGACTAGAGTTTGATAGAAATAGCAATATCCACCCACTGTGGTCTGTAAGAATTGCAACAGAGCACTGCGATTCAAATAGAAAACTATGAGCCAGAGACAATCAGAAAAATACTGGCAAATGAGCATAAGGAAATCATCTTGATTAGGGGAATATACAGTCATGCCATATTTCCCCCAGGTAAGATTATTTGAGATAATCTGGCTATATTGTGTGTTATTAAGGGTATAGTATCTATTTCTAGGTGATAAGATAATAGCTACAACAATAAAGTTAATTTCAATCTTTCCCCTCAAACCAGGACTTCTAGCCACTTGCAAACTAAAAGAAGTACAGTAGATAAAACATACAGAGTGGGTGACATTGAATTTTAATTAAAACAGTCAATAATATTAAAAACCAGTTAAAACACACAATTCAAAATAATAAAAGCAGCATAAAACAGTATAATTAAAAGCAGTATGACAACTAAATATCCTAAAAACTCCATCTGATCTGGGAAGTTAAGCGGGGTCAGCCCTGGTTAGTACTTTGACGATCAAGGAATCCCAGACACTATAGACAATATTTCAGAAAGAATGGCAAAAGTGCCTCTTTTTACTGAGATCAACTAGCCACCCCAAATAGTGGGTGAGGATAAATGCCCGATGCACACTGCTACTTTGAAGTTAGGATCAAGGAAACTTAGTAGGTGAAGGAGTAGGAACAGAAATAGTCCACAATGGCATTGTGGAACTTACAATAGTAGCCAATCCCAGAAACAAAAGACAAATACACAACTGAATAGGAAACATATAACACAATACAGATTTCATTGAGGCTCATCTCCTGATATTTCTAAAACACCTGGATGGCTTTATCAGGCCCTGACCTTAATTACATCTCTAAAGAGGCCTTGCTTCCCTGAGGAGATTCCCTCTCAGCTGGATATCAGGATGCCTTCACCCCTCCACCCCACCCCACCACTTCCCCATTTTACAACCACATATATTTTAATTCGAGTTTCTTTCGGTGTCTGGGAATATGTCTATGGTTGCACACCTGGTCTTGTGTATACATAATGTGAGTCTTCTCCCCCCCCCCCCCCCCCCCGGCTTATTGATAAAGCATAAACCTGAATCTAGACACAGGAGCTCCAAAGTATTTTGTCAAAGCAAACCTCTATAAGGAGTGTGGGAACATTGCCTTCTTTGGATGGGCATTGCCTCTGGCCTGAGGAGGGTTTTCTGCCAAACCAGTTTTAGGCTTGATAAATGATCTGATTAATCCTCCCAGAAATGTTTGTTGCTGGGCTGGGGCTTGAAACCCAGCTAAGATCAGTGAAAATATGTTAAAATTTATAGTTATTAGAAGGGGGGAGCTGATTTTCTGACAACACTTTGAATTTCTCTTGCCTTAGGAAATCTTATGAAGTTTGTGTGGTTGGCATAAGACACATACAAACACCAATTTTTTTTTAAAAAACCATTTTCTTTAAAAACACTGGATTCTTCAAAGCTTGTTGGAATAAGAAAAAATGTGTCTCTCTGGTTTCATCTACACTGCCATATAATCAGTATCTCATTCCAGATTGTATACTTTGAACTGGATTATATGGCAGTGTAGATTCACATAATCCAGTTCAAAGCAGATAATCTGGAATCAGATACTGGATTATAAGGCAGTGTAGATCAAGCCCCTGCTAATGGATGGTCACACAGGAAGGGAGGCATTTTAGCAGTTCTATGGAGTGAGAGGAGTGAGTCACTGAACCAACGGCACTCTGGCACCATAAGATGCAGAGCCAATCTTAAGAAATGGGGCTACAAAGTGGAGTCTATGACATGTGAGTGTGGAGAAGAGCAAACCACAGACCACATGCACAATGGAGGACCTTTTTGCAGCGACACCAGAGGAACTCCAGGTGTCCAGCTTCTGGTCAAAGGAAATTTAGTATAATGCCAAGTTTTTAACTTTGTTTGTGGTTTCTTTGCACATTGTAACTGTATTCTCAATTTGCTTTTGACATGATAAAAAAATGGAGTTCAAAAAATAGGAGCAATCACCAAGAAGGTCCTGTTTCACATCCTCATTGGATGTGGCTGTTAAAATGATGGGTCTAGAGAAGCAGATCCAAAGATAGGGTGTACTCATAGGGAAAGATATTTGGAACTAAAGCTATTTTAGATAGTAAAAAGGAATAAGAGGAGAAAAGGTACTGACAGCGGGTGCTTACAGATAATCCTTTTATTGTGCAATGACTCTGCTGATTCTAGATATTTTCCAAAAATCTCAAATTACAACAGGTGCTTCCAGAATTCTGCTTCTACCATTTAGAATTAAAAGGCATTAGTTATCTATTCCAAGTGGAAGTAATAGTGGGAAAGAGAGCCAGAAGTAATAGTTGGAAAGAGGTGTGGTGGTTTGAATGCTGAACAACAACACTGGAGACCAATATTCAAATGTTCACTCAGCCATGGAAACCTATTGGGTGATTTTGGGCAAATCTCTCTCTCTCTCTTAGCCTCAGAGGGAGGCATAGGCAAATCTCTTCTGAACCAATCTTCCCAGAAATCATTTCTCCAAGGGATCTTACTCCTGTGGACCAACATTTAAAGGGACATTGGAGAGGAGAAATAGAAAACTATTCAATTGTATTGGTGAAAGCTGATTAATCAGAGAAATCCCACCCAATCAGAATCCATCAATTTTCAAATTTTCAAGTGTTTCTAAATATCATTGAACACTTATTATTATCTTTTACCTGATCAAAGAGCAATAAATCTAGCTGCATTTTCTCCTCATTTATCTGCAGATGTGCTCTGTGGTGGGGGGAAAAACCCTTATCCCAGTTCATCAGGAGTGCAATATATACTTAGTAAAAGGTTGTAGCTTCTTTTTACTAAATACACAGTTCCAGAACTTGAGAGATCATTAGTTAAATATTTTCTGTACCATCTTGAGACTTATTTAAGGACCCTGAAAAGGAAAGAAGCTGGCTACTGACCTTTTGTGTTAAGTAATCCATTGATTGTGTGCAAAGGAGAAGCTGGAGAGGATATTTCGAAGAATTTAATGTAAGAATATTTAAGCTGCTTTTGCCACGGCATTGTGTTCTGTGCAGTTCCTCACTTAAGCAAAAAAATAAGATCTTCCTCTGGCTACATTGGTCTGTGGAGTTTTCCTTCTGCTCATGTATTAAAAATTAGGACGTATTAATGAAAGTATGGAAAATATTTCAAAACTGAAATACTTTTTATATAAGATGAGGCTAGTCCCTGCCTTACTTGTTTTGATTTAATACTTTGCATATCTCCATTTGGCCTTCCTAGTTATATGACTGGCTCACATATAATGTTATATAAAATCCTAATTGAGATAGGATTGGCCTATATTTTGGGTTTAGCCTTTACTACATTGCCATTTTCAGATAAGTATAGGTTTCTGAAGTCTGGTCCCAAAGTTAGTTTATTTAGAGACCTACTCATTTCATTGTCAACAGTACTTATGCTTTTTAATGCAGTTGCGTAGTTTTGTGGACATTGCAACTCATATCCAAAGAACAGAATGGTGTTATTTATTTATTTATCGTGTCAGGAGCAACCAGACATTTGTATTACATTTTTAACAAAACAAAACAAAACAAACAAACAAACAAACAGACAAAACACAAAGTTTGCAAGCTTGGTAGTTGATTAAATGTCCTTTGACCAGTATCTGGCCACTTGGAGTGCCTCTGGTGTTGCCGCAAGGAGGTCCTCCATTGTGCATGTAGCAGGGCTCAGGTTGCATTGCAGCAGGTGGTCAGTGGTTTGCTCTTCTCCACACTCGCATGTCGTGGATTCCACTTTGTAGCCCCATTTCTTAAGATTGGCTCTGCATCTCGTGGTGCCAGAGCACAGTCTGTTCAGTGCCTTCCAAGTTGCCCAGTTTTCTGTGTGCCCAGGGGGGAGTCTCTCATTCGGTATCAGCCATTGATTGGGGTTCTGGGTTTGAGTCTGCCACTTTTGGACTCTCATTTGCTGAGGTGTTCCAGCGAGTGTCTCTGTAGATCTTAGAAAACTATTTCTTGATTCAAGTCATTGACATGCAGACTGATACCCAAACAAGGGATGAGCTGGAGATGTCACTGCCTTGGTCCTTTCGCTATTGGCTGCTACTTCCCGGCGGATGTCAGGTGGTGCAATACCGGCTAGACAGTGTAATTTCTCCAGTAGTGTAGGGCGCAGACACCCCGTGATAATGCGGCATGTCTCATTAAGAGCGTGGTGAGATGTGTTTCACACTGGGCATGCATACTCAGCAGCAGAGTAGCATAGCGCAAGGGCAGATGTCTTCACTGTGTCTGGTTGTGATCCCCAGGTTGAGAATGGTGGTGTTGGGTAATGTTTATTGAGTACTTGTATTAATGGAATATTCTGTAGTTACTGCCAGTATGAAACTCTACTTCATTCAAATTGGTTCTGGTTCCCCTTAATGAGAGGTGACACTTTCTATTTTTTCCTGAAACTTCTTAGAATTCTTCAGAAGAGAATGAGATTCGGGTAATGTGAAATTGCCAGTCAAGAAAACCAGTAAAAAAACAACTGTTTTTTTTAAGTATGTGTTTCCTTAGGACCAAATCCACTTTTAATATTTTAATATACCATAATTTTCCTAGGCAAATGTTCTGATCAACATTAACACTTTTTTCCTAACTATTCATCGGTTGAAAGACCTTGAAAACATGAGACATCATTCAGCCAAAGTTTGCTACTTTGAAGATCTAATACTTTAATATGAAAAATATAAGAATATTTCAGTCTTCTCTTGGTGCAATGGGATTCACTTGGATAGTTCACGTCCTTACATATCTTTATGACATTTTAACTTGACACTGTATTTACCATATATACTTTTTGTATAAGCAAACATAATCTGCTATACAACACAAAGCAATTATTTAATTAGGAATGAAGGATGGAATTTATTTCATATGCACATGTTCACATTGACACCCTTTATATTGTTTGATAACAACATTATTTCTTGAATATTTCCACTAATTTTATTTTTTTAAACTTATGACCTCATCAGATGCAGCAAGAGAAGCGTCTTCTGCTTGCTTCTCTCTGCTTCTCTCTGCTGACAGCACAGAGTCCCCTGGAGCCCATCACATGACACAGGGCAACTGGTGGGGCTTCGTGGGGCTCTGTGTCTGCAGAATTGCACCAGTGGAGGCCAGAGTAGTTAACTCCTCACTGAACAAGGCAACAGGAGCCAAAGAGGAAGCGGGGACAGATGGTGAAACATTGTGAAAAGGCAATGGATGGGACCATGACGATAGGGAACAGAGTGTGGCAATACCCTTCGCTGCCTTACAATTTCCCCCACTTTACCCCTGTCCATTTGATATGGTCCTGAGTCTACATAGTGAATCTGCTTTAGAACTGGTCCTTTGCTACTTTCCTAAAAAACAAGGGAATGCAAGATACTTCAGAAATGAATTTAAATTTTGGTCTCCAGCATTCTAGTTAATTTTAATTCAGTTTTTTATACAGAATTACATGCTTTTAGTTTTGGTTCTGCTTTCAGAAAACCATTACAGCACTCATTTAGAGCACTGGTTTAACCTTCAGCTCAGAATTTGAAGCTTAATGCAGGTTACAATAGATGGAGTCATTCGTTAGCTGGCAGAGTTACCAGAAGGTGGTTTAAGGAAATGTTTTACTTAAATATGAAGACAAAGGTCACACGCAAGAGATGCTTGAGCTTGTAATACGTTCATCATGTTACACACGTCTCTTAATCGCATACAGTGGAAATCCATTGGGAGTTGGTAAGTATGTATCTGTGACTTATTACTTTAGCATAGCACTATTATATTTTAGTTTTTAGCATTTTTAAAGAGTATGTAATAGTTATGAGAGATGAAGAACTTGGAATTAAGTACTGTAGTTATACACAGAAGGATAATTTGGTTTTGATAAATGGCCCTGTGCATGTTAACTAATAACACAAAAAATGTAAGTAGCATCCTACGAGTATAAAGAAGAGGTAGCATCATTATTAATGTCTAAACTATAGTGTGTCTCACACAGGATTATGGTAAAGGTCAGACCATGTTTCGCTGAATTAAAAGCTATTCTGAGCTATAGCATTCCTAATCAACTTGGACCAAAAGGTGCATAGATCAGTTATAATGAGGCACAGCGAATTTAAATAAACTACATGGTACCGTATAGTGATTTATAAATGCACTGTGGTATCCTTTTAACTCATTAGCAATGAGTGATACTACTTATATGTATTCTCTCCTATTTTCAGCTGTGTAACTATTTTTAATCACAGCATTTCTTCAAGAATGTGGCTTATATTATTTTCTTACAATATGCTCATATTTGAAATATGAGAAACCCACCTTGCAAGGCCTTCAAGAAGAAGTACTCATATTTAATCTGATTTATTTCTTTTGTGGTAAATGGCACTGAAGGAACTTAAACCTCTGAAAGCCTACTTAAGTGGTTTGTCAATTACTTTTACATATATTAATGACTGGCATTGTCTGAGAAAAGACAAATCTGGCTTTTGTACTATAGGAACATTTTTTTCACATAAAAGACAAAAATAAAAACAAAACAAAAAAACAAAACAAAATAGTACAGATCCTTAAAATGTGCAATGGCAAAATGTTGAGGTGCATATTCCTTTGTCACTCTAAGATATCCCATAGGATTGATTATGTTATCCCATATGATGCTGAGTTTGACTTCACATGAGAACTGCTTTGCCTGTACTTGTAAGTCCTGCTTTATGCAATTTGCTTGCTTATTTCACTTTCAATGAATGTAACCACAGAAACTTCTTTGTACTAGAGCAGACACCATCCAGATCTACCTGCACCTCCTCTGCCAGGAAGCTTCCATTGCTCATTAGCAAATGAAAAAAAATTATGCTAGAAATTATTGCATAGCTTGGCTGCCAAAGCCTCTTACTAATTGTGTTGACACAGGAGTCTAGAGTTGAGACTCTTCTAAAAATTTCAGACTGGACACTGGATAAACCAATTAATCCAATGAATTTGCATTCAAACAATTTTTACTCACAGACTTTCATAACAGTGTTCTTGCTTTACCAGAACAGAGGCATTTGCAATTTGTGGAAGGCCAAATATAGTAACCGAATCTTCCTCCCATAATCCAGAACAATTGTAAGGGCTTTTGGGAAGCATGGGAAAAATCAGCTAGCAAGAAGGTCAGCAGAGAATGGGCTGGCAGCAAGCCATCAAGAGACTTCCCATAGGTCCACCTCCTGCCCATACATTTTAGAGTTGCCCCACTCCTTTGGCACCTGGCTGGGAGCAGCAGCCCTTTCTTTATTTAAGCTTAGTAGTTGCCTCTCTTCAGTTAACTAGCAGTAGCTGTCACAACTTTGGGCATCTGAGCCCAAGTTCTAGGATTGTAGGCAGGTTTTGGTAGCTTGCTGGAAGGGGTTGGGACCTTTAACAGGCTTTGGTAATGGCAGTCCAAGAGGTCAGACACAGCTTGGGGGTAACTGATTTTCCTTGTTCCCAGACAGCAAGGGTGCCATGCAGTCACTTCTGTTCAGGTTTTGCTGTTTCTGTCATCCCATGGCTACTTAGCACATAAGCTGAGGAGTTTTGGTTCAAGTAATAATTCTACAGATTGGTAGATATGCCATTGCTCTGGACCCATGTTCAGGACAAGCATACTCAGC
Organism: Anolis sagrei; assembly: GCF_037176765.1. Taxonomy (NCBI): domain Eukaryota; kingdom Metazoa; phylum Chordata; class Lepidosauria; order Squamata; family Anolidae; genus Anolis; species Anolis sagrei. The sequence goes on along the minus strand of NC_090022.1, from coordinate 255,648,432 downwards.
TGTAATAGAATCCTAGAATTATGAAATCATAGAGTTGGAAGACACCATTTGGTCCAACCCCCTGCCATGTAGGAAAAGCACAATCAAAGCACCCTGGACAGATAGCAATTCAGCCTCTGTTTAAAAGCTTCCAAAGAAGGAGCTTCCACCACACTCTGAGGCAGAGAGTTCCACTGTTGAACAGCTCTTATGGTGAGGAAGCTCTTCCTAATGTTAAGGTAGAATCTCTTTCCTTTAATTTGAACCCATTGCTCCAAATCCTAGTGTCCAGGGCACATAAAAATTCTTACATCCTTTCAAACATTTAAACATGGCTATCATGTCTTCTCTCAACCTTCTCTTCTGCAGGCTAAACATCCCCATTCCTCATAGGGCAGACCTTGGATAATTTTTGGTTCTTTTCTCTGGACATGCTCCAGCTTGTCAATATCTCTCTTGAATTGTGGTGCCCAGAACTGGACACATATTCCAGATGAGGTCTGCTTTGAATAGAGGTATGCCATTACTTCTCTCTAGACACTATTAATGCATTCCAAATTTCCATTGGCTTTTTAAGCTGCTGCATTACATTGTTGGCTCATGTTCAATTTGTGGTCTACCAAGACTCCAAGATCTCTTTCACATGTACTTTTGTCAAGCCAGGTGTCACCCATGCTATATTTGTCTATTTCATTTTTTCTGTCTATGTGTAGTATCCTATATTTCTTTTTGTTGGAATTTATTTTGTTAGTTTTGGGCCAGCTCTCTAATTTGTTAATAATGAAGCTGTAACCATTTTATTGCCAGGTTACACATGTGGCTGTGTTTCTATGGGACAAAGTGTAATCCAGAATCACTGCTGCATTGACAATGGCTTTCCACTGTAATCTGTAGCACATCCAGAAATGGTGTATGTGTCTGAACTGTAGCATGATCCCAAGCTACTTTTTTGATACACCATCCTGGGCATTTCCTTGTTACTAGTGATGCAACAGCTGATGTGCATATCTGAAATGTCAGTTGCTATGGACTTCTTCCTTTCTAGTCCAGTATATTCCTTCTTCTATAGTATTTTGTGTAGTTTTTAGAAAATGGGAAAAAAACCTGGCTGGCAGGGTAGAAAGGGTTATATAATCTTGAAGTGCTTGTGGTATTACCTGTGTGGTGATTATGGGATGTGTGTACACAATTGTAAAGTATACATTTTTGTGTATAAAATATATATACATTGTATCAGATATTTGTAACACTCCATGTCAAACTCATGTCTATTTTCATTAGATGCAAATGAAAAAAAAATTACATATGCACAAAGTCTGAAGTAATGGGTTCCTTGTATTGTTTTCATTACAAACAACAATAATTTTGCTTTCATTTCATGTTATCCTACAAACCTTCCCATTAACATGTATTTAACATGTATTAAATCAGTTTAACTATTTGGAGGAGCCTATATAATGAGTTCTTCTTAAATATATAGGTATACTTTAACTAATGAAGCAGATGTGATAGTGAGCATTACTTCTTTAACCAAAAAAATTGGTACTAGAGACAGAAATAACATTTTCTACTGCCCTGGAGATTCAGACTGAGAGCGAGGTAGGAATAATAATAATAATAATAATAATAATAATAATAATAATAATAATCTTTATTTATACCCAGCCACCATCTCCCCAAAGGGGACTCGGAGGGGCTTACATGAGGCCAAGCCCAGCAATACATTACAGCAACATAAAATATAAACAACAAAATAACATAATAACACAATAAATAAACCAATCAAGTCAAATAAACAGTACAAAATAACAGAATGGAAAATAAAACACAGTGGGCAGGCCAAATGCATGACATAAAATGATAAAACACTGGATGAGATAGGTTCACACTAACACACAAAACAAGTATCATGTAGAAGATTTAGCAAGCCTGTTTTTTTCCTGCTGTAGACACTAGGATACTAATCAATACTCAAATATCAAGAAAAGAGAGCTGACCCTAAACATTAGGAAGAACTTCATAACGGTAAGAATTATTCAACAGTGGACTGGGTTAGCTTGAGAGGGGTGGATTCTCCTTCACTGGTGGTCTTTAAACAGAAGTTGGGTCGTCAATTCTAAAGAATGCTTACATGACAGGGGGCTGAACAATATAGTTCCTGGGATGTCTTCCAGCATCCCAAGGACTATTTTGTTCAGTGAAAATAGTGACTACCTGTCTTTTATAGGGATTGTAAAACATTTTAGTTTTTTAATGTATACTGGTATTCTGATAGGCATCTCCATCTTGTTGACTTTTGTCCCCCTGGAGCAAGGATTGGGGTGAAGAAGAGGCAGCATGTTTCTGCTTTCTATCTTGAAATGAAGGATAAATCTTGTTTGATTGAATAGTAGTAATTTCACCTATCAAGACTTGCATTAAGTGATTATCCCACCAGAAGTCAGTGAAGTCTGCTTTGAAGTTCCCATCTTCAAAAGAGTCACCACATGAAGTCTATTCATACAAGCAAGAGTTCCCCTAAATAGGAAAAAACCCTCTGTAAGGGACTCTTAATTTCTGCAGTTGATGAAATGCCTTTGAGCATCAATAGGATTTTTGTTATTACCATAATTTATTTTCATGATGTGCACAGCTAGGAGGCCAAAGGCTTCCAGGCTTGGTCTTTGGAGGTTGCATCCCCTTTAAAAAAAAGATAAAGATAAAACAACTGGAGGATGGTTTTGAATACCTGCTGTCAAATTATTCCCAGGAATTCCTCATTGTCATAGTTTTTCTACTAACAGATCATTGCAAATTCAAGACAATGGTTACTCAAAGCAAATCTGGGTCATTGTAAGGTTGATTATAAGCCGATGAGAAGAGGATGTTTGGAGATAAAACATATATATATATATATATATATATATATATATATATATTCTGCAGAGACCCATATCAAACAGGGAAAAATATGCAAGCTATAAAAAAAGAATTCATTGACATTAGTAGGGAGTATGTATCTAATCCATGAAAGGATATGTATCTAACCCATGAAAGAATAGTGCTTATTTCAAGACCCTTATTTAATTGTTAATTATAAATGAAGACACTATCAGCATTGAAAGGCTTACATTGAGAGGCTATTTTTTCTGCCTGTTTCTGTCATCAGAAAGTCATCTTGCTTTAATTTCATTTCACCTACTACTTTGCATCTAACCGCTTCCTTCTTCTTGGTTATTTGAACAAATGATTATAGTCATACACTTTAAGCAGTTTTCACCAGATAATTAGGATTTGAATACCCTTCTCCCTTCATGCCACTTTAAGGGTGATCTTCTTTGGTAGCAAGGTCAAACTCGCATTTGTATCCATGTGCCCCTTTCACGTTGTCATTGTGTACTGTGTGTGCTAAATCCTAACTTCAGCTGCTTTTCCTATCTGCCTGCCTGCCTGCCTGTCTAGCTATCTAATCTCATTCCTAATCCTCAATACAGGACTAGGATTCATTTACTTCAATCCTACGGGTACAATACATGAAGGAGATTCCACTGAGATATTTTTGCATAGAATAGCTGGTTGTACCACAAAAATATACATTCTAGGTGTCTAGGCCTCATGGATATTTGTCCTTCATATCTGGCATCCCACTGTCTATCCTTAGGCCAGACCAGTGTTTCTGAATCTCTGCTCCTCCAGGTATTTTGGACCTCAACTCCCACAATTCCTAACCACTGGTAAGTTGGCTGTGATTTCTGGGAGCTGAAGTCCAAAACACCTGGAGGAGCAGAGTTTGAAAAACACTGGTCTAGACAGTAGACATGTGCATGGATCCATTTTTATCCGGTCCCTTCGGCCATTTGGCTTATCTGTTCTGTTACAGGTGCTTGAAACAGCAAGGGACATTATGGATTCCCATCTGAAAAGGTACCATGTAGCAGCTGATCATGGCTCCTCCTACCCTATTCAGCATCACAGTTGAATATTTTTGATTTTCCTTGATTTGTGTGTGCATAGGTGATGCACCTCCCTCCAATTAACCAAGAAGACATGAACACAAATAGGTTGGAGTAGAAATGGCCACAACTCATTTATTTATTTATTTATTTTTAAAATTAGTTTTTAATATATATATATATATATACATCAGAGATAAAATAAAATAGTATGATATGAAATAGAAAACAGGGAAAGTGGGGGAATAATTGGTTTATTGATTACAGAAACAAGGGTTGGCAGCCATGCATGGGTCCTGGATCAGGGGGCGGCCAGCCCACTGCTGACCGATGCTACTAACTAGCCTGGGTGCCACCGGCCCAATGGAAACTCGGCACCCCAGGGTCCACATGCGTTATCCCCCCTTCCAACAAGGGGTAATAAACCAGCCAGATCCAGGGCCCATGCTGCATGCCAAACACAGAGTTGTGACAAGAGGAACAGGCTAACAAAAAGAAAGGCTAACAGAACGTTAATACATACAACAAGCAGGGTGGGAGGGATGGAAAAGCTGACACAGGCCCAATGCCTGCTGGAGGCCTCGGGCAACCTTAAGTAGGCTGCCTGGGCAGGAGAGAAGGCTGGCTGCAGCCAGGCCCCAAGATGGGGTGGGGCCAGCCCATCCATTGGCTGACTGGCCCCAACTGGCGGGAACCCTTTCTGCCACCTGTGCCCTCCCGGGGGCTTCTGGGAAGAAGAAGCCCCCAGGCAAAAATGGCTGTGAGTACACCCTGCGCCGCAACCTGCTTGGCCTGGTAAGTTGAGCCAAGCCTTTTCCTGTTTCTTTTTATTTAGTGGGACTGACTCGAAGTTGGGGACCTAAGGGATGGTGTGTGTATGTGGGTTTGGGGGCTTGGAGATGGAGAGTCACACTTTCATTTTCTTTTTCTCATTCCCTTCCTCTCCTTCAGAAAATACTTCTATAAGATAATAAGTATTGATAATAGTAATCCCAGCCCCCTCCCAAAAAAAGCATGCCCTTTCTCTAAACATAGTTGTTTTAAATTGTTTTTAAATTGTGTTACATTTTAGCCTGTTCTTGTAAGCCGCTCCGAGCCCCAGGGGAGTGGCGGCATATAAGTTTGAACTATAAATAAATAAATAAATAAATAAATAAATAAAGTAGAAAATAGGAACAGCCTTAAGGAAGCAAAACCAGCAGCAAGAAGAAAGGGGATTGCAGGCAGGCAGTACAGAAAACAGAGGAGGTTTATAAGGTAGTTCAGGGGGGGGGGGATACTTCACTGAGCTACAGGTCATCACTCTTCCTTCCCTGGGCCTCCTTAAAATGCCTTGGAAGGCTGTGTGGTGTGCTTCTCTTTGTATGTATTGATTATGTCACTTGGAAACCACTCTGAGTCCCCTCGGGGAGATAGAGCGGTATATAAATAAAGTGTTGTTGTTGTTGTTGTTGTTGTTCTTGTTCTTGTTCTTGTTCTTGTTCTGGTGCTGTTGAGGGAAAGCCTGTGCACTTGACTCTCCTCTAGAGTAGAAACAACTTTAAGAAGCATTAAAACCAGTTTTCTCTAAGAGCAAAAGGTAAAGGATCCAGAAAGAATGGATCTTAACTCTGATGCATTTAAAAATCCAGTTCTTAATTAAAGATATGGAAGGGGAGCCTGTGGGAATTCCCTTCATAATGGGATAGATAGGGTGCTTTCTTAACCCTGTTGTTCACAACCAGGCTCCCTTGAAGGGAAGAAAGGAAAGGCTCCCAGTGGAAAGGGAAGCCTCGTAAGTTCCCCTTCACTGCTAATAGGCCAAAAATATCAGTTTTTTGGATGTGGAAAGAAAACACCCATTCGGCAGCACACCCATTTTTGGGAGACACCTGGATATGGAGGACTTTCATTATCTGGCAAGCAGAAACAGATCAAGATTCTCCTGAAATGCACAAACCTAGTAGGCACTCCTATTTAGCTTGATGGAGTGCTGCTTGTAGCAATCATATGGGAATTGTAAACCTACCCCAATAGTAGGTTTGAGCAAGTCATTTATCAAGCATTTGAGTTGGTCAAGTATCCTAAGGTTTCCTAGCAGTTTGCTGGGCTAGCACAGCTTTGTTACAATGTAGCCTTCAATGTATGAGATACCACTGTCTCTTTCTGATGTAGCTGATATAAAGGGTTTTGCCTTTCAATCATGACAGAAACACTTTGAACAAGTTGAGAATGACTCTTGATTGCTCATCCTCAATAGTCACTTGGTTAGACTGCTGTAGAGAGCTTGGTTCAGAATCAGCTGGCAGTGTAATCAAGAATCCAGTGCCACATCAGCTTTGGAAGCTTGTCCTGGAATGACACCCTGCTTTCCTCCAGATGTTCTCCATCTTATTTATCCAATTTGCTTGCTATATACACATCTTAATTTGAGCCACTGTTCGGGGTGATTGTCTTGACAAGAAATGACAACAAATCTAGACATCTGGGTGAGAGATGTGAAAATAGGTTCTGCAAGTTGCCCTGTCACTGAGCTGAGAGGCTAATAAGTTTACAAAAATGTGTTGTGTTAAATAGCACTACAGAATAGAATTGCTTATTTGATGACATAAGCATTTAAAAACAAACAAACAGTTTTAAAATACAATGAAGTCTGCAAAACAGCCTGGCTTTTCTTCTTCACGATAATATCCAACAATTTATCTCAGTCTTTTTTATTGCCTCTGTAGGGTGACTTGTTCATCAGATCCTGCCATGTCCATTCAAAGCTAAACCTGCCTCAAACTATCTAAATCATCTGAAATCTGCTGTGCCATATGAGAAAAATCTTTATGAAAAACCACAAGGTTTCCCAGGCACATGCATAATAGAAAATCATTTAAGCGCAAGTAGTACAAGCCACATATCATGGAGTCCCACAAATTGTCCTGTGAAAAGAAAGATTGTGGTAGAAAGTGAGCTCTCTGTGTCAAAACTTAGCAAATATATTAATCCTGCCTGCTGTGTGAATCCCCTCAGGAGAAAAAAATGCATATGAATGAATATGTACATTAAAGTAGAAGCTAACAATGATCATACTCAATATCACTTGGAAAATATATTTCTTTTAGAATATGACAGCTGGACTCAGCTGTCTGCTGTGTAAATTGGGAAAGTCTTTCTATGACTGAATTGTTGATTCTGGAACTATGTGAAACAGTACTCCTACATCACAGGTGTTCTGTAGAGGGACTCAGCTTTTCATTGTCTGATGTAGTCTGAGCAATCCACGCGTCTGTTTGGAGTCTTTCCTTTAAGTAAACCATCACTTTCATTTAAAACACCCCTTATGTTCTGTACCCACATTCAAAAACAGAAACCAAGAATATCTCTGAACAAAAGGTTTTTTTAACCCACAGAGCCATATATCCATTTTGCATGCCTCTTTCTTTATTAAAAGTATTTTGCAAGCAATTTGCCACATATTTTTGTGCTCTGTTTTCTTAACACATATCTTTTATATGCAATTATCCCTAATGTATGCATCTTAGTACAAAATTCTTAGTGAAAGAATTGAATTGTGTAAGGCAGAAAAATGCATAACCCCAAAAGAGAATCATATTCTTATTTAGGGAGTAATTTTAGGAAGTGCAAATTAGGTCAGTTTGTTTTAAAATGTGAAACAAATTTCTATGTTATTTGCAGCTAAGACTGATGTTTCTGATCCCACAAATGGTATTTTGATATCAACTTAGAGATCCATCTCCCCACCCCCTACTCTTCCTATATGGTAAAAAGTGAGAGGTGAAGTAAACTGTGCAGACATCCAAGTGCCACCTGCAGGAATATTCCCATCTCCTATCATAAAGAACACAGGATGGGAAAATGTGTCTTACTGGTTGGGAAGGTCAGCAGCATGTGTGGAAAACTTCTGCTATCATCACTAATCTCAGATAGGAAAGAAAAAATACACCAATTTTTTGCCCATTCTATGTTTTCCACCATCAGAAGGAGTGATAGAGAGGCAAAGGCAATCTCAAAATTCAACTGAGTTTAAAGTCAACAGCAAGAACCCTCCTCCTGTCCGCTGTTCTTCAATAGAGAGAGGATAATCAGAGTTGAAAAAAGTCAGAATGTAAAGTTTCACCCTTAACATTAAGTTTAGTCAAGTCTGACTCTGGGGGGCGGTGCTCATCTCCATTTCTAAGCTTAAGAGCCGGTGTTGTCCGTAGACGCCTCCTAGATCATGTGGCTGGCATGACTGCATGGAGTGCTGTTACCTTTCTGCTGAAGCGGTACCTATTGATCTACTCACATTTGCATGTTTTTGTACTGCTAGGTTGGTAGAAGCTATGGCTAACAATGGGACCTCACCCTGTCTTGCAGATTTGAACTGCCGACCTTCCAATCATCAAGTTCTGCAGCTTAGCTGCGCCACTGTGGTCTGATCTAGATATATATAAAAGTAAAGTATACATGTTGATTGGTTGATTTATATTACCAAGGCTCCTACATGGCTTGATGGATCCAGATCAAACTTGGCAGATATAATCTTCATTATTCAACTTAAAATAACTGAATGGTTTGAACAGGGGAAAAAACCCACCCCTTTCAGGCCGAGAGAAGAGGAAAAGTAGATTGACTGTAACTAGGTGAAGTAAAGGGAGTGGTGGATTGGCTGCCATTCAGTGACATGTGTATGAAGGAAAGGGGGAATGAAAGAAAGAAAGGGAGGGATGGGAAGAAAAGAAAAGAAAATAAGACACATGTCACCTGGCAACAGCCTATCTGCCTCACTCCCATTATTTCCCAATCACATGGCAAGGGGTCAATTCACCTAGCTACAACCAATCTGCTTTGTTGTTTCCCCCCCCCCCCTCTTCTCTGCACATGTTTTATTTGGTTCAAATCCCTCAATTATTTTAAGTTGGATAATGAAGGGTATGTATGTCAGGTTTGGTCCAGATCTATCAAACAAGCAGACATAGATTTACATACTTTGACACACTGAAACACACACACAATTTTTATTTAAGAATGGGACAAAATGAAAAACAGGAACAAGCATTTTAGCTATATAAAACTATCAAAACTACACAACTACATACTATCCACTAACTAAAAACTTTCAACTCTGTCTGATTTTGTTGTTGTTGTCTTTATTACTTTAATCCTTTTAATGTGATCACACTTCAATTTTTGGGAACACTGCTAATTCATGAATCTAAGTGTAGATACATTTTATAATCACTGTTCTCAGAAAATCAGAAAATTTGAGCTAAAAGTTAAAAGGCCCTATTTCTAGTACTTGCCTGCCATGTTTCAAAAGGGAGAAGAACTTGAAACTAGACATCGACCTCTAGACAAATGGACCATGAACAGAATGAGACTGGCTACCACAAGACCAAAGATTTCTTGGAGATTCCCTCCTTACAGATTTCTAATTGTCTGAGTCAGACCTAAAGAATTGATAGTTACATCTATACACAAGTGTCTGAAAGTGTTCAGTAAAGGGGATTTGGGTTTAATGTGGACATAGGTTTAGTTAACAGACTATTACCATGTGGTTTTAGAAATGGCTGATCAAATCTCCAGGCTGATCAAAAGCTATCTTCCTCTCTGCACCTGTCAACTTTTTATGTATCTGGTTTTGTATACTAAGGTTTGCTCAGAAATATATACATTTACTTCAGTTAGGAACTGGTACGAAACATACATAATGAACTATATATTTATGTTAAGACATCTTGGCTGCTTAAGGAAGTATTGCATGAAAGAAATGTTACTTATAATTGTGGTATATGTATGATTTAAGTATCATTAAGAACTTTAAAATATATATTTAATCTTTAATTGAAAATTATCCATTAAACATGGACATGCATTATTTTTCTGAATTCTCGTCTACTCTTAAAAACATTATGAATTATATTGTGTCTGTCTTGCTCCTCCATTCTGAACAGGATGGAGTGCAGAAATAATTTCACACTGCATATAATACATTTGATATGTAGGAAACTTGAAAATTATTTAGTTACAGATTCTCTGACCAGGCTTGCAAAATAGCATGCATTATGCTAATAGACAAGCATTTGAAAATGAATTTGAATATTAAAATACAGAAAGTTTGGGGTTTAACATGGTGCCAGGCATAGTTAATAGACTATCGAGAAAATAAGATTCCTTTAACATTTTAAAAACTTACTTACTAAATTATCAGGAACCCAAATAATATCTTAGTTAAACTACAATATTTGGATTTAACCCTGTTCAGTAATTTATAAATCAGAGAGATTAAATTGACTTGGGTCCACCACATGCAATGTATCTTTGAACAAGTGATTATCTCTCTATATACTATGGTTTTACTTAATCAATAAGTAAATATTATGGTATTATTTAATGTTATCACTCAAAAATTTTGTGAACTTTTCATATTGCTACAGAAATTGCAACAACTAACATTTACCTTCCATTTTTTCCCCACACAGACCTACTTAGTGGCTGTTTTCAGTGCCTTTTGGCCTGTACTTGAAAGGGTGTCTGTGTTGCAGTATCAATATCAGGAATCATAGTCGTGAGTATTATGACAACATGACACAATGTAGCCAATCAGCTGTCCTTGCATCAAGACATAACTGAAGCCAAACAAGTTGTCTTCAGTATTACAGAGGCATAATCCGTATTATGCCACATGATTTTTCAGTTTAATCTTTTTGTTCCTTCCCATTTCTATGGTACTTCCTCTTGTTGATATTTTACATTGTAAGCCCTCTGAAGTATAGTGTCACTGAGTTTCTGTTGTTCATATTACATCATAACATTTTCAGATAGTCACAATCATAACCACTATTACCACCATAATCAATTATTCTCCTTCTCTTCCTTCATCAACAGTACATGACCTAGTAATGTCGCTAATATTTGTTTTCTGGTGGAGGTTATATTGAACATTTGAGAAGCAAGATGCAATTATTTTGGTTTTCTGTTTGTCTTTATCATTGAAGCTGCTCATTCAACATGTATACCAAATAACGATTCACTTCTTTTAAGCTCTTAATGGGGTAGTGAGGGGTGTTGCAATATGGGCCTTTATCTATGAGACATTAAACCACACACTTTGGAGAAAAGTTGGCATCACTGATATATTTCTATCTCTAGAGTAGAGAATTAGTCTTAAATGTTATGTGGTGGTTCATCAGAATCCCAAGCAGCACAAATAGCAAAGTGAAAATTCTTAAGATATTTGTAATGGTTGTACATGAGCTCCTATTTGGCATTTCAGAAAATGGATCACTGAAGCATGAAGCTTCCAACTTGGTCCTAAATAAGAAACAGAATCCAGAAACTCAAACCTTAGTGCTGATCACTGGACCTCTAGTAATTGCTATAGCATCCTTTTCTTCATCTGAATTGGATGAAATTTCCAAGCATAGATGCAAAAGAAGTAAAAAAAAAAGGCAATGGAACAAGGTGCCTTCACAAACAATCATTTATTAAAATGCCTTGTAACACATAGCAAAATCTCATTTTTTAAAGCACTCAATAGAGCACGTCCAAGGTTGTCCAGGTCTCTGTGAAGGTGATACATACCCACAACTGTTTCTCCTAGGAAGATGAAAACAATCCTATCTATTCCCTACAAGGCCCTTTAGCAATGAGGCATCAGAAAGAACAATACTCAACAACTTCAGTTGACTGTGTCTATAGAATCAGCTGAAGTCAGCAAATTGATTTTTTAATCAGTTTCCAGACCCAGCTCTAGTGTTCTAGAGGCTTTGTCTTCCTAAATGTTTTCCTTTTTTTTAAAAAAAAAAAATCCTTGCTGTAGGAATTAAAACTGGTAAAGTGTCAAAAAAAAAAAAAAGGCCTGGGCACCTTGCGAAAGGGCAGTCGTGATCACAATGGCATCTGGCTGAAGTTGTTCAAACACAGCTGCTTTTACTGGCATTCTAAGAACAGAAGTGCACCTGTGAATTGTCAACATTGCCTCCGTATTTCCCCATTAAATCTCTGTACCGGCATGTAAATACTTCAGAATCAACTAGGTTAGGAATACATTATACTGCGCCTTGCTTCCATTCATTTCTCTCACAGTCAGAAATGACCCCGTGCTTGGAATGCTTTGTTTCCTGGCTGCCTGGAAAATGTGACAGTATTCATTTGCTTGCAGGCACAAAAATGACTGATTGTTTCCTCATAGTCAATGTAAAACCAATGGGAAATCTGAAGAGAGGTAATAAGTACCTTAGTATTTCGCTGTTTTGTTTTAAGTGAGGGAAGGTTAATGCCAAGGGCTTCAAAGTAGGTAAGGCACAAGTGTGTGTGCACGTGCATTCTCTCTCTCACACACATACAGTCAAATTTTCATTTGTCCTGTTAAAAGTCATCAATTTATACTTAAACCAAAATGTCATGTTTTCCCACCCACAAAATCTGAGCTATTTTACTGAATTGTCTCGGCAGGTTTAATATTAATCGTTCACAGTAAACATTGTGAGTATTCCCCCCCTTTCTTTTTTCCCAGAGCTTATTTCTGTTGAAAGAGCAAAGTATTACAGTAGACTGGATGTTTTAGGTCATTTATTTTGTTTTTGCTCTGGGTCATTTTACCAAAGCACGTCTGCTCTTTAGCGTTAAAATGAGAGCCATTCTTACTCCCCAGATATTACCCAGAAGCACTTGGAGGCTCTTAATGATTAATACCATCACAGTCCAGCCACCAACCTTTCTGGAGCAGATAATGCCAGGCAGCAAAGCACGCTTGACACTTTTAATGTATAATTAAGTAGAAAAAGTCAGCACTCAGTATGCAAATTTTTCAAAATGATAAATGATGCCATCCAGCAGTAGGGATTGATTTGGTGTAAATGAAACTAATTAAGGAAATGTCAAACATAATTAATAAAACAGGTTTAAGCTGCAAAACATTGTCAATTGAATGAATGAGGAGGCATTGGCTCCCATTGTTTCTGCTTTATTTAGGGCTTGTGTTTAGCTTGTACTCTGTTCCTAAATGCACTCTCTCTACCTCACACCCTCCACTACCAATTCCCAGAGAGGGGGAAAATAAATTTGCTTGTCTCTCCACTGACTGCAGAAATTAATTGTAGAAATCTTGTCCCATCCAAGTGTTACATTCACTCACAGGACATTAACATAACTAATTTGAAAGAACCCAAATGACTGCATAATAGAGCACTGTCAGTATGCCTGACAGTCTTTGGTCATACCAAATTAGCTTGGTTTTCTAATTGAAATTTTTTTCCCTGAGACACACACACACATGCATGCACGTATATATATACACCCACACACACACACTTTCCCATTCCTCCCCTCCCTCAACTATTCATATTTGATAAGAACAAAGGTTTTATAATTTACAAAAGAGTGCTTGACCTATAATTACTAGGAGGAAATTAGGGGAGGTAGAAAAGTCAGATTTAGTCCTAGTAATGATGCTAGAGACCTTGCCCCCTCTGGGGAGCCTGAAGAATAATGGAATCTTCTATTTTTACGGGCGACCTGTGCTCTGGTGCTGACTCTCACTGTGAATCCACTTTACCTTTTAGATCACTTGCTTAACACTAAAAGTGCCAACAGAATCACAGGCCATTATTCCAAATGTCATTCTGTGCCAAAGCCATTTCCAATGCCCTTCCCTCCAAATGAATGAATCAAAGAACATCTGCCAGTTCGGTTATCTCGTCCTTGTAAATCTTCTGTAGGAAGAGTTTAACATAACTTAATTTGTGCTCAGTTTGAGTAAAAGAGGTCACTGGGAAGTCTTTAAAAATACCGTGCTAGGATCTTAACTCTTTAAAAGAAAGGGGTTTATGCCTTAATGCTGTTTAATATGGGAAGTAGCATTAGAATGAAATGACTTTTTCTCCCCTTGGTAACAAAGACTTTTTCTATACTAATTCATCCAGCAGAAAAATGGTGCCTTTTTCTTCATGCTGGAGTCTGTGCTTCCAGCAGAGCTTTTTAAGTCAAGTAGTACAGGTACAGGGTGGATTTTTTGTTTAAAGCTTTCTTTCAATTCAGTTACAGTATAGAAAATTGTCTTGGTAGAACAGTTCCATCTGCTTTCAGATGTACCACCTTAAAGAGACAATGTTGAAATTAATGGACTAAAAAACCAAAAACAAGCCTCGACAATTAGATATGACTTGAGATTTCCAGGAATAATCGTTATCATGTGCTAGACTTGCAAAAGGAGAAATCCAGAAAATAGAAAATATTGACTATTGTTTTTTTTACATTGGAAGCATCATTGAGGTTTTGCATTGTGCTGCTACTTTGAAAAAGTAACAGGATATTTGTAAATGGATATATTGCTCTATTGGCAACTTACAAGGTGTGAATACAGCTACATTTCTCAACTGAATGCCAATCAATATACCTCCAGAAAATATTTTTTTTCAAATTTTATGGGCACTGGTTGGAAATAAGTGTGTGTGTGTGGGGGGGGGGGGGGGGGGGATTGCATATATTTTGCAAAATGCAAATGCACTTTGAGTTCCTGGGAATAAATCAATAGATATATAGAAATAGAAATGTAACAAATAAACACCTATCCATGCAGGTATTAACATTCATTTGTTAGCCTGTCATGTTAGCAGATATGATAAAGCTATCACTTGAAGTTAACTGATTCTAGTTGTCTCCCCATGGGGCATGTAGACTGCATGTTCACCTTGAATGTGAGATTTCTCTGTGTGAATATTTCAAGCTCTAATGAACAGATGAACTTCTCTAGTTATATAGCTTGAATATTCCTTTCCCAAAATTCTTGGGACCAGAAGTGTTTTTGATTTTTGATTTTTCTGCTTTTTGGAATACCTGTACTTGCATATATGTACACAATGAGATATCTTGGGATGACACCAAGGCTGAACATGTTTCATAGACACCTTATACACAACACCTGAAAAACACTGTATACGCAATAGTTGAAATAATTTTGTACATGAAACAAAATTGGTGTATGCTGAACTATCAGAAGGCAAAGGTGCCACTAGATCAGCCATTCATGTCGACATTTTTGGATTCTGGAGTACTTCAGATTATGGAATTCCAGATAAGGGTTGCTCAACCTGTATAAATGGATGAAATTGTTAAAAACATAATAATGAAACAAATAAATCAAATAGAAATCCTTTCTTCCATTGCATTGTCAGAGTTGAATGTGTCTGTGTGTATCAGTTTCACCATAGTTTTATGGAATTCTGCTAAGTAATACTGGTTGCTGTAATTGTTCCAAAAGAATTGGTACATGAAAGATTCTAAATGTATTCTATTTATATGCCAAACATTCAGACATGTTTTATGTAAATGAACATGAGAAAGAAATAGAATATTTGAAGAGAGAGGATTAAAAATTAGAAACCCACATCTGAATTATATAATTAATTTATTGTATAGTAGAAAACCATGGGATAATATAGATTAATGGTCTTATATTTCACTTTTCAAGACAACAAAAGTGGTCCCATAGAAGCAGGCTGTGCAACAGCCAACTGTAAGAGAAAAGGTCAGCCATTCAATTTTCACTAAGTGGTCAAAGGAATCCTATTGCTTTACTTCAGCACTGAGGCACAGGGAAAATATTTCTCCTGGGATCCAAAGTCAGGTTGACCTTGGTCAGCATGCAGTATTGTACTGATGGACTTATTAAGGAAAAAGCAGAACTAGCTTATGTGTCTTTGATATAGTAAGACATCTTTGGAGCATTTTGGCTGAAATAGCTGTCCTGCATATGAAGGCAATTTATGTGGAGAATGATGTACTGAAGCAAATTTGGGGATATAGTTGTATGAACCGGGCTGTGAGATTATACAGATTGTAAATAGAAAGGCCTTGCCCTTTCTGCTGCCCTTCAAATATAATGTTTTCTCATCATCCAAAGATGTAGTCCAACACATGTGAAGAGCACCAAGGACTTGAAAAAGGCTTTACCCTTAATCTATAGAAAGTCAGTCATACTTTAGTATATTATTTAATGCAATGAAAGTCAAAGCAACTTAGAAGACAAAGTTCCATGTGTTAATAGATGGTCATTTGCTTTATTTGTTTTTAAAAACCCAACATGTTTTGGCCTAAAGTTGAACTTCTTCGGGGATTATACAAAAAAATTCTGGAGTGTGTGTCTTCAAAGATATGGACCATTAAGCAAATTTTCAGTATGGTTTTCTTTAGCCTGGTCATGGTACTGTCAAACATTCTAGTGGTTTAAGAGTAGTATTGTCTCAAAAGCTTGTGAGTGTTGGTTTGGGAAACAGGCCAATAGGCCTTGGTAATGTAGAAGGGTATTTTATGGTGGATGAAGTGCCCCGTATGTGCCCTTTTCTAGCATTCCACGTTGGTTTCATCCAGATCTCAGTACTTTGCAAGACCTGTTAGGCCTGCCTTCCTACTCACCCGCCCACCTCCTGGGTTTGAAGCCTATTCAGTCTGCAATTCTAACCCTTAACAGGACATCATGTGACTGTTACAAGGAACATTCAATAAAATCCCCATAACAAGATCTTTATTTTTCTGTCCAGACTAGAAACCCTGGTAAAGAGAGTGCTGGAGCAGTGATATGTCCCATTGACTCTGATTAACAGTGGTTATCCAAGATCTCAGGATGAGGCCTTTCCAAGTCATTCTAATATTGTTACACTGAAATGCACTTTCCTGACATTAGGTACTGTAAAGTAGATATTTTGTTATTGTGTTCAGGGGCTTTCCTTTAAAACAGGTGCTACAGTTGGCCTGTGTATCTGGTAGGTTTGAACCTTCCATCTCGAGGACATAAGTAGCATGGAAATAGAATTACTAAATCATTCTGTTAGGTGGATTAAAGGAGTGTCAGTTCCCTCAAATACATTAAACTGAATATCCAAAAAAAACTGAAATTATTTGATCCTTCACTTTTCAGTAGGGAGCCCCCAATGGCGCAGTAGGTTAAACCACTGAGCTGCTGAACTTGCTTACCAAAAGGACATAGGTTCAAATCTAGGGAATGGTGTGAGCTCCCACTGTTAGCCCCAGTTTCTGCCAACCTAGCAGTTCAAAAACCTGCAAATGTGAGTAGATCAATAGGTACAGCTCCAGAAGGAAGGTAACGGTGCTCCATGCAGTCATGCTGGCCACATGATCTTGGAGGTGTCTATGGACAATGCCGGCTCTTTGGCTTAGAAATGGAGATGAGCACCAACCAGGCATGTAGCCGGGGGGGGGGGGAGGCTCGGGGGGGCTTCAGCCCCCCCCCCCCCCCCAAATTCTCATGGTGGTTTGCGAAAAGGCCTTACTGGTGCATTATTTAAACTGTTATGTTTATTCATATCATTTAAACAGAGGCTGGATGGCCATCTGTCAGGGGTGATTTGAATGCAATATTCCTGCTTCTTGGCAGGGGGTTGGACTGGATGGCCCATGAGGTCTCTTCCAATTCTTTGATTCTATGATTCTATGATTCTATGATCTGATCACCATACTCAATATATCCCATATGCATGGGGGTATTGGGGTAATGATACAAAAGGTTTGCTAGACTCAGCCCCCCCCCAAAACTCAGCCCCCCCAACCCACCCCCCCCCCCCAAATCACACCCCCCCCCCCCCGAAACGAAATCCTGGCTAGGGGCCTGGCACCAACCCCCAGAGTCAGAAACGACTGGATTTAATATCAGGGGATAACATTTACCTACCTTTTACCTCACTTTTCAGTGTTTTTCTTAACATGTGAAGTGGTTTGGAAAGTGAATATATTCTGTAAATATTCAAAAACTACTTTGATTTCCAAGGTTGAGTAAATGTCCACCATGTTTCAATATTCCTGTTTCAATTAAATCCCACAATATCCATAGAAGCCCACACTTTGACCTTTTATGTATTGTATAGCAGTACTTGTCTATAGCACAGTGAAAATTACTTCTATTGGGAAAACATAATTAGGAAATCATGCTGTAGTGGGGATATTCAGGATAGTGAATTTATTTGTTTGATTTTCACATTTTACATAAAGACTGATTAAAAGAAATAAATTTTACTGTAACTCAAACAGAATTCTGTGTCATGAAAGCAAGTGTGAATTCTGTCTGGAAATGGTTTTCTGTAACCGTTGTAAAATACCCCAGACATTATATTTGTTCCTTATTATTCTAGGATCCATTTTAATGAAACAAATCTCCCCCCACTAAATGCTAACTTCTTTATTTCAAGAACACAATTATAATAAAATCCTATTCAAGGATTACTGACAATATTGGCTCACTTATCATTTGTGTAACCATTTCTTATGAGAAATCCAAAGGCAAACGTAATCAAAACAGGAAAACAATGGAAAAGTTTATGACGTAGAAAATGAATTCTTTAAAAGAATTTCAGTTTAAAATGCCAAGGGTGAGAAGTCAGCTATGCACTACACATATTACTATTTATTAGTTTGCATTTGGCTGAAGTTCATCTCTTTTGACAAGGTAGGGTAAACCACATTATATGTTTTATAAAATATGATAACTGGTCTTTTCCCCCTTCTGTCAAAAAAAAATGCAGTAATTTGCAAAGCGTTTATCCCAACAGCATTCCCAGTTGCTTACAACTGCTTTAAGACTAGTAGTTGCTTGTATTTCTTTAAAATCTGAATTAGAAAAGAATATGAGTTTAGTTTATCAAAAATATGCAATTGGTTCATTTTGCATCCAGTTCTTAGAGCACAGACGTATGACTCAATCCGATAAATTTACCGGACGATGGCTTTAATTTTGTCTATTTTACTTCAGTATGTTCAATGCTTCTTGTATATATGTGGCTTTATTGTCAAAAATATATAGGTATATGAAAGCTCATTGTTTTTGTAGTGAGATGATTTCACCTATTTGTCCTACTGCCCCTTCTTCAGAAAAAAATTACACAGTGCCCTCTTGGAACTTTACTTTTTTAAAGCAAACAAAGAGAAAGATGCAATGACAAATTTGTGATTCTTTTGTGTATCTATATTTCTACCTATGTTCTATAACATAGTAAAGAAAGATGTATTAATAATTTTTAATTTAATTTTTAATTTAACATTATAATACCTACAATACACATATACAAACATGTATGCATACACATACATAGGCAACCCACCACCCACATTGCAGTTACCCCATGTCCCATCCCCAGGGCACCCATTAACTTGGCTTCCGTCACTAGTCCTTGTAGAATTACCTTTACAATCTTTGGCAATTGTTAGGCGTGCAGCCGCGAAGCTGTACTGGTAAATTTCTCTTTCTGACTGCTATAGATTATCTCTGAATAAACCTGATAGGAACATCCTTGAACTTTTAAAAACTTTGTTGTATATCATTTTACTTGTTTCCTTAATAATTTTTCCCAATAACCCTGTACCAATTCACAAGACCACCACATATGGAAGAAGGTACCTTTCTTTATTTTACTCCTCCAACAGAATCCGAATTATCTATTTTGGCTAGGAGAGCTGGAGTTGTATAGCACCTGCAGAACATTTTATATAAAGTATCTCTAATTGAAACCTCAACTCAAAATTTGAAACCTTTGTTGCACAGGTATTTCCATTTATCAAAATCTATATTTCTCCCTAGAGCTTTAGCCCATGAAATCATGGAGGTTTTTACTTGGTTGTCTTCCAGGTTATAGCATAAGATATATTTATACAACCTGGATATTAAACCTCCCCCCTTTTTCCAATATAATTTCAAGTTCAGATTTTTTGAGGTACTTCCCCTCCCCCTTTTCATCCTTTGTATAATTGGTGATATTGGAACAAGTCATTAATTCCCGGTTCTTCTTTCCCCCTCAGTGCCCATTGGCTGTTGAATTTGATAAGAAATTCCCCATATGTCCTTATTTCATCCTTGGAGGTGGGTCCTGCTATGGCTTCTACTGGTCTCAGCCACAGGGGTGTTTTTGGTTCCATGCCTAACCATGCCTAACTTGTATCCATTCCAGACATCTATAAGGCTTCCTCTAATTATATGTTTGTTAAAATCCTTATTCAATCTCTCCCCTTCATATCATAGGTATATGTGCCACCCAAATCTTAGCAAACTTTTGTTGAGATGTGATTAGAAGTGATTAGAAACAAACAAGGCCATCTAATCACCTCTCAACAAAAGTTTGCTCCAGGCACTGTCAGGCCATTATATGTTAATCAAGGTGGTCAGTTGAAACATTCATGCCTAGCTCCAGCAGACAAGAGTCCTTTGTCCCACCCTGGTCATTCCACAGATATATAAACCCTTTTTCCTAGTTCCAACAGACCTCACTACCTCTGAGGATGCTTGCCATAGATGCAGGTGAAACGTCAGGAGAGAATGCCTCTACACCATGGCCATATAGCCCGAAAAAACCTACAACAACCCTCTTAGCAGCTGTTTTTAAATTTAAATTTAAATTTCTCATTTATTGTTAGTTCTTGTAATTTTGTAGATTTCTCCACATTTGTACTTGAAAAATGGTCCAAAATCCAACCAAGTATATTCCTTTTTAAGAATATCTTCAAATGCTTGACCGAGATCAGAATGGATAGACTTTAAGTGCTGAAAATAGATAAGCATAAGCAAGTCTTTGTAATTCTCAACTGTTGGAAACTGACTGAATTCCCCTTGTTCTAAAGTTTTGCACTAGAAGACACAGAAACATATGGTAGATATGTAGGAAAATGTATAAAAATAAGTGTAAATTGCTGTTTTGTTGAACCAAGAATACAATTTGCTTTTTCCGTTATCTGTAATTTATAATGATCGAAGATATCAAATATGAATTAAAAATTAAATACTTATTGCACTTGCACTATTGTTAATTACTTGTTACAGAATTTAGAAAAAATCTAAACTATAATTTCATGGTGTAAACAAGTCATTTCACACACATATTCCTGTGGATACATCCTGGACTTCCCAACAGTATGCAACAACACTTGCTTGTTAAGATTTGGCAGTGGACTTGACCACTGATTGGTTATAACTGGCATTTTGTTTTTGCATTTTGTGATTAAAGTGTATTGAGTGTATTATAAATTGATGAAAAAGGCTGCAACCAGAATGTCAATTGGGACTGGTCACAGAGACCATACAACTCCTCTGCTACAGTAGCTCCACTGATTGATTGCCTGTTTCCAAGTTCAATTCAAGGAACTGGTCATGATTTATACAGCCCTATAGAGCTCAGCTCCAGGCGAATCGCTCTCCCAATGCCTTGTAGGTAGCATGGATTAGTGGCGGGAGATGAAGAAAAAGAAAGAGGGAGGCCGACCAACTCATAATGATTCTCATGCAAGTGGGGCAGTGAATCTGAGTTTTAGCCTGAACAATGACTGAGGTAGCTCAAATGCAGGGTCTATTGTGGGGATAGAATTCCTGTAACTTTGAATTAAAATCAAAAAGCGAGTTGCTGATCCATTGACACAGAAGCCATCACCTATCACTGGAATGTGCACATGTGTGCAGCAGGGCTGGGTAACAACGGAAAAATTTGTTTCTAAACTCGTTTAGTTTTTAGGGGGTCCATTGTGTTTCGTTTTTTAAAAGAATTCCAAATTTTTCTTTAAAAAAATAGTTATTTACGAAATTTCGTAAATTTTGAATTGATTCGTTAATGGCGGACGCGATTGCGCAATACGCTAAAAAAACCTCCAAATGGGACAGGGGGAACTTCTGAAGCTTCCCTCTCCCTCTGTTGTTGACTGTTGGTGTGACAATTTATTTTTTTATCACTGATAAAACAAACAACAACTATAAAACTTGCACCAGACATACGGAAATAATAATGAAACAATTTCGAAATGATTTCGAAACGATTTCGAACCAATTACGAAACAATTATGAAATAAATTGAAAAATTCGTTTCGATTTTTAGTTGCTCCTGCATGGCTCAATATCGGATCATAAGCTAATTTAAATACGAATCAATAACGAATTACGAAATTAACGAATGAAACCGCCCAGCCCTAGTGTGCAGTAATCTCCGCACCAACACTATGGAGTTTCATTAATTTTCTTACAGTGTTGTGCAGGGCTTGGAAATTTATTTTTAGAAACTGCAAATTGCAGAATTCTGTTTCCACCACGGCCATGATAATACAGGTTACCAAATCCTGGTGTTTGCAGTTTTCAAAAGTGACTTTTTAAAGCTCTATTGCTGCGTGAGAAATCCACCTGAAAATGGCCATGGATGCCAGATACACTTTGTGTTCATCAGATCACATGTTTCTAGATTTTAGATGCCAGCAGTGGAAAATGAAAACTGTGTCTTGTCAATTGCAAACTCATGACATGTTTGCATAGAAAAATACAAACATTTCAAATGTACATACAAATATATTTTATTCAGCATGCTGATGCATGCAAATTAAGAAGTATGTAAACAATACAAAAATACCATTCATGGGTGTGGTTTTTTTTTTTAAAAAAAGGCACAGACATCCATTATACAGAGGTTTTTACACTGATTAAAAAGTCTTCATGGCAGCAGCATGGAACAGTGTGTGACGTGTGAAAAGGAGAAAATCTGGAGAAACAGACTTGACAAATGTGCACAGATGTTTCTATTTCCTTGAGCTATTGGTTCAAGCAGCTAATTTGGATTGAAATCTAAGCTCACTTACCTGAGAGCAAGTTTCATTTTTCTCCATAGGACTTAATTCTTAGCATAGTTAGGACTTCTTTTGATTGAATTCCCATTTTGAAATAAAGAGACTAGACATAAAATATGGAGCTGAAGGGCTATTTCTTGACCTATTTATTTATTTATTTGAATTTCTGTGAGAACCTGTAAAATGAATTAACTTGTCAGAGAAAAGAATTTGTAAGAGCTAACCATTTAGTGTGAGCCATCTGGGAAAAATGTCCTTTGGCCAGGCGTCACTTTGTTGGATCATCTCCAAGGACCATCCTTGTACTAGCAGCAAGAACCCAAGGTGTCACCCCAAATTTTTTGCCTCGGCCAATCTTAAGTGAAAGGCCATCTTGAGGATGCTCCCTCCCAAAAACTCAAAGTTTTTTTAAAGAGTGGGAGTTCTCATTTCAGCCCCATTTATAGCCACCACCACCCCCCCCCCCCCCACAAGCCACAAAACCTAGAGAGACTGTTATGGAAGTCCACCCTTATTTATTTATTATTTATTTATTTGGCAGTTTTGTATACCAGTCTTCTCACCTCCATCGAGGGACTCAGGCCAGTTTCCAACATCAATATTACAAACAATCATTAAAAACATCGTATTCCAAATTACAGTAAGACATTAAAAAGCAAAATACACTCACAAAGGTGGGTGCCATAGTGCCTATGAGGATTATGTCACCAAAAAGGGCAAGCATTCACCTAGTCCCTTTTCCCCACCAGACTAGCTACTATGTCCTTGATCCCTTCCTTGAAATCATCCAAAACCACATGTTCTCTTCCCCTGACAGGTACACCCCATCTGTTCTGTACAGTTCTGGCTGTCTGAACACAATACCCTCATGCAGGATTACCCCATCCTCTGTCTGGGACATGCCATTTCTCCTTTGTCTATTTACTTTGTGCTAAGCAAAACCTACCTTTTTAGGATCACAATCTCCCATCCAGTTCAAACAGGGAAGAATAGTCAACTAAGCAATCCGAACCCCAGGCCAATGTTGTCTGACCGAACAAAACCCTTTTTGTGTCTGTAAAATCAGTGGCTTGCCTTTTCACAGACCCAGGTCATTACCTCCAAGATGAACAAGTAATACATTAGGTGTGTGTATGTGTGCGCTTCTTTCTTGAAACAATAAGGAGAGTAAGCCTTCCCATCTGAGGCCTCTTCTTCTCATTCATTCAATTATCACCTGATTGCTCAAACCCAGTTGTGACACCCAGTAGCTACCACAGGCCTGTCTTTTTGTCCAAAAAATCACACAGTGTTCATAGATTAGGACTTGTTGTCACTGTGTCAGTTTTGTAAACTAAGTGAACAAAAGTTAATAGACACGAAAACATGGAGCAAAGGAAGGTACTGGAAGGACAGAGCAGCCTCAAATAGGCTCAGCTCTGCTTCTCACCAAGTGATCAGGGCTGGGAAAGCCAACCAGCCTCAATTAAAGCTGGCCTCCTTCATGGGGGGTTCAACTCCACACCTCACCCCCTGCCTTATGGGCCTGGCCTTTGGTTGCTGCTAAGGTAAATGGTCACTATTTTGCTCAAGATATTAGATCTCATTTTAGTGCAGGAGATTTGACTCATAGAAAAGATTTTGCAAACCTATTCCTACAGCATAATTCATTGTGTACTATTATATTCTGTGTATTCCACAGTGGGTAAAGAAAAACAGTTCTTGAAGAGTGCTTAGTCAGCCAGCAAATTAATTAACAGGGCTTTCAACTGATTAATTTTAGGCTGATTAATAGTCTTTCTGATTATTTGATTTATCAGTCGAGATGAACTTCATAGTATCACAATAAATGTGACATGTTGATATTTAATGAAGAGAGGCTTTGCTGTCTAAATAAAGCAGACTAATAATTAATATTTAGAGCATCTCTTGAATGTAATGTCTGAATCTCAAAATTCATATTTGTAAAAGGATGCTATAGTAAGGGTGGAAATAGTGTAACCCACCACTGTTGGTTGAATTGTAACTCCCAGCATTGCTCACAATTATCAACACTGTCCAGGCCTACTGGGACTTGCAGTCCCAGATCCATATAGCTTCATGATTCCCATGTTTGTGCTTGAGATATTCAATATTTCAAATAATTCTACGTAATTACCTGAACCACACTTCCAGAACTAATGAACTGATTTAAAGTGTATGCTGCCCTTCTCTAGATGTTGTGCAGTATTCTGAAATTTAAAAGTACAGTATCAAAATGGAAAATAAAAATTGATTTTGAAGGAGTGTGGTGAAAGGGAAAGAGGACAAAATGAGACACTCCCTCCCCTCAAGAATCTCTACCACATTTTTTCCATCAGTTTACTTCTAGCACTGCAATAATAATTTTCCTCTCCCTGTGAAATGGGGAGAGGAAAATAGTTTGTTTGCCTCCCACGAGGCTGGGTTGGATTCCAATGGAACCCTCCAGAAGCTTAGGGGGCCAGGCCAGTCCCCAGCCAGGCTCATTCTGCGCCTGGAAGTTGGAGAGGGAGGACGGAGCGACGACCAGGGAGAAGAGGAGATTGAAGAAAAGGGAAGAAAGAAGAAAAGAGAAGACTAGAGAGAAGACAGAGTAAAGAGGACTGAAGATTGGGAGAAGAGCTGAGTGAAGAGGAGAGCGGAGTGAAGAACTGAAGAAAGAAGACCAGGCGAAGCAGAAGGGAAGAAGAATACCTACAGGTCTGTGTCGGGGCCCTGTGGGGGTGGGCGGCACCCCCTCCTCCAAGAAGGCCTGTTTGTAGTTCCATCGGTGGCCGGGTTTGCTCCCCCTGGTGTGAGGTCATTGGATGATTTAAACCAGCTTTGCAAATGAATTTTTTTAAAAAATTAAAAAAATATTAATTAAAATTAGGTCAGAAGGGGAGCTCCTGCTATTAGATCCAGCTTCTGGTAGCAAAAAATAATTTTAAATTAGGCCAGAAGGGGAGCTCCTGCTGTTAGATCCAGCTTCTGATAGCAAACAAAAAATATTATTAATTAAAATTAAGTCAGAAGGGGAGCTCCTGCTATTAGATCCAGCTTCTGGTAACAAAAAAAAATAATTTTAAATTAGGCCAGAAGGGGAGCTCCTGCTGTTAGATCCAGCTTCTGGTAGCAAAAAATTAATTTTAAATTAGACCAGAAGGGGAGCTCTTGCTGTTAGATCCAGCTTCTGATAGCAATAAATAAATAAATAAATAAAATAAAAAAAGGGGGGAAAGAAAGAATTAGGCCTGAAAGGGAGCTACTGCAGTTAGTTCCAGCTTCTGATAAAATAATAATAAAATGAATAAATTATATAAAAACAAAAACAAAAAACAGGGATATCTTTGCGATATGCAAATGTGAGCAGATCAATAGGCCCCATCTGTCAGCGACAGTTCATCAGGCAGAACACATGAGCATAGGGCTTGCTTAAGCCGAGTCAGGTTCATAGTCTGTTTACTAATGATATGGGGTCACGGGTCGATTTCAAGTGGGAAGTGAGCTTCTGAGGTTAGCTCCAGCTTGAACTGATGACATTTTAGAGGAGACCAACATTCTTTGCTATATTTGACGGAGCGACATCAATTTTTCTTTCAGGATGGCGCCAAAGAAGAACATAGGCGGCCCTAAGGGAAAGGGGCCGGCCAAGAAGACGCCGGCGAAACGCCCCCCCTCCTCACGAGTCATCGTCGGAGGAGGAGGGCATTTCAGCCAAGGAAATCGAGGCCTTAATGGCCAGAATGGATAAGTTTGAGAGGGAGAGGGGTTTGCCGGTAAGGGAGGCCGGGCCGCGCCCGGCTTGACGGGCTAGTAGTAAGCTAATCTTTAAGAGTTTGCTTTCTCGCATGTCTGCACTAGAGTCTGCTCAGAAAGCTGGGGCTCAAGAAGGAGAGCAGGCCATCCAGCCGGAGTCCAACCAGGCAGACGGTGATCCCGGGGCTCGGGCGGTATCTCAGCCCCAGGCAATGGCTGTCCAAGATCCAGTGGCGATTTCAACGATAACAACTGGGCCCATGTTGACCCAAGCGGAACCGCAGATCACTGCAACAGCTGATCAAGTGCTGACAGCGAGGCCAGCCACGACATCTACGCCCAAGCCGGCTGACCCAGTGCTGCCAGCCTGACAGAGTCAACCTTCCGCGCCTGAAATCACAGTGTCGACCAACCCCTCTTCGCAACCTGCTGTCCTGGAGAGACCCTCCACGTCTACAGGTAACAGTACCACACTGGTTTGGCCTTGGGGCCAAAATCAGATGCAAACTGCATCACTTAGTCACACGGATTCAGCGCCGGCTGCACCCGGGGTTTCGGTCATTAAGGCCGTTTCCCATGATACTGTAGCGGGAGGGTCCCCAATTTCCAATTTTCCAGGAGATCAGTGAAGAAGGAAGAGACAGAGACAGCTTTTGCAAGTTCACAGAATTTTAATCTTACCTGGGTAAGGGTGCTCCAGCTTCCCAAAATGGCTGATGTGGCACACCGTACTACCCCAAAAGCATCCAGTATTTATAGGCAGAATTACCTAGTTTGCACATGCGCATAGCTCTCTTGACATTTACACAATCTTAATCATTATCAGTTTGTCCTCGAGAAACCGCGGCCAAGAACATTTGTTGGCAAGATACAATAATTTCCACTGCTCCCCTTTTCATCAGCTGACCAGCCACGTTCCCAGATGAATTACGTTAAAGTGAATCTTAACTTCATATATCTCTTCACACGTCTTCATATATATCTTCATATATGTATCTTTAACTTATTCAAAGCAAGCATTTTCCTTATTAATTCTTCTGTAATTACTTTCACAATACATTATTTTCCTATATTCTTATTAGAATATCATAGGACTGAATTACCTGCTATTTACATCAGATGGAGGATAGATGGCGCTGTTGTACCATATCTTCAGATGTTTGTTTGGATCAATCCTACCTCAACCTTCAGCCTTTAGCCTTGGCTTCCTCAAATATTGACTTAAGATATGGCACCTTCCTTGTCCTAGTTCTATTTCCATCTGTTAGTTTCCCTTCCACCAGAATTCTTCCCCCGAAAGCCTCAGAAAAGCCGTAAAGGTAAGCCTTCCTCATTAATTTCATTATTTTCATTAGTTCCCAATTACTTTTTCTTCCTAATGACTGCCACAATACTGCTGTGGCCCCAATATCCCTAGAAGTGGCTAGAATGGGGGAGGCCAACCAATTTTGGGGAACTGACAAATGGGTTCTGCCGATAATTTCTACGGCAGCCTCGGCCTCTCTAGGGGCCCCTCTGTCTCAAAAAAGCATTGATAAGATCCTCAGGAATGAATATATAGATATTTTTTCCTTATACTTTAGAGAATTAGAAAAGAAGGAAAAAGAGGATCTGGATGAGGAACGCAAAGAAAAATTAAAGAAAAGGAGGGTGGAGCAAAATTGGAAAAACTGGATAGCTTGCTACACCATTTATGCATCCTTGATAGTTGAGGCTCATCCATATAGGGCTAAGTCCCTGTTTAAATATCAAAATATAATTTACGGGGCATATGCTAATTACTCCGGTCAGGCGTGGCTGGTTTATGATAACCGCTTTCGTGCTGAGGCCACCACGATGCCTAATAAGCAATGGGACCTCATTGATAGTCAACTGTGGATGGAGGTAATGAATACAACCAGATCCGTCTCTGGTGAGAAGGCCGATAGTGGCCATACCATCCAAAACACTAGGGGAGGTCAGCCCTTTCGGCAAGGAGGCCCAGCACAACAGCCACAAAAACAAAGGCCTATGTGCTGGGAATATGCGGCTCAGGGAGCTTGCTCCCGCAAGAATTGCAGATTTCAGCACGCCTGTACAATGTGCCAGGGTAACCATGCAGCTAAGACCTGTTATAAAGGAAAGCCCTCGGGACGCCCAGTTTAATAGAAAGAACCCTGCCCAGGCTAATGTTCCAAAAGGGCCCCAGCCCAATTAAGGTGGGTCTTCTTAGTTGTTGGCTGTACCCCGACAGAGCTGTGGCAATGTACCCCGACAGAGCTGCGGCAAATTATTTGCTTCGTGGCTTTACGGATGGGTTCCGGATTCCGGCCCTTGGGCCGCGTTCCTCCTGTTTATCTCCCAATTTGAAATCTGTTGTAGACTTGGAGGCGGTGGTCAAACAAAAGATAGATAAAGAGGTAAAGGAGGGCAGAGTTCTTGGACCATTTTCTGTACCCCCCCCCCACACCTCAGTTTAGGGTTTCCCCGTTGGGAATAGTGCCCAAAAAAGCCATAGGTGAATATCGCCTCATTCATTAGTCTTACCCCAGAGGGGGCTCTGTGAATGACACCATTCCCGATGACCAATGTTCAGTAAGTTACACGTCGTTTGATTCAGCAGTGCGATTGCTGCGGCGTTATGGGCCGGGAGCAGAGTTGGCTAAGTGTGATATTAAATCGGTCTTTAGACTGCTCCCGGTTCATCCAGCCGACTTTGAGTTATTGGGATTTCAGTTTCAGGGGCTTTTCTATATGGACCGAGCTCTGCCCATGGGGTGCGCAGTGTCTTGTGCTGCGTTTGAAACTTTTAGTACCTTTCTCGAATGGGCTATAAAAACGAAGTCAGGCCTTAGAGGTGTCGTACATTATCTGGATGACTTTCTTTTTGTAGGGAGTGGCGGATCAGGGGACTGCGGTACCGTTATGCGCTTTTCAGCAGCTAGCGTACTCCCTGGGAGTGCCGCTGGCTGAGGAAAAAACGGAAGGTCGCCATACGGTTTTCACCTTTTTTGGGGATAGAATTAGATACACTTAATCAATTTTCCAGGCCGCCGTTGGCAAAGGTTGAGGGTTTGATAGAGAAGCTAGAACACTTTTTGTCACGGCAGAAATCTACCTTACGGGAATTTCAACAAATAATTGGCCATTTAAATTTTGCCTGTAAGGTAATAGCACCCAGCCAGGCCTTTCTTCGCAGACTTTGCGATGCTATCTCGGGTATAGCCTTGCCCCACGATCACATTAGGATAACGCTAGCTATGAAGTCTGATTTGTTCATTTGGCTACAATTCCTTCGCCAATTTAATGGAGTTTCGTTTTGGCGACAGGAGTTGATGGTTAAAAATGCCTTACAAGTCTCATCGGATGCTTCAGGCGCCATAGGGTTTGGAGTTTACTTTGAAGGACACTGGTGTGCTGAGAGGTGGCCTGAAGACTGGCATGCCCTGGGCATAACATCAGACCTAACCTTTTTGGAATTTTTTCCTATTTTGGTGGCAGTCACCCTTTGGGCTGACAGGTTCACCAATTCCACGGTCCACTTTTGGTGTGACAATATGGCCACAGTACAGGTCATTAACACCCTTACATCTAAGTCACGCAGGGTTATGGGTGCTATTCGTCAATTTGTTCTACATTGCTTGAAATTTAATGTTTTGTTTCGCGCATTCCACATTGCGGGTCTTGACAATGCTTTGGCTGATGCTCTGTCTCGTATGCAGATGGAGCGTTTCAGACTGCTGGCACCCGCCGTGGACGTCCATCCGGAGCGTATGCCAGACCATCTTTGGAAGGCTGGAGTGACGAAACAACATTGGGTATGAAAATGTCATTAGCACCCAGTTCCAGAAAATCTTATGTTAGGGCGGTACAAGAATTCTTAGACTTTAGGCAACATTATAAATTACCCGAGGCCATGCCGGTGCCTTACGAGCACTTGGAGCAGTTTTGTGTTTACCACAGAAGGAGAGGTTTGGCCCCACAATCCATCAAGTCAAAGTTGTCAGCGCTCGCATATTCGTTTAAGGCCCAGGGCCTTAGCGATTCTACTGACGACTTTCGCATCCACAAAATTCTAGCCAGATGGTCAAAGCAGTGCGGGCATCCTAAGGACGACCACCAGCCCTTGACACCTACAATTCTTAAGGGACTTAGGCAAATATGGCCCTGTTTGTGCACATCACTGTATGAGCAGGCTTTGTTTCATGCAGCAGCGTTGACTGCATTTTTTGCAGCCCTTCGTGTGAGCGAATTGGTGTCATTATCCAAGTCTGAAACCTCACACCGCGCTCTGCTTGTGTCTGATGTTAAGGTTTTCCAAGAAAAAATTGAAATCAGAGTCAGAACTTCAAAAACAGACCAGGGGGCGAAGGGTCAGGTGATTAGCCTGCTACGATGCAGAGACGAAGATTTGTGTCCAGTTTCAGCTATGGTGCAATTTACGACAGGTCGCGTTGGGCTGGCACATAGATGGAGGGTCCTGGTGTGCGGACACAGTTTTGTTTTCTGGGCGGAAAGAGAAGCCCAGAAGACTGCCTATGGCCAGCATTTGGGTCTCACTTCCATTGCAACTGTTGAATGGAGAGGCATAAGAGGCCTGCGTTGGGACGGTTTGTGCCCCTTGTTGTTTGATTCCAGGAGCGGGCCACCTCCTGATGTGTTAGTTATCCACCTCGGTGGTAACGATTTGGGCCTGTTAACAGGAAAAGCACTCTTTTTGCAAGCGCGTGCAGATATCCAAAGGATTTGGCGGGCATGGCCCCGCGTGCACATCGTTTGTTCGGCTATTATACCACATCGCAGGTGGTTGGGTGGAGGCGACGTGTGGAGGCTCGAGAGAGCCAGAAAACGGGTAAACAGGGCCATGCGAATGTTCATGATTCGGCAGAGGGGTCATTACATAGAGCACGTAAACATCACACGAGACGATGAGAGGTTATATCGGGTTGATGGAGTACATCTTTCAGAATTGGGCAACCAGCAATTTTTAAGTGATTTACAACAAGGTATTCGGGGGGTGTTAGAGGAATTGGTGGGGGATGGGGGCGAAATAGACATTTGCCCCCATTCCGTGGCATAAAATAGATAGGGAAATCCTTTAGTCGGTGTGCACCTAAGGCACCCCCTTAAGGGGTGATAGGCCATTAAGTTAACACTCACCTACAGCTTTGTTAAAGGGTGAAGTAAAGTTAAATGGTCTTGAAATGGAAGGAGTCTGGATGCAAGATCTTTAGAAGAGACTCCTCACTCATTTCCCTTGTTGGTGGTCCGGGTTTAATTACCAGGAAACCCAGGTGCTTCGCCCGAAAATTATTGTTTAAAATCGGGTAGTGATACTACCTGGGTTTTGTTACGCCAGTTCCTGACACCCTTGAGTTAGGTTAAGAACTTAAATAGGTAACGTTAAATAAAAGTTGCCCAATTTGAACCCAAATACTTGGTTGTTGTGTCTTTTATTCTTGTGTATTTACTTCGGGGGTTGGCAGACAACCTACATTTTCAATTGAGCATTTACAATACAGTTTAGATGTCCAAAGGTAAGAGGAAAGCAAAGTTCGCTAGTAAATGTAGACAAAGCAAAAATTAGAGTCCTAAGTGTGAATTATTTCCAATGTCTTACTCTCTGTGGGGCTAGAAATTTGAGGACTGAAATAGCTTTTAATTTGGAAGGGGCAAAATTCTTACTGAGGGGAAATGCTATCATTCCTCCTTCCTCCTGTTGCTGCATCCCTGATGATTTAGACTAAAGTCTACCTGAACATGAAAAATGGATTCACCTTGACTTCAGTCACTGTCTGTCCCCACATTGCATGCCAACTCCCTGTGAGTATCCCAAGTTTTCTTGCTTTAATCCAACTTTGACCTACTAAAGACAAAGTTGGGAAATACTCTGGAGTTTTCAGCAGCCAGATCATGTCTGATTTGACCCTATCCCCTGATCAGTGCAGAGGAAAGTGATGGCTACACCTGGTGTTGCTGTTGTCACTCGCTCCTAATTTGGCTGCCATGGTCACATATGTGATGTCACAATGGGGTGTCTTTCCCCTTTCCTTTCTCTTCCTT
The DNA here is from genome assembly GCF_037176765.1 of Anolis sagrei. Classification (NCBI taxonomy): domain Eukaryota; kingdom Metazoa; phylum Chordata; class Lepidosauria; order Squamata; family Anolidae; genus Anolis; species Anolis sagrei. The sequence goes on along the minus strand of NC_090022.1, from coordinate 255,616,174 downwards.
CCCTCCTTTTTTTCTTTCCCTTCCCTCATACTCTTTCCCTTTCTCTTCATTCCCTCTTTTTTCTTCCTCCCTCTCTACTTCCTTCTCCCTCCCTTTCTTTCCCTTCTTCTTTTTCTTTCTTTCCTTCCAGCCCCTCCCTCCCTCCTCCAGATCTGAGAGGACATACCTGATAATGTCTCCATGCCAACATGTCTCTCTTTGTGGCTCTTTCCTTCCTTTTTCTCTTCCTGTCATTCACATGTCACCTTTCTTTCTCAGTGACATCATAGAGGACCAATCATTTAGCCAACAACAGTCTTTGTGGTTCAGATGGCCAGACCTTGACACACACACACACACACACATGTGGAGATTACACAACAGCTATAGCCAACTAATGGGAATAGAAACAGATCACAGATGCCTATTGGGTAATATGTCAAAAGATCCAGAAAGGTCCTCTGCTCATTGCCTACTGTGGCATTGTAGGTATGCAATGGTGTGTCAACAATTGACATGTATGAAGTAATCTACATATATCACACTGTGGTGGTACAAAGTAAAGGGATTTCATAATGCAAGCAGAAAGTAACTTGCTAGGCAGCCATTTCTATGCTGCATTGAAGAAGGAACTCAGCTACTGTGTATTTGTTTATTTATTCTCACTACATGCATTTTTGTGCACCTTATATGATGGGGAAACTATCACCAAATTTGGAAAAGTGCAAATACTACAGAATTGCTGCATGTGTGTTTCTGAATTCATTAAGGAGGTGCAAATTAGACAGGTTTTGTTGTATCTCAGGCTAAGATTCACCTTGCTGTCTCTGACAAACCAGCCAAACTTGTGAGGTAGAAAGTTTATTGTGAGGTTTTCCAAACAAATTGGAGTATAAGCAGTAAAAAGATCAGTAGTACAAGGTAAAAATCCAATATAATCCCTTTGAGTCAAAGCAGGAGACTTGAAGCAAAGAAGCAGAGTAAAGTCCAGGAAATAGCATGAGGTTACATGAAGCAGGCTTTTCCCAAGCCCCAAGCCCCAGAGCCGGAGCCAAAGCGAGCCATTTTTGCAACGTTGGAACTGACGCCGAACCAGCTCCAAGGCAGTTTACTTATAGGTAAAACATCAAAACATTGAACATCAAACAGGCAGCTAACAAGCAGTTTTCCCACCAATGGATGAGCTCAAGACTTGGCCGCAATTCGTAAACTCCGTCTCAACACCTGTGGGGCAGCCTGACCTTCACCAGCTGTCTTATCAGCCACATTCCGTTCCTGTGAGAAAAGTGGCTTGTCTCTAGCTACAGATTGTGACTGAGAAAACTGAGAAAACTGAAAGCCCACACCTGCATCTGTACTCCCATTCCCATCATACTCATCTGCACTCTCAGTCCCATCATGCTGTTGCTGTTGAACCACAACAGGTTTCTATTAAAGTGCAATTTGAAAATGTTTGGCCCCATTTATTATAATAATATAATACATCTTTATTTATATCCCACTTTTCTCCCTAAACAGGACCCAAAGAGACTCTCAGCATTTTTAAAACAATACAAAGTTTTAAAAACAATACACTGAAGACACAAGCTTATTACTTCTACATGCTGATAGCAATTTCCATATTTCAGTATCACTCTTACATGAAAGAGTGATACTGAAGAGGAGAATCCTTCAAATTCTCCTTTACACATACTGGCTGGACCTGTAAGTTCCCTTGACTCCCCTCAGGTGAGAAAGATGGGGTAAAAATGAAACAAATAAAATAAATAGATATTGCACAGGTTGTGGGGAACTTTTGGTCCTCAAGACAGTTTCAACTACAACTCCAATTTTTCCTTACAACTAAACATTCCGAGTAGGGCTGCTGTGAGCTTTAGTTAGGGCTGCCTCATCAGGTGCATCCCAAGATTATGGGATTGAGATTCTGATGTGAAAATTCTAGATGTCTCCTACCCCTGCTGTAAAATATGCTAGAGAAAAAATAATCCCAAATATAGTTAACTCAGAAACTGGCAACTACAAGATGACCCCCTTATCAATGGATTCAATATTCTCAGTTTCACTTACCCACACTCCAAAAAAATTCCTCTTCTGAAGTGTTTATGGGTATTTCTAGATTCCCCCCAGTGTGATATATAGTATACTTTTGACTGAAGTACAGTGAAACTATTATCTACAGTTTCATGTATACAGGGTGGGTGGGTGTTGGAATGTATTTGATGGTTGTCCTGTACATTTTACACATTTTAAACACACAACCCACACACATCCCCAGTGACTAGTATTCATGCAATTATTGCTTCAAGATACTTGGTTTTTCATGTTCCTGCAGATCATTGTTCCATGGAATCCTATTTGCAGAATATATGTGATTGTGGAATTTCTATTTTGTTTCGCATGACATTAATCTTCAGTATAGTCAGATCGAGTGTTATATTATGATGCTTTAGCCTTCTGGCTCTTTTGCATAAATGGGCTTGGTATTTGGCCCTTAGGCCATAGTTGTTCAATGGAACGATAAGCCTGGATACTTGCTTGTCCAGCTTTCACCCCTGTAAAAGCATCAATTTCACAATTGCACAAAAGTACAGGCACTGAAGTAAAGGTCCCTCTACAAGGGCAAAAATGAAATTTACTACGAATGGAAATGGGCTACTAATTCTTTGTTCACCCTCATAAAACTCCTAGAGTACAGCAAGGAAGAGAAATTAGAGAAACATTTGGAAGGTCAGCCACAGAATATTATATAAATAAGTCTAAGGATATAGAAGGGTGAAGGAAAGTATCTGGGAAAATAAAAATGGTTGTCTTCTGACATAGCTATTTATCTGCCAGAAAAGGATCATTTGTCTTTATGAGACAAAAGAAAAAAAATACCTAGCACAAACACATACAGAAAGGATGTAGCACAGGCAAATAAATATTTTCAATTTACTTTAGTTGAACATATTTGCAAAAAGTCATTTTGATGTCATGTATTTCTTGGATTTCTTGTAATAAAGCTTTTGCTCTTGTAAACACATAGCATCTCCACAGCTGTGCAACATTATACTGAATACATTTAGAGAGAGCAATAAGACCAGATTGCTCCCTGATAGAACTGCTTATATCAATCGAACTGGAAGGAAGTAACTTATTTCCCCCCGAAGACCTTCATCTTCACAACTCACATAATTATAATGTTGGAAGAGACCACAGGACCATGCAGTTCAACCCCCTGACATGCAAGAACACGCAATCAAAGCACTCTCAACAGATGGTCATCCACTCTCTATTTTAAAAGCTCCAGAGAAGGTGATCCACCATGTTCTAAGGCAGCATATTCCACCAATGGGTAATTATCTGGAGCAGGTTTTGTGCAATATCGAGGGCTGTGATGAAGAAAGGAAGAAAATATCACTGCGCTAACCCTCAGACATTAGAGTGAAAACAGATTTGGACAATATTGTCAACTAGCAATGTAAAGACTATCTTTAAAAAAATGAAAAATTATTAAAATTGGGGTTTTTAGTATCAGAAAACCCTGAACTGATGAGCATTTTTGCAGTTCAGGACTTACTCTGTACAAAATTTGCATATTTTTGCACAGGATGTACTTTCTGCACAGAAAATTCTGTTTTCTATGCAAAAAAGGCAAAAACATGAATTTTGTACAATCCCTAGATGTAGCAATTTTTATACAAAGATAATATTTCTGTTCAAAAATATTTGTTATGAATAATCATTTTCCAGGCAGAAAATTCTGCTTTCTGCATAAAAAAACCCACCTACGAATTGCTTAAAAATGCCTTAAAAACAAAATTAGAAAATAATTACATCTTTTTGTTATCTGCATGTATATGTTACATTTCTAGCAGTAAAAACCTGTGCAGTCATCAAAGTCTGCAGACTGTTAATATATCAAATGTTATTTCAAACACAGCATGTTATCATGCATTTAGGTTCTACATTTAGTTGTGAATCATAAGTGATACCGTATTTCACAAAATCTAAGGCACATTTCATTTTTGGAGACTTTAAAATGGGAAAAGGTGTGCCTTAGGTAAAATACAGCATCTTAAATCACACATATGATAACCAGACAGAAACAATGTATTTGTCTTCCACCATACAGTGTTCTGTATAAAGGCTGAACTGCTTTGTGATACTACTAAAAGTTTATACATGAGCATGCTTCACAGTAAAAAAAAATGTCTTCAACATCATGTTCCTGAGCTCTGCAATTTCTGGTCTTGAAATGTATATCTGGGCTACATGAGGTTAGGATTATAGCTCTGAAAACTCTCCTGTGGCTAAGATTTTTCCAAACGTTTGTCAGCAGCATGGAGGATGTGGGGGGGGGGGGGGAGTACTGTTATTCTGGTATATGACTTTAATCTGTAGTTTTCTAGATGTCAGAGGAGGAAAGAAGAAGACAGAAAAAGATGGAGTAATTTCTCTTACTTTTCTCCCTCCCTGGTGTAAGTGTATTGTGTGTGTGTGTGTGTATGTGTATGTATGTATGTGTGTGTGTGTGGGGGGGGGAGGGATAAGAATTCTATGGAAATGCACCATCAGTCCCAAATTTCTAAGAGTGCAGAGAGTGAGACACTAAAGGCCCCTTATACACTGCCACATAAAATCCAGATTATCTGCATTATTATTATTATTATTATTATTATTATTATTATTACTATTTTACTGATGCAAAAATACAGTATGTCACAGCAAATGAGATATATATGCTGGATTTCGTATGACAAAATCACAAGTCGAACACTTCCCAAGTGTCTAGGACTGTGTGATGTATTTTTGAATGATGCGCACAGATCCAAGTAAGGTGGCCTTTTGCAGTTGACAGATTGTGATCTTGTCAATGCTTATTATTATTTGAAACACAACAAGATGAGTCCACAGCAAACAAGGTCACTCTGCTGGCTGTTGTATTGGATCACACGATGGACACTTCCCAGGTGTCTAGGACTGTGTGATGTATTGGCGAATCATTCATGCAGATCCCAGTAAGATGGCCTTCTGCAGCTGGCAGATGGTAATCATGTCAGCGCCAATTGTGTTTAAGTGCAGGCAAAGGTCTTTAGGCACTGCACCCAGTGTGCTGATCACCACTGGGACCACTTTTATTGGCTTGTACCAGAGTCTTTGCAGCTCAATCTTTAAATCCTCATATTGTGTCAGCTTTTCCAGTTGTTTCTCTTCACCCCTGTTGTCACCTGGGATTGCAACATCAATGATCCATATTTTGTTTTTTTTAAACATGATTGTGAGGTCAGGAGTATTGTACTCCAAAACTCTGTCTGTCTGAATTTGGAAATCCCAGAGTAGTTTGACGTGTACATTTTCTGTAACTTTTTCCAGCTTGTGACCCCACCATGTATTATTATTATTATTATTATTATTATTATTATTGACACAAAAGCACAGTATGTCACAGCAAACAAGATCTATATGCTGGATTTCGTATCACAAAATCACAAGTCGAACACTTCCCAAGCGTCTAGGACTGTGTGATGTATTTTCAAATGATGCATGCAGATCCAAGTAAGGTGGCCTTTTACAGTTGACAGATCTTGATTTTGTCAAAGTTTATTGTTTCCAAATGCCGGCTGAGATCTTTTGGCACTGCTCCCAGTGCACCAATGACCATCGGGACCACCTGTACTGGTTTATGCCAGAGCCTTTGCAGTTTGATTTTGAGGTCTTGATAGCAGCTGAGTTTTTCTTGTTGTTTTTCTTCAATGCAACTATCACCTGGAATGGCAACATCAATAATCCAGACTTTTGTCTTTTCCATAATCGTGATGTCTGGTGTATTGTGTTCCAAAACTTTGTCAGTCTGGATTTGAAAGTCCTACAGTATTTTTGCATGTTCATTTTCCACGACCTTTGCGGGTTTATGATCCCACCAATTCTTTACTGCTGTCAGGTGGTACTTGTGACATAAGTTCCAGTGAATCATCTGGGCCACAGAGTTGTGCCTTTGTTTGTAGTCTGTTTGTGTGATTTTCTTGCAACAGCTGAGGATATGGTCCATCGTTTCATCAGCTTCCTTGCATAGTCTATATTTTGGGTCATCCACTGATTTTCAATCCTGGCCTTAATTGCATTGGTTCTGATGGCTTGCTCCTTGGCTGCAAGAATCAGGCCTTCTGTCTCCTTCTTCAGTGTTCCATTTGTGAGCCATAAGCAGGTCTTCTCCCTGTCAACTTTTCCATCAATTTTGTCAAGGAACTGCCCATGTAATGCACCCCCGATGGGTGCTACCTTGTCGTGGTGGGGGGCTGAGAGCTGTGCTAGTAGTAGTGTAACTACCAGCAGGTCCAACCAAGCCAGAGAGGTCTCAGCTGAAGAGTGGAACTAAGAGCACCTAACCCATTAGCACTATGGAGAAACAAACCAAAACGAAGTCTATGCTGGCTTGGTCGATGCCCAGGATAAAAAGGACAGTGGTGGATGCTGCTGAATCTGGACATCCATCGGCAAGTGGGCTACAGAATCAAAATACAAATGAACAATCACAGAAGCAGCAGAAATATATAATGCCAGAAAACCACATTATTATTATTATTATTATTATTATTATTACCCTGCTTATCTCCCCAAAGAGGACTCAAAGAGGCTGGACATAAAAAAATTAGTATACAACTGTATATGAACTGGATTATATGGCAGTATAGAGTCATATAATCCAGATCAAATCAGATAATGTGGATTATCTGCTTTGATAATCTGGATTATATGATAGAGGAAGCCTATGTCATCTATATTGTATTTGTAAATGCTCAGATGACCTTTAAATTACTACAATGTTGGAAGTTTGAGGCCTGAAAAATCATTCGATTTTGAGGGGAAGAAATTTTAGTTTGGGAAAGAATGACTTCATTTGTCCACTTCCAAAGCTACATTCCTGTCTCCCTCTACTGCTGCTATTCAGATAGCAGCAAATAAATTGAACGGGTGCAAGGCTATGATTGTAGCAAATGACAAAGATGTGAGAAAGATGTGTAACAGTATCCTCACATGACACCATGACACACCCAATTATACCATCAGGGATTCTGTGGATTTTCTTGAACCTGAGGTTGTCCTCAAAATAAAATGGGATATCTTCAGAGTTTGGGGAAAATAATTTGTCTTTCTGAGCTGGAGTAACAAGCCAGATCAGGAGGTTCGGGTGAAGTTTGTCACACTGCTAGACTAGATGTCAAAGAGAAGTGTTCTAATTTGGCCTTCTCCCTGTCAAGCGAGCTTACTACCTGGAGGGATTGGGGATGAGAAGGGGCAGGAATGTTCCCCCTATATGCCCCCATCACATTTGATATACCGTAAGCAAACATGTATCAGTTTCTGAGAACTAGGCCAAAGTGTAACAAAATGAAGAGTGAAACTTAAACCTAAAGCAGTAAAAATGAACTTTTGGATATGCATTTAGACCATGCCTCCCCAGAGTCATTCTACAGAGTATGTATGTCAAAAATATCTTCACATGCAAGATCCAGACTGCTAAATAAATTAGCAATTTATTCTCCTTCCTCCATTTGACTTCTGCTGCATTGCCATTGGTTTTGCTCTTTGACTTTGCCCCTTATCTTTCCTCCTTTGTGGCACTTCTCAACACAGTGCTAATTTAGAGGAAATACAAGATAATTGACAATTTGGACACCCTGAGGAACAAGATAATGGCCCTGGCCTTCATGGGAGGCTTGAGTGGATATAGGCTGCAAGTGCATAATGATATGAGACACTGGTGCTGCTCCTGTATCTTTTCCTTCCAGTCTTGTGCTCTTTTTGTTTTACAGATGACGCTTTTACTTCAACATTGAAGTCTCAGTTAATAATACAGGAATTCTGTTGTATTGGGCAGGAGTTTAATTGATTCATCATCATCCTTCTTTATATCTGAACTTCATGTATTAGGACAAATACAGAGTATGTTCAATGTTTCTTACAAGAGAATACTTTTATGGCTCCTTTGAAAAAAGAGAGAAGGTGCCATTAGAGAGTTCATGTGTTATGTATGGATGTCAGGTAGGATTCCATTGTTCTGCTATCTTATTAGCCACGGTCTTATTCCTAATGAAAATAGTGTTAAGAACACACGTTTAGAATTTATGCATGTTGCAATCAAAAAGTTTCAATTCAGATGTAGTCACAATGCAACAGCGCATTCCTATTGTGAGAGACATGTTTTCTCATGGGCAGCACAATAACTGGATGCTGCAATGTGACAAGGGCATTGGCAACCCAATCTACACTGCATTGTATCTGAAACTGTGACCTAAAATCATATAAAAAGGTTAAATGGAAACTGTATTGGGTAGCTCAGGATGATGGAATGTGTTTTGCACTGTATGCTTGTGTATATTTATTCATTCTGAGTTAGTGTCCTGCACTTCCAGTTTAAAGCGTGGCTAAAAAGTCTTAGAAAGTGGGAACTATAGCAGACTATAAGATCCTCAAGTTTTAAAAATATATATCTCTGAATACTAAAGTTGGGATGGTCTATGGCAGTCCATTGTATTTGTGTATAGTTCAAGAGAAGAATTCTGAGAATTGCTAAAAAAAACCCCATAACAAATAAATGGTTCCAAGGTTAAATCAGGTATGACTTCTCTTTAGAAGTCAAGATGACTAAAACTTTGGCCATATCATTGAAAGAGATGACTCATTATAAAAGACAAAAATGCTTAGTAAAGTGGGAGGCAGTAGGAAAAGGGGAAGACTGAAATTCAGATGGATAGACTAATAAAGACTTCATCACATTAACCTCCCCCCCCCCCCCATGGGTGAAAGACACCAAAAATGCAGAGAGCTCCATTGGAGCTACCAAAAAGTCACTTATCTTCCTATCATTGACAAGGAAGCATCTTGTGACAATAACTCACTACTTCAGGTATGAATGGGGTTGGACAAAACCAGCGTTATGTGATGGTGCTTGGCAGGCCCCATCCTCAAAGGGGAGCAAGGGGCCAAAAGCCCCAAGTGTGAATCTGCAAGACCTGACCAGGGCTGTTGAGGACATTTTGACTTAGGGAGCTCTCACTCATAGGGTCTCCATAAGATAAAGTCAACTTGAAGGTAGAGAACAACAACAACAAACAACATCAGGGTTGAGTTAGTCCCATATCACTGTCATAATATAATATTTACTTTTTATGGAGAAGTATATGTACAAATAGTTATTATTAGAGTCTAATATCCTACACAATAATAAGATTATCACACTTCTGAAGCTATTTGAGGAGGATTTGTCTGCCAACTGCAAACCCAAGTTTTCTATATTAGATTTAGCTTGCCATCAATATTTTAGGAAAAATGGTTCAACAATATGTCTGCAACTTTATGCCAGTAATGAGTTGGCATTAGTCATCTAGAATGCCATTATAATTTGAAAGTTAAAGCTAAAGTGCATTGCTTAAACACAGACGAGTTTGAATCCAGCAATTGCAAAACAGCAACAATGACATGAAAAAGTCAAGCAAACAATTCTCTTCACATAGCCTTAAAACCCTTGGAATCTCCTTGAATATGCGACCAACTGTTACTGAATTCAGAGGGCCCTACTTTCAAGTAAATATTCATAGGATCAAAGTGTAAATTTATTTATACAAGACAGTTGGCAGTTTACTCTTGAACTTTGGGTGTGAAACTATTTTTAAGACAGTTAAATCAAAATGTGTCAACAAAACAAAATAGCTGAAGAATAACAAAAAAGAAGTCGTGAGAGAAAGGTACGCCAGCAAGGGTCAAACTGCATGCTATCTTAAATGTGTAGTGTGTAGCTAAAAGAGATTTCATTTTATATTTGTAAGTAGGCATATACCAAATACCTTCTCACGACAAAGAGAAGACTTCACTCTCAGCTTTTTTTAAAAAATTGAAGGCAAAAAAGAGAAAAGAAAGGGACACCATTAGCAACAGAAGGTTTATTCTCTTTCTTATCACTCCTTGAGGACAGCCCATTTTGTTTAAAAGGAACATGGAAAGAGAAAATGTTTATCTCCAAGCTTACCTATTTCTGATGAGCCCAGTCTGGGTTGGGACACTTCATCCTTATTACCAAGAGGGAAAATAAAGCGGGGGGGGGGGGGGGGAGCTATATAGTATACAATTAATGTATTACAAGTAGCTTAATTTCACTGTGCCTGTATTTTCCTGAGCAATATATTTGTTTAGGCTGTCTAGAAATCACCCTCCCAGAATCCCTGTGAGTATTTAGCCTTGTCCCTCTGAATACAGTGCCTTTCAGCATAATCTCTGATGATTAAGATCTGCTAGGAGTACTCTCCTCTGTCTTTCACCAGTGAGGCCAATACTTATGGAACATAGGAGAAGCCCTTCTCAGCTGTGGCACCCCAACTGTGCAATCCCCTCTCCTTGAAGCCCTGATTGGTGCCAACCAGGGGCGGCCTGTCCATTACGCGAAGTAAGCGGTGGCGGAATACTTTTTTTTTGCCAGGGGGCGCTGTTCTGCTAGCCGGGCACCGGAGTCTCCTTAGGCCACGCCTCCTCCTGCAGGCCCCATGCACCCTCAACAGCGTGTAAGAGAGAGAGGCAGGGAAGGGAAGGGAAGAGAGGAGAGAAAGAGCCTAGCTGCAGGCCTCCTTGCACCTGGAGGGCTTCCCTCTCACCTAATGGGCAGGGCCTGCGTTTCTCCATTAGCAGCAGGCTGTGCCTCCCCCCACCCCGGCCCTCCGTGCTTGACTCTCCTCCTACACATGTGTCGAGGCCTCCTGGCGCCATGCGGCTGCCTTCCCTCCCTCCCTCCCTTCCTGCGTGCATGCTCCCAAGGCCTCTTCTCCCACTCGCTCTTCTTGGGCCCTCCAGCCAGGAAGGGAAGGCAGCCGCAAGGAGCCTGGAGGCCTCGCCACATGTGCAGGAGAAAGAGAGAAGCACGGAGGGTCCTGGGAGAGAGAGAGAGAGAGGATTGAGGGGCGGAGGCACAGCCTTCTAATGGAGAAGCGCAGGCCCCGCCCACTAGGCGAGAGGGAAGCCCTCCCTCCACGTGCTGCCAGGAGGGAGGCAGCCAGCCAGGCTCTTTCTCTTTCCCTTTCCTTCCCTGCAGCTGAGCCTGGACCCCTCTCAGGGCAGCAAGGAGGCCTCGTCAAAAGGTACTGCAAATGTCATCTTTTGTACATGCCTCCCCCAAACCCCTCTAGTATTTGGTAATGGAAGTCCTATATGCCAAGTTTGGTTCAATTCTATTGTTGGTGGAGCTCAGAATCATAGAATCATAGAATCAAAGAGTTGGAAGAGACCTCATGGGCCATCCAGTCCAACCCCCTGCCAAGAAGCAGGAATATTGCATTCAAATCACCCCTGACAAATGGCCATCCAGCCTCAGAATGTTCTTTGGTGCTTGGTAAACTGCAATTCCCAATGTCAGGGTCTATTTTTCCCAACCCCCTCTCCAGTATTTTCTGTTAGTCATGGAAGTCCTGTATGCCAAGTTTGGTTCAGTTCTATTATTGGTGGAGTTCAGAATGCTCTTTGGTGCTTGGTGAAGCATTCTCACCTGATGTTTCACCCACATCTATGGCAGGCATCCTCAAGAGGCTGTGAGGTCTGTTTGTAACTAGGCAAGTGGGGTTTGTATATCTGTGGAATGTCCAGGGTGGGAAAAAGAACTCATGTCTGCTTGAGGTAAGTGTGAATGTTGCAATTGGTCATCTTGATGAGCATTTAATGGCCTTGCAGCTTCGAAGCCGAGCTAGTTGCTGCCCAGGAATCCTTTGTTGGGAGCGGTTAACTGGCCCTGATTGTTTCATGTCAGGAATTCCCCCCCCCCTTTTTTAGTGTTGCTCTTTATTTATTATTCTGATTTTAGAGGGTTATTTTAGAGGGTACTGGTAGCCAGATTTTGTTCCTCTGAGGTTGCCTGCCATAGATGTGGGGAAAATGTCAGGAGAGAATGCTTCTGGAACATGGCCATACAGCCCAGAAAACTCACAGCAACTCAGTGATTCTGGCCATGAAAGCCTTCCACAACACATTATTATGTTTATTTATACCCTGCTTTTTCTCTCCCCACGAAGACTCAAGTTGGCTTAGATTAAAAACATTTCAGTACAGTTTAAAATCCACAAATATGCAAACATTAAAATGGAATTAAATATCATTGGTATTTTAAAAATTCAGTTAAAATCCATAAAAAACATATCCAAAACTAAAAACTGCGGCAGACCCTGACTTGATCTTTAAAACCTTTTAAAGCCTGCATTAGATTACCAAATGCAATGTCCCTTTATACACACTGCTTTATATTAATTTCCCCAGTATTCCTTTATCTGATTTGTCATCAACACACTTAATGGACTGCAAAAATATGATCCTGTGTGATTCCTTTCCATTGCTGGCCGAATAGTTTGGATAATATTTTGACTTTGATATTTTAGCAATTACATTTTGCAGCAGTGTCTTTTGGGTTGCTAACCCTTGTCCTTCCCCTTATCCTTCCATCAGTTCCAGGGCTCAATCCCAACTGCTGTTGGACGAGACACTATGGAGCTCTATATTTATATTTCCACAGTACAAAGTGGCAAAATCAAAGACTGCTTTGGGATTTTTTAAAAAAAATGTTTTCAAACCATGGATGGTTGAAGCAGTGGTTGCAGAACACCAACTGTGTAACACTGTCACTGTACGAGTAAAGCAACAACAAAATGCTCCCCTGCCCTTAGGTGTATAATTTAATTAAAACATGACACAAAGGCAAAGGGATGCCAGTGTGGGAAGGGATGAAGGGCCTGTCCAGACAGGCCCTATATCCCAGGATGTGATTGCAGGTTTTCTATTTATCCTGGATTATCTGGCAGAGTGGACTCATATGATCCAGTTTAAAGCTGAAAACCTGGGATTTATTTATTTGTCAGAACAACCAGTCAAATTATGTTACATTTCTAACAGAACAAAGCAAAACAAGCAGATTACAAAATTTGTGAGTATGGTAGTTGATTAAATGTCCTTTGATCAGTATCTGGCCACTTGGAGTGCTTCTGGTGTTGCCGCAAGAAGGTCCTCCCTTGTGCATGTGGCAGGGCTCATGGTTCATTGCAGCAGGTGGTCAGTGGTTTGCTCTTCTCCACACTCGCACGTCGAGGATTCCACTTTGCGGCCCCATTTCTGAAGGTTGGCTCTGCATCTCGTGGTGCCAGAGCGCAGTCTGTTCAGCGCCTTCCAAGTCGCCCAGTCCTCTGTGTTCCCGGGGGGAGTCTCTCATCTGGTATCAGCCATGGGCTGAGGTGCTGGGTTTGAGCCTGCCACTTTTGGACTCTCGCTTGCTGAGGTGTTCCAGCGAGTGTCTCTGTAGATCTTAGAAAACTATTTCTAGATTTAAGTCGTTGACGTGCTGGCTGATACCCAAACAGGGGATGAGCTGGAGATGTCTCTGCCTTGGTCCTTTCACTATTGGCCGCCACTTCCCGGCGGATGTCAGGTGGCGCAATACCGGGTAGACAGTGTAATTTTTCCAGTGGTGTAGGGCGTAAACACCCTGTGATAATGCGGCATAGGGCCTGTCTGGAAGGGCTCCATGGCTTCACATGCCACCTGTTTCTCCAAGGCCAAAGCAGTGGCAGTTGGATGGAAGGAGGGCTCTTCATCTGCTTCTGGGTCAAACACATGCAAGAGCAAACTTCAGCCCTCCAGGTGTTTCGGACTTCAACTCCCACAATACCTAACAGCCGGTCTAGCAGTTTGTAATGTAATACAGGTTGAGTATCCCTGATCCAAAGTGCTTTGAACTAGAAGTGTGTAAATCACTTTGAGTCCTCCTGAGGGTGAGAAAAGCGGTATACAAATACTGTAAATAAATAAATAAAATGTTTGGGATTATGGGATAGCTGTTTACATACACAATGACACATTTCAAAGATAGCACCCAAGATGAAACACAAAAGAGGCATGCACGAGGCCTCTTTTTCCTCGTGCCCGGCAATGCCGCTGCGCATCCCTCTCTCGGCATTAGGAAATGTGCGCCCTGCATCTCCCTCCTTCTCCATGCACTTCCTAACGCTGGGAGAAGGATGCACACTGGCGTTGTTGTCTCCCTTGGCCTGCAAGGAGGAGGAGGAGAGGAGGACAACGTGCGCACTTGTGAGGGAAGGATGGAGGGAGAACATGCTCCCTGCATGAGGGCTCTTTTTCCGTGCGCCTGGTAATGCCGGCGCGTGTCCCTCTCCCGGAGTTGCAAAGCGTGTGGGGGAAGAGAGTGCAAAGCGCATACCCAGGAGCCGATGGAGCACAGGGCCTCTTCTCCTGTGTGAAGAGGGGCAGCATTGCAAGTGCCTCTCCAGGCAGCTGTGCCATCACCCCTCTCAGGGCGGCAAGGAGGTTTCTTCATGAACGGAAGTGACTGAAGGTACTGCAAATCTAAATTATTGTACATGCTCCCCCAAAACCCCTCCAGTATCAGAGTCTATTTTCCCCAAATCCCTTCAGTATTTTGTGTTGGAACTACATCAACACTGACAAAGAAACAACAAGAAATACTATTTACCCACAAGCATTAAGAAATTACATATATTAGAAACCAACTTTCTTATTACTTTCTTTTCAAGATCACTAGACTGGATCACAGCAACGCGTGGCAGGGGATGGCTAGTGTGTGTGTGTGTGTATGTATGGCTGGCATGGGCCAACTTCAGCCCTCCATGTGTTTTGGACTTCAATTCCCACAATTCCAAACAGCCAGTAGGAAGTCCTAAATACCTGGAGGGCCAAAATTTGTCCATGCCCCCATAGATAGATAGATAGATAGATAGATAGATAGATAGATAGATAGATAGTGATTGGTTTTGGGGGGGGGGGGGCGCCAAAATACTGTTTGCTTACCATTGAAAATTACCTAGGGCCGCCTCTGGTGCCAACGTACAAGTCATTTAGGCAACAAATTTAAAAAGATCATTCACCACAGACCTTGGGCCACATTAATTTCATCCAAAGACTGTTATATATAATTTAAAAACTGTTTTAACTCATATTGTTTTATATAATGTTCACTCATATAAATTATCTTACTCTTTGTAAATTTGTTCAATGCTTGATATTGCAAGGGAAATGCAGAATATAAACATATTATTACTTGAATATTATAAATGAATATTAATAATAAAAATAAATTTGTGAAAATGTTTCATTTTGGGTTCTTGTTAGTAGAAAACTTCTTACTATTCAAGGATTCAAGAGGTAATAATAATAATAATAATAATAATAATAATAATAATAATAACTTTATTCTTATATCTTGCCACCATCTCCCCGAAGGAACTTGAGGCGGCTTAAAAATGGCAAAAGGTGCCTAAAAACAGAACATAAAATAAACATGGTATAAAATACAATGAGTAAAATATATATGCATATAAAACACCAACCAAAACTCAATAAAACTGATACTTGGAAGAAAACCCTGACTTATGAACAACTGCAACAGAGAAACCTAACTGGAAGATGGAAAGGAAGATTTTCAATGTAACTGTAAAAACAAACTCCCCAAACTGATTAGTGGGTGGAATCTTTGGAAGACCCTCAAAATCATTTGCTGGCCTGAAACATACATTAGTCACATATGTTGGGCTTCAACACTTGGGCCTGCAGATCACACCACCCACCCCATTATGATTGGATGCATAACCTGAAAAACTGGTGATTCTCAGTTTTTCTAAATGTATGTAATTCTTTCTTGTCAGATTTCCAGTTCCAACTGCCTGCTCTTCTTTTTCCTCCGCCACTTGAAGCAAGCCAACACACAATTGCAGTCCATCTCATGTTCCTTGCCTTATTTACTTTTTCTCTCTGGGAAAGTCTTCAGTAATCATCATTAAATTGGTATTCTGTTATACTTGTTTCTGTTATCCCCTAAGTAACTAAAATGGACAATCTGGTACCTTGACTAAACCATTCTACTTGGCTCCTTTGTGTCTTGGTTAGAGAGCACCAGTTTCTGGCTCAGCAAATACTAGACAGACAGTCACTTTTCTGCTAGTGGACTAAAGCCAGTTTGAAACATTTCCCCTAACACATTTGAGCTAAATTCCTTCCAACAATTAGTATTCTGGAAAATCTTATTGTATGAACATAGTGAAGTAATTGGCATACAAGTGACCTCATGTCCTTCTCTAAGTCCCAAGTAAGCATGGTGAAATAGCAGAAAAGTTAAACTTAATGGCTCCTGCAAATGCTCCTGCATTTATTTTGCAAGGAAAAAATACCTATATGGCTGTAAATTCTCCTAAAAACATTATCTGTAGTCATGGTATCTTTGGTACAGTGTTGTAAGACAGGGAAGATGGAAGGAGAGAGGGATGGGAAACACCATAGCTTTATAATTACTTTTTTGACAGTGGATATTTGAAAGATATTTGAGTTGCTGGATCTCAATATGTCTATGTATTTCTTTAGTGATATTTGGATGACAATTGTTAATGTTGCTCTTTAGGTTAGATCTGTAAGGCATCTTTGGCAGGGTACACAATGATGCATTGTTAGATGATTCAGGCACTGGGATTTCTTAGGACACCATCAAATTGGTTAGAAATGAAATTATCTTTGTCAGCAGACACTCATGGTATATTGAGTATGCTGCTCATCAAGAACCATTGCTATAAAATATGCTTTCCCTCAGGGATCTATTCCTGTCCTTTTATTTGTGTGTATATAAATACAGTTTTCTTGGCAGCATTATTAATAGATCTAGGCTTTATTATCATGTCACTGCTGATAATTCTCAGACTTTCTAGCTGTTTTTATAGATCCAAAGCAATGTCTCACTTGACACCCAAATTTATTAAAACTGAATAGAATGGCAGCTAATTTTTAGATGAGCATTGGAAAGACTGATCTAGTTCATCTGTGTGCAAAATGACTACTAGAGTATTAAACCTTCTTCTACAGATCTTCTAATGGACAATAGGCTTAATCTATTCCCCTGTGAGAGTATAAATGTTGAGATATAAGAGTGGGGAGAGGGGTAATGTTAATTTTTAAAAAAATCTGGGAAAGTTGTCTCTGGTGGGTGAGAAATCTGTGATTATAATCTAATATAAACATGGTCTATATATGCTGAATACAAGAGTTGTCAACACAATCTTCTGTTGAAAAACTGTCCAAAATGTCACCTTTGCATGGGAATAAATGATTTCATTAAGATTCTTTACCTGTGTCTTTTCTTTGCTCATGTTTTGGGGTTTGGTGGGCATATTAAGTTTGTATGAGATGAAATCCTTCATTGGGCTTGTGTAGTCTACATTTCCATATATAGAGTTATACAATTATTGTGCTACGTAGCCATTGTGTTGGACAGCGTAGTATCACAACTAAATATCCATCCCAAAGTGCATGTATATGTGCATGCATGTGCATGGATATGTGTGCACAATGCCTATGCCACTGCATGAGCAACTTTACTGCCATAACTTTGAACTCAATATTCCAAACTATACAAAAATGCCCACACATTTCTGTACCATATGGATTTATAAAATAGCAATAGAATGCTGGGCATAGATAAATATTTTGGGTATTACTATTTTTCTCAAAAGAGGAAATGGGTATTGAAAAAAAGTTTGCCATCTATTGTCCTCTGGGTTTATAATATTCCAAGATTATATTAGTAATAGTGTGCATTACTTGAATAGATAGGAATTTTACTGTAGAAAGATCAGTAGAAATTTCTGCTTAACATACACTTAACATTAAGAAGTGAACTAGATACAATGCATTGTATAATCAATAATTTCTTGTGAATTTTAGCTTCTATGGAATCCTTTCGTGTCAGATAAATAAGGAATCAGATACATAACCCCACACAAAGCCTCCTTCGAAGTGCTTCACATGGAGGATGGAAGCTTTTATTACATGGTAAATGGTATATGGAGGGGGCTAATGATGTGTAGATGAGGCATTTTTCTCCATGTTGATGCAAACTTTCTTTTAAGGTTTTTCCAGTGATGTTTTTTAAAAGCCTGCATAGTGCACCTTTGTACTTGAATAGTTTGCACATGGGATTGAGTCTTTCACATAATGTGGTTAAAGATGCATTTTGCTGGGTGGGCTTAATGCTTAATCAATACGATACAAAATGAGAAAGAAAAATTATAAAATGTGTCAGGTGTGACTTATTCTATGGGGAAAGTATATCATGTTATTGCTGTATGAATTGTCCTTTGACATGACAGTATGTTTTTTTTCAAAAGCCCAAAAGAAAGAAGCCAGCAAACAAAATATCCCAATGGCTCACATCCTGCTCATGAGAGAATAGTTTATTTACCATTTTAAAAATACTTGACATTTGAAAAAGATGTAGCAAATTGAAGTTCTACCATGTGAATATTGTGTCACTCAAAGCATTAGCATGAGTCACAAGGATGCAAAACTTGGTGTGCCACTAAACCCCTTTCTACTGGAGGTGGGTTTCTAGCAGTACAATTCTATGCATGTCAGATTAGAATCCCCATGAAGGTCAACGTTAATTATTAGCAGGGAAATCTATATAGGATTACCCTGTAGCATTGCCATTTATATATGTGTATCCAGAAGAAAGCCCTAATGAATTCATTAGTGCTTACTCCCGGGTAGGCGGTTACAGGATTGTAGCCTTAGACTGTGTCTTCTCTTAATTGCATGGAGTGTCTCTTTTCAGGCATAAAATATGAGATTACATGAAGCAAGGGATTGATCCAAAGTGGCATTGCTCCTGAAAGCTGTATCTTGTATTTCATTTCTTTTTTAAAAAAATCCTCCACATTATGCAATATATGTGTTTGTCAAATTACTGTGTTGTCAGCCAGAAACCTTGTTATACATGGTTCTTTTATCCTCTCAATGTGTTACAAGGTTTTTGATTGACAAGAAATGTTATTTTAAATGGATCTGATGTGTCATTAGTGTATAACAAGGGCTTTGACTGACATCTTTACAAAAGGAATGTTACATCAACCACATACAGCAGGAGTATGTGTAATAATACTTATTATTTTTAACTGCCCAAAGAATCAATGCCTTAAAAAAAATCCCACAACCTTTCTTGTTCAGGTTGCTCAGGTGTAGTTACAGCAGAATTGTTGTTTGGTGACTGCATGGATTATACTTTTATTCGGCAAGGCTGTAATTTGTGGTCTAGTTATCTCACTTGCAGTTGGCAGGGTTTTAATATCCACATAAAAGGGTATTTCACTGTCTGCACATCTCTGGTTTATTTTATATGTAGTGCAAAATCTCAGAATGTTCTCTTTAATAACTTGAAATTTTAATAAGGACCTAAGGAACAGTTGAAATGTGAGTGAACTTATATTTAAATGAGGGCTTTGAGAGCTTGGAGAGTCTAACTTGGTGAACTCTAATTAAATCCCACAAGGCCACCAGGTCTGCCTCCTTTGCTCTTGATAGTAAAAGTGAGGTCTTCAAAAAGAGTCCCCTGGCAGTATACAAGTGGGAGGAAGAGAGAAAAAATGCTTCAACCCTTCAAGATAGCATTTTATAAAGCAAGAATTCCAGAAGGAGTACCAGGAAGAGTGGAACAATAGCTTGAGCATGAAAATGAAAAATACCAAGATGAGAAATATGCACTTGAGCATCAGAAGGGAGATATTTTTCGAGGGTTCCCCACCCCCCTCCCAAATTCAAGCATTCGGTGCTAGGTTCCTTGTGTATATTTGTGTTTGGAGAGTGGTAGAAGCTGGGGGAAAGAATGTCGATGAAAAGTCTTTAATTAAAAATAAATTCATCTTCTCAGTGAGATATATAAGTTCATTAGTATCACAACGTGCCAGTGCAAATAGACTGAGAATGCAATTTCCC
The DNA here is from genome assembly GCF_037176765.1 of Anolis sagrei. Lineage (NCBI taxonomy): Eukaryota > Metazoa > Chordata > Lepidosauria > Squamata > Anolidae > Anolis > Anolis sagrei. The sequence continues at coordinate 255,596,404 of NC_090022.1, read as the reverse complement.
CAAGGGATGCTGATATCCATATTAGAAAACAATATTTCTCACATGCAAGATCTAGCTTAAAGGAGCCAATAGTAACCAGGTAAGGAGAGCAAAGGAGTTTGGAAACATACTGCTAGGAATTAGGATGGAGAAACTATCATGATTTACCAAAAGCCAGATTGAGAGATTCAGCTTACTAAGCAAAAGCTGTTGGTTGAGTTCACTCCAGTTTCACCAGACCTCTATGCTGTCTCAAATCTTGTACATCTGGAACTCTTGCAACGGGCCCTTCTCTTGTGAGACTTGAGTTGGATAACTGTCTTACATGTGCTGGCTAGTGTTGAGCTGGCTTGGCAAAAAAAAAAAATAGTCCATGTTGCTATTTGTAAAAAAGAAAGTGGAGAAGGGATTGCGTTTTTAAAAATGAGAGCCAAAACCACCCTTAATATCCCTGGCCACAGACCATTACATGTGGTATGTTTCATTAATCATGTTATGAGAAGTAGTATATATACTAACTTTACTTCACTACATATCTTTTGTGCCACCAGTAGGGGCTGCTGATACAACAGAGTCATTGAATTGCTGATCACATGTGAGGTTGAAGACATTAGGGTTTTATTTTCATGTGGTTCCTAGTTATCAGCTTTTGATATGATATTCAGAAGAATGTATTGCACTGAAGAAATCTTCATTGTGCTCTTATCATCTTCATAAATTGAATGTTGTAGGTACACAATGCACATATACCTATGTCTGCAATAGTCAGACCACTTTTAGTTGCGTGTTGTTAAGATGATTCTACATGGATACTATAATGCAGAGATCAGAATGTCTACAAAAAGTACATTGCAAAGCATGCTGCAGCATACATTAAGTCAGAAGCAGCACATTAAAATTCACTGGAAAGTCTGGAACAAGACACAAAATCTGCTGTAGCCAACTGGTGTATATTCCATGCAGGGCTGGAATCTGGGACTAAAAAATATAGAGGAATCATGAGGAGATGGCTAGTGCTAATGCACTTTAAAAACTCGGAAACAAAGCTGGCTGGAAGGTAAGCACCCCTTCCCCCCACTACAAGAGGGAACCACAACATTCCTTCAGAATGCTCACTTTCTAGTCTTCTGTCTCCATTTCCTGTGCCCTATTATGGTCTAGCTCTGATCCTATAGGGTCATGGTGAAGCACATCAGTACATCGCAGCAGGCTGGGCAAGAAAAAAATACTTCTGGGTCCAGTTTCTATCCTCATTCAGCAATTACTGAATGGGCCTTCAACCCATTCCTAGGGTGATTATGTAGGCACTCTGCAATGGAACCGATTTTCTAAATCCACTTCCTAAAATAGTTTACATGGTTATGTAGGACTATCTTGATTGTGAATGGAACTTTTAAAAATGTTCTTTCCCTATTTAGAATCTATCATTTGTCCCAAGTTACTGCATAAGGTTGAACTCTTTATTTCTCAAAGCTGGTTCCTTGTCAGTCTCACCGCTTTTTATTCAAATAGGTGACAAAATAATGGAGAGAACGTGTGCCATTTTTAATCTTTCAGTGCTTAAAACTATGTGAAAATAACATTTCCCTTTCAAATATAGCACATGCTTAGGAAGACTTGACATTTTCTTAAGAATTTCTAAGTCTCATCCATTGGGGAACTTTGCCACTGCTACAAGTGCACACTTTTTATATTAAATATTTTAATAATTTGCTTTATATAGCTCAGATTGACATTTCCACCTCTTCAGCCATATGCATTCTGATAAAACCACAATTCATGGTAAAATTAGTGTTTTAACTGCATAAATTGCTCTTTTTTCATGAAGAAAATAGATGGATTGGAGAAAAAAATACTCACAAGGTAACCACAAAAAATATTCACCCTGTTGTATTGTTGCTATCTTTTGTGACAAGAGTTTTGGTTATACCCTTTTGAGAATGGGGAAGGGTAAATGTCATAGGAGGGCAGAATGTTGATAGTGCATTTCTTTTTCCAGAATGAATAGAATTGTTTGCATCTGGAAAGTACTTTGTTATAGATCAGCCTTGGATACTATCACAGTATGGTCCACCTATGATGGGCTGTAGAAGAATGGTAATTTAACAAGTGAAGTAATATTCCTAACATTGGATTTGACTAAGAATCCTGGGAGAGTTTCCTTGCTTGAGCAGACCAAACATTATGATGATGCTAATAGTTACCACCAGTTCTCTGAGCTGAGATGTAAAGCTATTCATATTCATAGATTCTACATCCATAGATTCAACCATCCATAATTTGAATAAAAACATTTTTACAAATAAAAAAATCTTGATTTTGCCATTTGATAATACAGGACACAATTTTAGTATGTCATTATATATAATGGGAATCAGCATTTATGGATTTTGTTATCCAAAGATAACCTGGAACAAAAACCTCAGTGAATACCAAGAGTCCACCATATCCTGTCCCTGAATATGAGGTATCCATTGGGCTATAAAAACTAGAGCAGGAACCCCTTTACCATTTCAAAAGCTATTGAGTTCTCATGAAGTATACCACTGCATGGCAGTAAAACCCTAGCACTGCATGGCAAGACAAGCAATTCATTTAGTGTAACTAACAGGATTCCAGCTAATGTATTTCCCATTTTCCCCAACAACCAAACATATGGAATGAGGAAAAAACTGAACATACAGACTCTAGATATCTAGTTTCAAGGAAAATAGTCTTGACCTGTACAGTTCTATGTCAATGTTATGGCAAGTGTGCAGCTGAGATGTGTGTGTAGGAATTTTCCCCCAAGTAAGATTCATATCCCCCACAAAATATTTTCGTTTAGAACCCTAATGAAAAAAAGTTTGTTCATTGTGCCAGTAAAGGTCTCCTGTAGTAAATATGTATAACTTTAGATCTTTTCAGGTTTAGGCTTTATGCTTTCCACAGTATGTACAAACCATTTATGGACAGTAAACACTGCCAAACCATTATCTAGCATTATCATCAGTGAATTCTTGAGAAGAAGATTAAAGTTCAGCACATGAATCCAGATAGCCTATTCCTTAATGTTCTTTTCAATAGGGCTTTGACCTGAAGGAGGCATTGAACTAATATGTATTACTAGGCACCTTTGTTCTTGTGTGTACACGATGACAGATGAATGGGTTTCCCCCCCTCTTTTGAAGTCTCTTTAGGAGTGTTACCCAAAGCTTTCATAACCTCATCCTAAAGTGGATGTATCAATACCTGAAAAATAAGAGCAACAGATGTGAGATGTACTTCTGCTGCTCACTGATTAAAGCTACTGCTATTGATCTAGCACATTTATTCAAAATGAGTTGGGTAGCCTGGAAAATAAATTTAGCATCTTTATTCTTTAGATTCCTATATATGAACTAAAATACAACAGGGCTGAGTAGTTGGATATTTTTATGACCCCATCACCATCCCCAAATAATATGGAAGGAGTTTTGTAAAGTAGTCCTATTTTGTCCACAAAATTTCAAAATGCTTGATCTATAAAATTAGTGATATAAAAAAGGGCATTGGAGACTTCTTTCCTTGCATGAGACTAAAAAAGAGAAAGCATAGTGGACTCATGCCAGCATTCCTTAACGTGATAACCTCCTGCTCAGTTGGACTACAAGTTGCAATGTAATGGTTGAAGATGATAGAAGTTGAAGTCTAATATATCTGAAAGGAAATTAAATGCAGAAGGCTGGCTCAAGCTGTAAACAAGTTTGGGATTGGAAAATGTTCATTTCCTTCCATACAAGACAGAATGACCAGAGTTTAGGGATGGAAAGAATATTTGTTTTTATTCATTTCCCAGAGAAAAAGGGTTTCCCGGAATATAAAAAACCCAAACATGTGAAAACTTGCAAAAATATACACATTCCAGCTTTACAAATATCTCTGAACCCTATACTACCCCCAGATACCTCTGTTGTCCTCTACAGTCCCTCTCAAAATGACAAGAAGTTGTGACTTCATTTCTCATTGCCATTTTGAGAAGTACTGCATGGAGAATGAAGCTTTCTCTATGTGTATATTTGGTGGCCTATGGGGGGGGGGGGGTGGATTGTGGGAAAATGACTCTAGAAATAGCCAACCCATTATTTCCAACATTCTGATTCTTCAGCAGCAAAGAAAATAAAAACCTGGAATAGGACATAGGAAGAATAATTGTGTTCTTTAGCAAATGTTTGTTGCCTCAATATGCAAGTGTACTGCCATATTGGGGGAACGCAAAGACTTATCACCAATGGTTCCGGTTTGTCCTGGAGAGAAGTGACTAGTAGGATGCCACAGGTTCCTGTCCTGGGCCAACTGGTATTCAACAGTTTTATCAGTGTCTTGGATAATAGAATAAAGAGCATACCTATCAAATTTGGACATGACATTGAATTGGGAATGGTAGTAACACCCTAAAGGACAGGATCAGATTTCAAAATGACCTGAAAGGATTAGAGAGCTGGACCAAAATTAACAAAATGGGTTTCAACAGGAAGAATGTAAAGTACTACACTTAGGCAAAAATTAAAATAAAATGTACAGATACTGAATGGGTGACACCTGGCTTACCAACCATACATGTGAAAGGAATCTAGGAATTTAATTGACTACAAGCTGAACTTGAGTCAACAGTGTGATAATGAAGCTAAAAATTCTAGGCTAGATCAATAGGAACATAATGTCTAGATCAAGGGAAGTAATATGAATCTATGATTCTAACAGTACCACTTTACTCTACTTTGGTCAGACCTCACCTAGAATACTTTGTCCAATTTTGAAGGGTAAACCACTGAGATGCTAAACTTGTGGACCGAAAGGTCACAGCTCCAGCTTCTGCCAATCTAGCAATTAGAAAACATGCAAATGTGAGTAGATCAATAGGTACTGCTCTGGTGGGGAGGTAACGGCACTCCATGCAGTCATGCTGGCCACATGACCTTGGAGGTGTCTACGGATAACGCTGGCTCTTCAGCTTAGAAATTGAGATGAGCACCTCACCCCAGAGTCGGACATGACTGGACTTAATGTCAGAGGGAAACCTTTACCTTTATAATTGACAAGCTAGAATGTGTCTAGAGAAGGGCAATCAAAATGGTAAAAATCCTGGAGACTATGTCCTATGGGGAAGCTGTATATCACTAACCTGGAGAAGAGAAGGTTAAGAGCTGACCTGATAGATATCCTTCAACATTTGAAATGTCATATTGAAAATGAAACTTGTCTGTGTTATCCCCTTAGATGGGGCTTCAGAGGGGTCACCAAAGACCATCCAAAAACATATATTTCTGATGGTCTTAGGAATCTCTCCTTTGACAGAGGAGAAGATCTCTCTGCCTGTCTTTCCCTTCTGTTTTGGAAACAGATAGCAAATTATCTCACCAAAAGACCACTGTGATTGGCCGGCCTTGCAGCCAAAGGGAGGGCTGTTTTTGAGACTCCAAGCAGGGGAGGGGAGATCAGGTGTGCTTAGTGCATGGCAGTGTGATGTACATGTGTGGACAAGGCTGGAGGGAGGCTCGTGGGAGGCTCCTGCCAGTGAGTCCCTTCAAGGCATGGAGGTTCTGTGTGGGAAGTTTGGTCCAATTCTATTGCTGATGGGATTCAGAATGCTCTTTGATTGTATGTGAACTATAAATCACAGCAACTACAACTCCCAAAAGTCAAGGTCTATTTTCTGCAAACTCCACCAGTGTTCACATTTGGGCATATTGAGTATTCATGCCAAGTTTGGTCCAGATCCATCATTGTTTGAGTAGGTGAACTACAACTCCAAAACTCAAGGTCAAAGCCCACCAAACCTTTCCAGTATTTTCTGTTGATCATGAGAATTCTGTGTGCCAAGTTTGGTTCAATTCCATTGCTGGTGAAGTTCAGAATGCTCTTTGATTGTAGGTTAACTATAAATCCCAGCAACTACAACTCCCAAATGTCAAAATCACCCCCCCCCCCCCCCCCGCAACCCCACCAATATTCAAATTTGGGCATATCAGGTATTTGTGTCAAATTTGGTCCAGTGAATGAAAATACATCCTGCATTTCAGATATTTAGATTACGGTCCAGAAATTATAGCAAAAATTACAGTGATGAAGAGGCAATGAAAATAATGTTATGGTTGGGGAACTGTAGTAAGGGGTCACGGCATTAGGAAGGTTGAGAAACACTGTTCTAAAATAACACCTTTTTTGAAGGGGGCATGATTTAATGGTAAAATGATTGCCGGCAATGTTGGAATTTGTAATTAGAATTCTGCTGCTGAAATTCCACTACTGAGATCAAAGAGGGTATCTCCTTACTACTGCAGTGCTCTATGCACCCTAGAGATATTTTCTGGAGGGGCTGAGAAAGCCCTTTAGTAAGGTCTTCAGTACTACACTGGGTTATAACACTGGGAGACAGTTTGTATCCTAACAGTGAGAATACAAGAAATCAGTGGAAGCATATTTGCCCTGGTGACCAAGGCAGGCTAGAGCACAATCCATTCCACTCCTATAATTTGCATGACTGAGGAATGGACACAAAGGGCGGGAAAAGTCCGTGGGGGTAGACCTCTGGGATCTTTGACAGTAAACAATACACTACTAAATACTAGGCCTGGGTAACAATGGAAAAATTTGTTTCTAAAATCGATTTGTATTTGGGGGTTTTTTTTGTTTCGATATTTAAAATAATTACAAAATTTTCCTTTTAAAAAGTTCGATATTTACGAAATTTCATAAATGGTAAAAAATTAACGAATCGATTTCCGAAACAATAACGAATCGATTCGTTAATGGCGGACGCGACCGCGAAATATGCTAAAAAACCTCCAAAACCTTCTGAAGCTTCCCTCTCCCTCTGTTGTTGACTGTTAGTGTGATATTATAATTTTTTTTCACTAATTAAATCATAAAACTGGCCCAGACATGCGGAAATAATAACGAAACGACCTCAAAACAATAACGAAACGAATACAATATCGAAATACGAAGCATTTACAAAACGTTTTTGAAAATTCGTTTTTTTAAATAATTGCTCCAGAATGGTTCGTTATCGTTTTGTAATTGAAAAAAATAACGAATTATTAACGAATTACGAATTAACGAAATGAAACCGCCCAGCCCTACTAAATACATTTTTGTGTTTCAACATTCCAGAGAACAGTGACAGGATCTGCTGCTAAATATAAGGGGTAGGGCTGATGATGCTTCTTGCTTTGAGAGCTGAGTACCACCTTTCAGCAGCCCCGTGTACTTGTCTGTGTGAGAATGAACAGTAGCACTTTCCTGCATTAGCACTTTCATAATAACCTCTTGTATGCTAAATTCCAGCGAAGCTGAAGAAATATGTTGATGTCTATGAGGGACTTTCATGTACCTTCTCAATAAAGACTTACTCATGCTTAGATATAAACGTGGTACTTCCACCTGCCCTGTACAAACCCTAGTAGAATTAATCACATTTAGGTTTACAGACTATCTCTTATCTGTTCAGTGATTAGCCATTGTTATTTCCTACAAACTAGGCAAGTATGCTAATTTGACTGCCTATAAATGAACAGAGCATAAGAACCTGTCACTCAAAATTGTCTGTCTATAGAGAATCGTACCTTGAGAGAGCTTCAGTTACAAGAGGAAAAATTCCCTTTGTGACTGATAATAATAATTCTTTCTAGTAATAATGGGGTAGGGTGGGACATGGAAAGATGTATCACGTTCAGACTATCCCAGAATACTATGGTATAAATTAAAAGTATCAGAAATGTGGGAGATCCAGTTGTATTTAAATTTATATCACAGAAGGTACCTATAGTCAAGCATTGGCATCCTCTAGTAGACAGCAGAACTAAGAGTAACACAATTTTAAATATATAGATTTCATTCAGAGTTACCACTTCAGAAGTACACATCATCTTCACTCTAATTTTCTAAATAAATTTGTTAATTTTTCCACAACATTTAACTAACTATACATGCATTCTGAATATTTTGTAGCCATATTTTTCCTTTCAAATAAAAAAAATGCTAGACATCCACCATTTTGTAGACCAAGCAGTCTATGGTTGCAATGTCTGCATTCTCATAATTTCTATCAGCTTATATAATTAAAGATTTCAGCTCAGAATGATGCCTCCTTTTCCCCCTTAAGAAAAAAAAATCAAGTGTAAGTTTACCCAAAGTGTATTAATCATTTCCCTGCTGCTCACTGATAAGAGCAATGCTCTGTACAGTTGAAAGATATTAAACTTGTCTATTCAGAGGATGTTAAAAATCCTCAACTGAATATTTGGCTAAACTCCAAAATTATTACCATAATACCTCCAGAAATGAGACAGAAAACATAATGTATTACAATTGATAAGTGCATCATTTGTACTGTAGATTTAGTTTATATTGGTAATACTAAATACTTTAATTGCCTTGGCCACATTATATAGTACTGGTTTTTTGAATTATTTACTTCACAAACAGCATTATGGATATGGAAGAAAACATATAAAAATATAAATATTTTACATTTGGATCTACAGAGCAATTACAAAGCTCTAGAAGAAACACCGGCTGGTGTGGGGTTAGGTTTCATTAAAATCTGTTTTAATTACCATCGTACCCACAAACATTCCACAGATGAATACCAGGGGCACTAGTGGCAATGAGTAAGATGAGTAAGAACAGGCAAGCTAGGAGCAGTTTGCTTTTGCCTGAACTACTGGGCAAGATGAAATCCCATTCCCTTCTCTCTCTCTCTCCTGCTGAGTTAATTATGTGCATATAATAATAACAATAAAACTTTCTTTATACCCTGCTACCATCTCCCCAAGGGACTTGGTGCAGCTTACATGAGGCCAAGCGCACAGTACATCAATAACAAAAGCAATAACAAAAACAATCAATACAATACAATTAATATAAATCACATAAACAATAAACAATAAATAGCAACACACAAGAATTTACAAAACCTATGGCGGGCCAAATGTAATAGTTTAAAATTTAAAAAATAACACGGCATGAACAAGGTAGGATATAACTGGTATAGGGTTTTCAAAGAGAAATGAGGGAATGCAGTCAGTCCTAAATCAATGGTAAAGTGCATTTTGAGGGCATATTGCTGGGAGTTTTCCTTATTCTGGGAAGGCACACTGGAACAACCACGTTTTCAGGCTCCTCCTAAAGGCTGACAGAGTTGGGGCATGTCTGATGTCCTTGGGAAGTGAGTTCCAGAGTCGGGGGGCCACCACCAAGAAGGCCCTCTCCCTCGTCCCCACCAATCGCGGCTGCGAAGGAGGTGGGAGCATGAGCAGGGCCTCTCCAGATGATCGAAGAGATCATGTGGGTTTGTACACAGAAATGTGGTCACGCAGGTAGGCGGGTCGCAAACCATTCAGGGCTTTGTAGGTAAGAACCTGCACCTTGAATTGGGACCGGAAAATGAACGGCAGCCAGTGGGGCTCCTTAAACAGGTGAGTTGACCGCTCTCTGTAAGTCGCACCAGTTAGTAACCTGGCTGCCGCCCATTGTACTAATTGAAATTTCCATGCCGTTTTCAAGGGCAGCCCAGGTAGAATGCATTACAGTAATCCAATCTGGAGGTGACTTTTGCAGATTGAACACAGTTTGCAACAACTGAGGTTAGGAAAGGAGGAATGGACAATGGGGAGAGGAGAAACCGGGGCATTGTAAAAAGTGGAGCAACAGCAGTTTAATCAGGAATGTCCCAACCAACTTGGAACAGCTGGAGGGAATGGGCTGGTGTTAATGAGTTCTGTTCTAATTTGACTAGACATCATTATGATTTTCAGGTGTGACCATTGCTTTAAGAAAGTTCTGGAAATTGGAGAGGGGAATCAAAGATTTTCTTAAGAGTTTAAACTGAACAATATGAACCACAACTAAAGGTATTGGAAGTTGAAATACCTGCATAAAAAGAGACCTACAGTGGAAAGGTTCTCTTGATTTGTCATCCGAGTGCAATATGTTAATAACCTTCTTACTTACTGTAATATAATAGACCCATTTACTCTGAGATCATTTCAGGTGCATTGAATTAATAACCTACTGATGCTCTTCTTACCTATTATACTACAATAGTCAGAGCCATTTGTTCAGAGATCTTTGCAGGTGAATCGGAGAAGGCTAACAGGAACCAACTAGTTATATTTTACAGGATTTTTAAATACTGTTCCAGCTGAAAAGTATGACATGTTGATTGTCTACAAATGGCATAAAAATGGCATACTTGCGCAGTAGACACATACTGTGAAGCATTCACATTTTCATTCCTAGGATTGAATTCTGATCTTAGAAATATCTCAATACAGTTCAGTGGTGGGCCAAAAGCTTTCCACCAAAAGCCAAAAGCATTCAATAAGAGTATGGTGAACAAAATATTCTTGCTACATTAGGGGTAACAATCAACCAGCAATATCTATGTCTTTGGCTCAGGGCCTGGCTCACAAGAGGTGTAATCAATCAGTCTTTACAACATTATCTGTTCCGTTATCCAAACATATTCTTCAAAAGTGCCTGCCATAAGAAAGCTGCCATACTTTCCTGCTACCACATTTCGAAGTTGTCCCTTTTCCAGTCCTCTTACTGCAAGAAGCAAATTAGCTTTCTCTTTCCCCCAGTCTTCTTTATGAGAGTGAGCTGTGCTAGATTTTATTACATCATGGTCTCCTTACCACTTTTTTAAAAAATGAAAACTATACGGGACAGTACCTTATTTTTTGTTTTGGGTTGGCTAACTCTAACCCAAGAACTCTAGCCCTACTCTTTTAACATTACTATTTCCCTCTCTGTTCTGACAGTAGAATTTAAAGACACACCCATGATAGTCAGGAACAGTGTTTCTCAAACTGTGCTCCTCCAGGTGTTTTGTACTTTAGGTCTTAGAAATCTCAGTCAGCTTACCAGCTGTTAAGAATTGTGGGAACTGAAGTCCAAAGCATCTGGAGCACAGTTTGAGAACCTCTGATCTAGAAGATCAGGATGCAAAGGGGTCTTGTAGTACTCTAGAGATTAACATGTGGGCTATCTTAGCAACTTTATTAATTCCCTTTTCTGGTTCCCAGCCACCATCACATTGCTTCTCAGTACCTCCCTCCCCAGTCCATATGTCCACCTATGCATCTTGGCTTTAGGCAACATATTTTTTCCTGCCTTTGCTCTCCAGACAACATTATCGAATTTGTCATCTCATCACCATACATATAAGTTTTGCATTTCTATGGTTATATTCACACATACAATTTGTCTATAGAAGTCTGTTCTTAGGCCCTTCACTCTATGCATCTGAGGAAGTAGACTCAGGAACGTATCAGACATTTCTCTCCATGCATTTGAGGAAGCAGACTCAGGAACTTACCATCAGTCTTTTCTGTGTCTTCTCTCTGTTTTCAGGCAGTAGCAAAACAGAGTCCAGTGGAGGCCATATCATGAAGCGCAGCCACTTTTGGTGGCTGCCCATGGGAATCCATCTTGCCAGCATCTGAAAATGGAGAGAATAAGGAGAGGGAGTAGGGAAATGACAGAAAATGATGTGGGATGGGAAGCCATCCCGGAAAACAGGGACAGACAGTAGGGAATGAAGGAGGATGGTTCCCTCCACTTTCCCCGGCTTTATCCCTGCCTTTCTGAGGAGGTCTTCAGTCTATGAAAGACTATGCTACCAATTTCATTTTCTTAGGAGTGACAAGATCCCTTTGTATACTGTTATACAGGTAGTTAGATTTTTTAATCTTTGTTTGTTAACGTGCCAGTCCTTAAATGCTCATTATACCATGACATGCCAGTCATGGTATTTTGACAAAAATCAAAGTGTGTGAGCAAACAGGAGTAGAAACATACTGGTCTAGAGAAATTATACTCACCCCACTTATGGAACCACACGTTCTTCCAGTTAGGAAGGCATATGTGAAATTCTCATTTATTCAGTCTCTGGAGAAAATAGGGAGGTTTACCTACCCTTGTTCCAAATAGGGGCAATAAGTGGAGGAAGGGGGTGCCCAGTGTGTGAGCCTTAGGGGATGGAGATCATCATTTCACAAGGGCCTTTGCTAACCTGGGTAGTTCCACAAAACAGTGTTTCCCCAGATTATATCTCCTTCTGGGTGTCATTTACTTCTGTTAGTTTATCTATGAAAATAATGTTTGAGGGTGACAATAATTTCCAGTGATACTGTAAATTTGAGATTGGGGATTGTCTCAATATGACAGAAGTGAGTAGATAAGGAAATCATCATGCTACTTAGCTTTACCCGCTGAGGCAAGTTAACACAATGGCTGCCTATTTCTCTAATAGAAATAGAGAAGTAATACTAATAATGGTCGGCCTATGCATGAAATTATGTTTGGAGTTCATTTGGAAAGGCAATTTAGGGCATGCAAAGGAAAGTTAATAAATATTTTATATAAGAGCCGCAGTTAACATTATCAATTGCCCGTTAGCTGTATAAACATATTTGTTAAAAGAGACGAGTGAGGTGTTTCACTTTTTCTTTTTAATGGAGAGATTATCAGCATTTTATCTTGATGTACATTGTTTAATGTAATGTCTGCAGTGGAACAGAAGACTAGCAAATGGACAATAATGCAATCAGGAATGGCAAACACAGTTAATACAACATTAACTCTGTGATTTAAAGTCTCTTGTGACAACCTTTGCTCTTGCTATTTGTATATGCATTATTGATTTAGTCTGCAGTCCTACACTCATTTATGCATACTTAATTTTCATTGATTTTAATGGGATTTATCCATTGCTTGGTGGAGGATTATAACCCTAACCTATGATTTTCATATCACATAATGTTAGGGAATGCAAATTAGTCAGCTGTCTTGACACTGGGCAAACAAATTCCCTCCCCATAAAATTAAATCTAGTGTTTACATTTCTTTGAAATCCATAACTTATGCAGAGCTACTTATGTTAATTTATTCTAGCTTCATATTTTAGGCCTAAATCTAACAAAACTATTGGAAATGCTCAATTCCACTGATTTCAATGGCCTTAAGCATGCATAGCTCTGTTGGATTTAGGCCTTAGTATTGAAGAGAGTATTCAAGGCCTTTTCATTCTGTTTCATTCTTTTTCTGAGATGAATCCAGTGTTAGCTCTCCTAAAAGTGGACACAATGAAATCAATGGGAATCCTGTTGGTTGTAACTGTCAAACCTTATTCAAATAGAACTAGCATTAGTTTTTATCTTCTGTGTGAATTGAGGTTATTCATTAGAGTTGTACACAGTGCACCAATTCAATTGGGTCCAAAGTAATTCTCAGTCAATTTGGTATAATCCAATCTATTCTAGGTACATCTACACTGACCTCTTAATGTGAACTACCTCATAATCAGTTCCATGGATGCCAAACTATGTACAAATCTCATCTGGGGTAAATAGGGGCAAGGCCACCTTAACAAAGCCTTGATCTGCATTAACCAAAGTTATGGGTTGCTCTGAATTCTGTTTCAGAACTCAGAGAAACTCATGATTTTGGGCCCATGTAAACTAGCCACAACAGTTAATACTACTGTTATGGCAGGTTCTTAAGAAACACTGCAGGCCTTATTTGAAGTGGAAAAAGAAAAATGCAGATTTATTTCATCTGGCTGGGCCTCTGGATGGATCATTCCAATTCAAATTTCTGAAGACCCACTGGCTCATTCACACAAAACATTTATAGTGTTGACATACATTCAAAGCATTTTTAAAGGCACTACAGATCGTATTGGTACAGAAATATCAGCCGAGGTGATGCATACAAAACAGTAACTTGAGGCCCATCCACAAAGCCCCTTTAATGCAGGAGTTCCCACAGTTAAAAGGGAGTTGTCCAGATTACGTCCCTGAGAAACATGGTTTGTGGTGAATTAATTTGTTAGTGGGTTTATTCTGCACCTTCTTGGAAGGCACAGGATAAACCCACTACTTCCGCTGTCTGGACTGATTCCTCAAAACTTCTGGGCAGTCCAGACAGTAGTCCCATGGTTTTCTGGGCTAAATTAGCCCAGAAAACCATAAGAACACAACCCCCCTCCCCAAAAGTCCCCCAAAGTCCTTTAAAAAAATAAAAGAACTTACCTGGCCTCCATTTGCATGGTGCCGGAGCTCTCTTGGCATGTAGGAATTATGCACCAGGAGAAAGGGGGGGGGGGGGGAGAAAAAAATTGAGAACATCTGGACACCCAACCCAGAAAGCATGTGTTTTCTCGTGTGTGTTTTTAAAATGTGAATGTTCCTGTGATAAAGGGCTGTCTGGAAGTGCCCTTGAGTTCAGGTGACCCAGAACATCAGATGGCACTTATCAACTCTTACCATTTTCCTGGTTGTGGTGGTTTCCTGGTGCAACATGGATCCTGATTGTCAGTTGTTGCCTGCAGTGACAGTGACTGGGATGATGGGGCAATCAATTGGAGAAGGGAGGAGAAGAGAGGAGGGGGTGATTCCTTCAAACCCCCCCAATTGTTCTGGCGCCCAGCGGATGTTACTGCCTGACAAATTTCAATGACCTGCCTTGAGGCACATAGTACCGGACATATGAAATGACATTGAAAACCCACTCTTTCCCTTTCTTCCATAACTGAAACATTGGAAGTTGCCACATCTAGGGGTACAGCAATTTTCATTTCTATACTTTGGTTTCTCCCCTTCTGCCTGGCAATCAACACTGTTCTGAACAAGATGTTGTTGTTGTGTAATTTCCTCATCTCTCACTTATGAGAATGCTAAAGTCAACATACATGGTATTTTCTAGGTTGATTTCAACCTTGAAGTCTCCTTATTACCCTTTGGACATATTATGAGAAAATATGACTAACTAAAAAGACAATAATGTTCAGCAAAGTAAAAAAGAGTGGGAAACTGGGAAGATCATATCATCAGTTCTCCACATCCATAGATTCTGTATCCGCAGATTCAACCATCCATCACTTAAATATATTTTTTAATTCAAAAAAGCAAATCTTGATTTTACCATTTTATATAAGGGTCATCATTTTAGTGTATATATATATATATATATATATATATATATATATATATATAAAATACTCTGTGCGTAATGAGTACCTTAAAAACAAAAGAACCAATGAACGAAATCACACCAAATTTGGCAACTAAAGGTCTCACAACACAAGGAGTGACCATTACTCAAAAATTATGATTTTGTCATTTGGGAGTTGTAGTTGCTGGTATTTATAGTTCACCTATAATCAAAGAGCATTCTGAACTCCAACAACAATGGAATTGAACCAAACTTGGCACACAGAACTCCCATGACCAACAGAAAATACTGAAAGGGTTTGGTGGGCATTGACCTTGAATTTTGGAATTGTAGTTCACCTCTGTACAGAGAACACTGTCGACTCAGACAATGATGGATCTGGACCAAACTTGACAGGAATACTCAATATGACCAAATGTGAACACATATGGAGCTTTGAGGGAATAAACTTTAACATTTGGGAGTTGTAGTTGCTGGGATTTATAGTTCACCTACAATCCAAGAGAATTCTGAACCCCACCAATGATGGAATTTAGCCAAACATCCCACACAGAACCCCATGACCAACAGAGAATACTGTGTTTTCTGGTGGACTTTGGTGACCCTTCTGACTTCCCCCTGGTGACCTCCCCTCCGGAGTCTTGACTTCCCAGGTTGAGAAATGCTGCCTTAAAGCCATCCAGTCCAACTCCCTTTACCAGGGTAAGAAAACATAATCAAAGCCCTCCTGACAAAGGACCATCCAGCCATTCACACACATACACACACACACATGTCCATCATTGACAAGCTGGAATGTGTCCAGAGGAGGGCAACTAAAATGATCAAGGGTCTGGAGAACAAGCCCTACGAGGAGCAGCTTAAGGGGCTTGGCATGTTTAGCCTGAAGAAGAGAAGGCTGAGAGGAGATATGATAGCCATGTATAAATATGTGAGAGGAAGCCACAGGGAGGAGGGAGCAAGCTTGTTTTCTTCTTCCTTGGAGACTAGGACGCAGAACAATGGCTTCAAACTACAAGAGAGGAGATTCCATCTGAACATGAGGAAGAACTTCCTGACTGTGAGAGCCGTTCAGCAGTGGAACTCTCTGCCCCAGAGTGTAGCGGAGGCTCCTTCTTTGGAAGTTTTTAAACAGGGGCTGGATGGACATCTGTCAGGGGTGATTTGAATGCAATATTCCTGCTTCTTGGCAGGGGGTTGGACTGGATAGCCCATGAGGTCTCTTTCAACACTTTGATTCTATGATTCTATGATTCTATGTATAAGACAGATGCAATATCAAAGATTTGAAAGGGACCCCTAAAGAAGGACAATGATATGTTGCATGTTCCAGAGTAGGCAAACCAGACAATCTCCACATCAACACTGATAAAGAAACAACAAGAAGTACTGTTTACCCACAAGCATAAAGACATTACATATACTTTATTACTTTATTTTCCAGATCACCAAATTGGGCCACAGCAACACGTGGCAGGGGACCGCTAGTTGTTCTATGCAATGTGTTGTAGCTAAGCCTCCTGTTTGATCCCCCTTTCACTTGAACACCACACAGATTAAAAATAATAATAGGTTTATTAAGAAAAGAGTACCTAATATAAAACAGTTTCAAAATAGTATTCAAAATAAGCAAACTAAACATTCACTAAAGTATCTACAAACCCAGTCTGCAAAAGCAATTTCAAAGTTACACCCAGAAGCTAGATTTCCAGGAGCTTAACAAAAAGCAATAACCAACTCTGCACATGAATTCCAAAATCACCAAAGACTGCAAGAAACTTTAATCCAAGGTTTGTTGCACTTAAACTAGAATTATATTCAAAAGCTTGAAAACATGAACATGACCATAATCCAAAGCCTTGATACTTGAACTTCACCATAATCCCAGAGGCTTGCAATTTGAAACAAGATTTGTAATCCAAACAGTAGGCATGGAACTTATACAGGAAAACAAGATACAGATCCAAGAACAGAACTCGGAGTTCCCAAGACAGGCAACTTGACATAAGAAAATCCAATGATGATCTCCCCATTGAACATTGACTCCAATTTCTTAAGAAAATTTCATCTTGCCCATGGCCTCACTCTTTCTTACACCTGGGTTCCCTTTGTTTATCTTTCAGCTTATGAGAACAACAAATTTGTCTCTGTTTTGCACTATCCCTTCTGAGTTATAAATGCTGGGTTATTGGTAATTTTCCTGTCTCCCCTACATTCCTTTCAGAGTCAATCCCTGGACAATTCTCATGAGAATCACTGCCTGTTTTCCCGACAACAGATCTACTCAAAACATTCCTATTGTTTCAAAAAAAAAAAAAAAAACAAAACACTGTAGCTTTCCCCACAGTAATACCTGGCTCAAATGGAAAATCCCCGTCCTCATCCTCAGAGGCTTCACAAGCCTTAACACAATGGGACTTAGGCATCCATGGATTTTGGAATCCACAAGAGGTCCTGTAACCCAACCACAGCAGATGTCAAGTGCCCACTCTTTTACAAGTAGCTAGAGTTAATCAAGGAAGCCATGTCCCTGGGCTTGGAAGATCTGAGGAGAGCAGCTTCAGATGATGTGATGACTTGAGGGTCTTTAATTCATTTGATCACCATAAGTTGAAACCAATGAGACAGCATTTAATAAAATAAATCTCTTTATGTGTCTGGACCAATTATTGTTTGCAAACTGACAACATTAATATATGGCACATATTCTCAACTAGCTTCCAGGCTCATCTCATCATTTCAAGCCATATAGCAATAGTCTTAAGAGTCACCTCTATTTAAATGAATTTGCTGTCCTCTGAGATTTTTTGAAACCTTCCCCTAGTTTAACAGTGTTTGAAATGTGATGGATGGATGTGAAGGGCAGGGATTTTTCTGTGGTAATCTTAGGATGTTGTATCACTCTGTAAAGAAACGGTCAAACTTCAGTTGTCCTTGTAAGATAATCTTTGACCAGGGTCCTGGCTGCCACTTCTACATTTTAGATGTGATATTTTTCCTTTACAGTACCCAATTTTACTTGGACTACAAAGATTTATTGTTTTCACATGTACATTCTTTTGCCATCATGAAGGTTTCTGTAAAAACACAAGCAAACATGTTAAAAAGTTGTAATACTTAATGGTGTGCCACTTTGTAAAGTAAGGAAGTTGATCTATCCACTAAAACTCCTTATTTGCTTTGTTAAAATTGCAGTTGAATGTGCTGTAGCAGTTAAAAGGTTACCAGAAACACACATTCATGGAATACAAAGATCAGAATGTTTGAACAGGGCAAACCAAAGATCAGAAAACTGGATAAATTTGACTTCATTTGCACTCTTTGTTATTTCTACTGTCCTGTAGGAGAAGGGCTGGGGAACCAAAAACAAAGGGAAACCACAACTTTTTCTTTAATTAGGAACACTTAACATTGAGAGAAAAAAAGAAGAGTGATTGAAGATATTAGCTGGAATTGAAAGTTTTCTCAAATTTGGTTTAAAAATACAGTGTATGTAAAATACTGTAAGTAAGCAAATCAGTTTTAAACAACCACATATTCAAATGGAATGGAGACATACTTTTTAATAGGAAAAAAACTTAAATGGCTTTGCTGTGTTATTATACAATGAAGTATATAATTTGTGTCCTATTTTGTTTTTACTGAATGGTTAATTTCAGTTTCAGAATGCATTGAGCTTAAGATCTCATTTAGCTAGAATGTAAAATCTAATATTTTGTGGAATGAGTTAATTGAACAGAGAGCAATTCCCCAACTTGCTTGCAAAACATTTTCTGCCATTTCATCATGGCCACATTTTTACTTCTTTCTTGCTTAGTGAGTGGATTCTTAAGAGTTCATTTCAGGGTCAACCACATAGACATCATGTGGCAAAAAGACATTTTACTTTTCTGTAAGGTCAGGTGAATTCTACTTTAATTAGTGTGATCAGGTTATTGAAAATTGCAGAATAAAAACTGAGTTTAGCCTAAATTCCTGCTTATCCAAGAACTGAAGCACTTCTCACCAGTGGGAAGTTTGGCTTTCACATATATGGTGCTACAAACAGTAATTATAATTCTGGTCATAATTTCAAATGTTCAGTTTAAAGCCAATTGGTAATAACCAATCAGTGTCAATTCACAAAACCACTGGGCATGTGCATCAGTTATGTAAAAAAAAAAGAGAGGTAATTTTCTTTATTGTGTTCTAGAACACATTGAACACCATTGCTAATATGCCTCTTTTTAACAGAGATGATTGTTCAAAGTACCCATGCTCCATAACTATGAATCCCTTAGTATTAGGTGACATTGTTATTGAATCTAATCACTTATAAGGAGATTGAGTTGGGATTGGAATGTATGAAAAATGGGATATGTGTTCAAATACAATTCTTAAACATGTGTGGCAATATAGAGCTCCTTAAGTATAGAAAGAATGATCATCTATGGTTGGAGCTGACAGGTCACACCAAGCAATTTTGCTGTGTTTCTTGTGATGAACTTCACATAGGTATCCAGTTTTTGCCTGATATTTCAGTCTGTTCTTTTCTGTAACATGTGTGGCATAACTTAAATTCTGCACCATAGCAGGTGGCAGGTATGGATGGATAACTAAAATGACTGGAGAAAGAACATACAGGAGAATTAATAACTGTTGTGATTGTCACACTAATAGTTTTGAAGGACCAGGTGACATCTCAATGTTATGACCAGGCAACCAACTATAATCGTTAATGTTGTGTAGTAATGTCATGGAAGTTGCTTTTTGTAAGAATTACCTAAAATATAAGAAAAAATATACCAGCTCAACTGCAACTAATTGAAATGAATAAACAACATTCTTTTATGCATATTGACTTGGAGAGACTCTTTAAGAAGTGTTGGTCAATAGAGGCCATGGTTAAAATTCTGCAAACATAATGAAATCTCTGTTTCATTGTACATAGCACACACACACTTGGTGGGGAAAAGATTTGTTGTTGCTTTGGAAGCACTGCAGAGTCTTTGGCTTCATTTTTGTAAAGTACGTGGCAAATAATAAACAGTCATCAAAAGCAATGGCACAACATTGTCTGCATTTTCTACACATTTGGCAGAGATTTCTCATTTTGTACTTTATTGGCTCTGCTGTGTTATAGCACAACAGTGCTTTAGTTGTGCTCTCAGCAGAGCTGTTTATACATTCTGGAGGTACTAAATACTTTTTTCCTCTGCTGGTGTTCTTCCGCAGAGTTCCACATAGTCAAATACATAAGGTATGTATTGATGATATTCAGTAATGAGCATATTACAGCTGAAAAATTCAACAGGAGGCTTCAGATCTCATATTAAACTGTGCAATTCTTGCAAACTCTTCTTTATTACAAGAAAAGAAAAATAAGCTTTTGGAGAAGGGTTCTTACTATATTGAAGTCTAAGCAAAAGTCAAAAGCGAGGAATAACTTGCTAATTCTGGAGGTCTTTCTGCTAAGAGGTTTTCTCATTGATTAAATAGAACACTAAGATATTTGCAACATTTAGTGGTAAGGAAAAAATCTTTTTTAATGCTCAAGTTTTAGCCTCTTAAGTTGGCTCAAGGGTTAACAGAAATGCCCCAGCTCGTCTTGGTCCTCTATTTCTGGATGAAATATCTGAGCCTTACCATTTGCTAGTGTTTTACTGCTTAAGATGGGTGAAACACTGACTCTTGTTTTTGTTGATCTTTTGGCATCTGAATTCAAAAATGACCCCAGTTTTTTCTATCACACACAATTTTTAAGGAACAGTATACCCTCCCTTTGTCCCAAAAATCACACAAAATGTACATGCAAAGGAAAATAAAGAAAAAATACTTTAATATACTGTTTATTTAGAATTGTTTTTATTCACAAAAAGGCTTTATATTGCTACTGTAAATCAAATTGTGTACAAGTAGTAAAGTTCTGTAACCAAATACACATATTAAGGTAAATATTTATGCTTATAGCTTTTCCTGGAATGTTGAATTTTTGGACAATCTTACCTGATTATTATTATTATTATTATTATTATTATTATTATTATCAGCCATAATAATAATAATAATAATCATCATCATCATCATCATCATCATCTTTATTTGTATACTGCCCTATCTCCCAGAATGAACTCCAACGGTTTCCAACATATAAGGCAAACATTCAATTGCCAGGGGAAAAAAACCCATACAGACAATTACATCACAATGAACACATTCAACAATATAATACAGCAAACAAATAACAACTAAAAGCACCATAAAATACCAAAATTCTGTTAAACATACTAATAAATTGAAATATTAAAAACCCATTTCATTGTAGCTCCATCAGTAGAGGTTCAACAAACCAATGGTCAGGGTTGCAAAATGAGCGTGGCTGAGCAAGGGATAGTGCAAACAGCATATCACAGGATGGGGAAAGTGGCTGAAGTGCAGGACAGAGTGCTATCTGCTATTTAGGAACTGGGCCTAGGATTAATCATTCTCAAAAATTTACTGGAACATCCAGGTTTTCAGATCCCTGGGGGTTTGCCTAATCCCCCTGAGGAGGGTGTTCCAAAGACCACCGAGAATGCCCTCTCCCACATCTTCACCAGCCGTGCTTCTGATGGGGGTGAAAGCAAGAGGAGAGCCTCCCTGGCAGATCTTAGAGCCTGTGCCAGTTCATAGGGGAGATGCGATCCCAAAGTTAGACAAAGCTAAACTCCAAAATTCCAGATGTCCTCACCCAGTGGTTTCATGAAGATGTTAAAAAGCATGGGAAATAGAATGGAACTTTGCGGGACCCAACAGGTCAATGGCCAGGGGTCTGAACAGGAGTCCCCCAGCTTCACCAACTGGGTGTGATCCTCCAGGAAGAAGCAGAGCCACTGCAAAACAATGCCCCCAAGACCCATTCCAGAGAGCCTCCCCAGAAGGATACCATGGTTGATGGCATCGAAAGCCACAAGTGCAAGTCTCCTTGGATTATTTAGATTACTAATGTTTTCTCATTTTTTTTCTCCCAACAATGGACTTCAGGCTTAGATCTAACATACCTGAACTCCAATCAGCCACATCATTGCTGTTAAAATCCAACTAGCCACCTCTTCTCGTATCATCCAAACTTAAGAAATTTTTTGAGGAATGCCTTTGTGTTCATGGTGTACCATTTTTTTCACTTCTTCTAATGCTGATATTTTAATTAAACATCAATTTGAATGACTAAAGAATATACCTTTATGCTTACTTTCATTGAATGTATTTTTCTAGGTCATAACAATTTCAACAAGGCAAACTTCCAAACTGCTAGCACTTTCTGTGAGGTAGCATTTTCATAGATTTTTTTATTTCTAGTGCCTTAATCCTTAGTTTTAAACTACAGATAGATGTAATATTTTCATTAAAAATGTAAGGAATTTCATAGGGTAGGGGCCATCACTGATTGTGCTCCACGTCCTCTACTAGAAGAGTGTCCTGGTGTTATTTCATCTATGAACTTCACCCATACAAAGTCCAACAGATAACCATCTTAGGAGAGAAGTCAGTCAGCTCTTTTCTCCTAATGCATTCACACTCTGTTTTTAATATTACAGACTTAGAAAATAGATACATCTTACTATGTGATGCATGCATAATTCATGATAATTTATATCCCTATTGCTTTCGCAGCCCAAGGACAAAAAACACCCCAAACCCTTTATATATCTTTTTACCTTGTGTGTCTATCTGTTTCTCTTAAATTTCCTTAGGCCATAGGATGCTGCTCCTGGCTATCAGCACACTGCAAAAATAACCTGAGATTTAGATGAGGGAAATCACTAACAGTTAATGACCACAACTCTGGCAAAAACAAGGAATCCCACAGGCAATGCAAGTTTGGTGTATGTATACAACACCCAATTAACAGGAAGCTGATTGTTATGTTCCATATTATTTTTGCTATTTACAAATATTGAAGGGCTTTTCAGAAACAAAAATATCCACACAAATATATATTACCCCAAGCAGTAGACAGCTGCTTGAGTAACCCTGTGTGATCACATCATTTTCTTGAGCTTACTTTATGTAAGCTGATCTAAATTTTGGAGAGTTCAAATTTATTCAAATCCTTCGGACTGGACCGCTTGATGCTGAAATGGTATGATCAGAAATGCTTCCTCTTATATTACAAAGATCAAACCCAAACAAACAAACTCTCCTTCCCCACAAATCTAAAATAAACAAAACAGAAAGAAGTTCACACTGAAATCGTCTTTTCTCATATGCTAGGTTTCCATTGGTACATATTTTCAGTTATTGGGGTAGGGGTGGGGGGTGGGGATACCCATATCTGTCATGCCATTTCTGCTGACCTTATATTCAAATTGCACATCTTTCTTTTGAATGTGGAGATCAGGTCTGTTAAGGTTGTATTAAAATGTTGTGCAAATGGTAGAGGAATTAATTCACAATTGGGATCAGAACTGGGGTTTGGAAAATCAAGATTCAAAATCCTTCTCAGCCTTATTGCAATCTGGGTTTAGATCATTATAAAACTTTTCAGTTCATGTTGAATCCTAGCTGTGAAAGAAGGTTCACATAAATTCAGTTCACAATTTTCTGCAGAGTATTAGAAAACTGAACAGTCCTTAGTGCAGACACAGATTTGTGGTAGCTTTATAACCTATACTCTCAAGGAAAGTCGAAAATACAGGTAGCAGTGTTTAGCCATTTCAGTAAATGCTAGTTCTAGCAATTTTCATGTCTCCCATGAGCAGATCTTTTATGAAGGCAATTGGTCTATTCAAGATGAAACACTCTGAAACACTTTGCATAATAACAAGGAGACTTACTAGCATTATAATGTTGCTGGGAAAACATATTTTCCCTTCCAACTACTAGTATATTATTGCAGTAACAGTAGTAATAGGTTAATGTGGAATGATGTCACCAAACTTCCTTATCAAAAAGACCTGCTGATTTAATCCTCTGAGACCACTTCTACACATATCTAAAAGCCATGCTAAAACGGGTTAAAGTAACTCACTTCAGTGCGGGTTCTAGTCCCCCACCCCTCAACCCAAATCTCTTTCCCCTCCCCCCATCTCCTGACATACAATTTTCTTGCTCCCAGAGGACTGTAGGGAGATGCCTGTTCTGCTGGAAATCCTCTCTGGTAGGATTGGGGACTCAAATGGAGGGCTGGAGGGGAGGAGGTGGGTGCCATCCTGCTCCTCCAAGCTTTGCAAAGCCTAAAGAAGTGGGATGGCTATAGGGACTCACCCCTGGGAATGCGGAGGCAATCCCAGGAGTCGGTCATCACAGGCCCAGCACGTCATTAGATCCAGATCTTTCATAAAGATCCAGATCTAATGAAATGTTTAATGAATGCGAAGTACGCCAGAGAGAGTAATGGATATTTCTGTCTTGAAGTTCAATGCAAGGATGTCCCTCTTTCCTAGGGCCCTTCCACACAACCATATAACCCAGAATATCAAGGCTGTAAATTGTACAATATCCACTTTGAACTGGGTTATCTGAGACCACATTGCCATATATTCTAGTTCAAAGTAGGTAATGTGGGATTTTATTCAGCTGTATGAAAGGGGCCCTAGACCGTTCTGAGCTGGTGTTGAAAATCACATGAAAAGGAAGGTTGGCCAGTTTTCAGTATTTTCATCATCCTTGAAACTCCCACACATTTTTTTTCTTGAATTGTCTCTCCCCTATTCTCCTAATCTGTTCTTTCTGATTCAGGGGGCCATTTCCATCGGTAGTGTTTCAAACTGACACTTTACAGTTGGTGAGAAAGGTAAAAACAAGGAGGTTGTGCCTGAAGCATTATTGTTTAAGTGAGACAACACATTTGATGAAGCTCAGCCTCACATAATCTGCGTAACTGGCAATATAATCAAGACTTTAACAATAGCCAACTAGTATTCCAGTAAACACATGGTTATTATTGGTAGTTTTTCAATATAATTAATGGGATGCAATTCTTGCCTTATTAATTACTAAGAAGAAAGAAAAGATTTATTTTAAAGTTTAACTAAAAATGTACTTAATCCCTCAGCAATAGAAATGTATCAAATGCAAGTAATCCCTTTTAATGGAACAGAGCTTACTTACACAACCAGATGCTGAGAACTCATTCCAGAATCTCAGGATTTCTGATCAGATGTTACAAACAGAATAGATCATCTACGGCAAATGACAACAATTTTAAATCCTCCCTGCATGTTGAAAAAGGACCTTAAAATACTGTCCCCTGCTGACCCTTCGCTCTGGAACAACCATAAGGACATGAATAAGGATATAAATCTTCAGTAAATTTCTTCTCAAAGGAAGCAACAAGTAATTTTAACAGTTTTTTACTGCAAGAAAATCTATGATAACCAGTATTGAAACCTATTTGCATCTCAAGATTTCTCCTGCAAAATTTGCATATGCTTGTTTTGCATACTAAACAACATATTTTTGCATAGGAAATGGCATGTTCCACACAGAAAATTATATTGATTCATGTAATAATATTTCTATGCATATTATATTAACTCTGGTGCAGAAAATGTTTTCTCTGAAAAAATAAGCATGTGCAATTTTTGTGGAGAACAAATGCCAAGTCACAGCATTCCCTACATAAGAAACACCTTTTTTTGTGCAAGAAATAGTATAGAGATGCCCAAAGAAATATTTTTCTATATATAAAATTCTATTTTCTACACATAAAATCTGATGCCCAACAACCTTATGTGAATTTTGTGCAAAATAAGTCTCAAACTTCAAATATTTTCATCAGTCCAGGACTGAAAAAGTATGTTTTTGGCCATTATGCAAATATTTTCAGATATTCTTTATTACTAGATATTAAGAATTGTGAGCAGTGAATGTCTTATTAGATTATTCCAGTATATTTACTTATAATTGAAATAGTAACTAACATTAAATTACTAGATGTTGCATTAGTCACTCTAGGCTAACTTTTTAGTAACTCTAAGGGGTTACTAAAGCCATTTAAAGGCATATTGAGTAGATTTTTTTTACTTGTAGTGTAACATGCCAGGAATAATGTAACATGAACATTACGAAACATTTTCTGACAGTAAGAGCAGTTTGACAGTGAAATATGCTGCCTGGAAGTATGGCAGAGTCAAGCTCCCTGGAGGTCTTGAAACAGAGGTTGGATGTTGAGGATTTTGTATTTCTTTCTGGTAGGAAGTTGAACTGGGTGGCCCTTGTCAACTCTTCTAGCTCTATGAATCTATGACAGGAAAAAACCCTCATAATGACAGATTATTTTGGGGTGCTTTGGAATTAATCATATAAAAATAAATTTTAAGGTAGATTTTGGTAGGCACCCAACAGTTGCTTCTGACTTCCACTTTGTGGCTGGATCTACACTGCCCTATATCCCAGAATCTGATCCAAGATTATCTTCTTATCCCAGATTATCTGGCTGTATAGACTCCTATAATCCAATACAAAGCATATAGTCTGGGATGAGATCCTGGGATATAGGGCAGTGTAGATTCAGCCTGCTGCTATCTGCTGCTGGTTGCTTATTTCTTATAGCCTGCCCTACATGAAAACTGAAGGCCTAGCTCTGAGTGGGTTTCATGTCAACACTGACTACTTCTTCTTCTTCTTCTTCTTCTTCTTCTTCTTCTTCTTCTTCTTCTTCTTCTTCTTCTTCTTTATACTCTGTTTTATGTCCCCCAAAAGGAACTGAAAGCTGCTTAATTTGAATGCCCACCATGAAATAAAGAGGCCAGACACAGAAATGTGGATGAAATAAGGGCTATTAATTGACCTATTTAATATTAATTCCTGGGCTACTTTCAAATTTGGGTGGTAGCAACCCAGTGTGGATCAAGGTTGAGGGACAGGCATCAACCCATGGCCACCTTCTTAGCCCACCCCTGAGCAAAATGCCTGAGTCTGAGGGCAGTCCTTCTTCATTAGTTGCCCACCCTGACTGATAATTTCTTGAAAGGCTATACCAGGGGCACTCCCTCCCAATACGCAGAACTTTACAAGAGAAAGCCAACCCCTAATTTATCCCCAAGAGACAGTTCCTTCACAGTCACCTAGGTCTCGGAACCTAGAGAGGTTTCAGAGGCTCGCCATTCACCCCAAGGAATATGCTGTTTTATATTCTTCCCCCAATGCCTGCCCATGACAGCCCATTATTAAAGAACCCAAAATTCATTTTCTCTCAAATACAATACAGGGTAGACAGAAAAAGAAGACCATATAAGGGAGTTCCTATCCAGCCACCTAAAGTGACTGGCAAGGACTCATAATATACTGATGATGGGGCAATGAGTTACCACAAGAACCAGCCAGCCATTTGAGAGGGGACTGGCCGTCTTAAATATTGTTAGTTGCGCTCCCTTTCATATGTTGTGGCTGGCAAGGAGCACCTGGGCATGTGTTTATGGCCTGGCCTCATTCATGAGAGATGCCAAAATCTCCCTCTTGCCAAAATGCTGTTTCCGCTTGGCATCAAATAAGCATTACATATCTGCCACTCTACTTCCCAGACTCTCATTGGCAGAACCCAGACATTTCATTTTTGTTATTTCTGGTTGCTGTTTATATTCCTGAGTCATTTTTTCCCTCTTGTAGTAGCAGAATATCCTGAATATTCCTGTAACTAGAAGAATTGTAAAAGCTGTGGTGTCTATGTGCCAAATTCTGTCCTCTTTTAAACTCAGTTTCTCCATCTCTTTTCTGTTTTCTCTGTCAACTACAGGAACACTGGTAGGCATTGTGCTCACCTCAATATGACAAAGATAAGCTCTACCTGTCTGGTCCTGCATTCCTTTGTGAAATAGAGAATTGTATCTATTACGCACATGCGTTTGTATTAGAAATTGTTATAAGTCAGGTGTTTTTCGGATGTTTCAGACTTGCAATGTGTATTCTGACACTCATGCACGGTGTGCCAAACATTAAGAAATGGAACCTTATCTTTGCTTTGATTCTTAAGCTTCAATTCCCTTATAAGTAGCAGTGATGCAGTTAAATTTCACCCAACTTTGGTAAAGCCAAGAGAAAATAAAGTGTTTAAAACCCTATTCTTTTTCCTTGGAGTTTTGCCCTATCATCACCATAAGGAAAATGCTGTGGGTGTGACTAAACTTAATGGAGATTGAGAACACAGCCATTTAAATGTAGTTTTGGAAAACGAGGCCCCCAATGGCAGGTAATGCAAAAGGCCCTGCCATAAACTACATTTCCCAGAATACAATTCTGCTCAGGCCCCAAATGAGGGCTGAAGGTCCGAAATGATAACTGGCTGCAGCAGTTACCATTTATAGTTAGTCTAATAATGCTAATACATAAAATTATTGAATCTGCAAAGAGGACTAAAGTAAGCAAGCATTAAGAAACTTTGGCAAAGCCAAAATAACATAAACTACTTCAAAATTATTCCTTTAACTCTGGACCATCGCCATAAGGAAGGCACTGTGGGGGGCAGCCAGCCAGCTAATTAGAGTCACTAATAAATGAAATTATTGAGTCTGCAAAGAGGACTAAAACCTACAACAACCCAGAACTAAAGTAAATAATAATAGTATAAATCTGTGCTAAGTTGAAGTTCTTTTGTTGTGTGTCACAAAGACAGATAGATATTCAAGGGGATTGCTGTGGCCACTTTTTGGGGGATAAATTGTTTTGATCTAAACTTTTAAAAATCTCCAGAAATCTGTAGTTGTGTGAATCTTTCTAAAACTTCTGGAGATTGATGCCATCGTTATCTTGTGCATTGTATATAAAATTCAAGTAGATCGCTCTTGTAGGTTTTTTTAAAAAAAATGTTTATAAAAAGTTTGAAAATTTGCCAAAAGTTCATGGATAAGCGAAGCTTGATGGGCAAAGAGTGGTAAACGTGTTCTACCATTGCAGCAAGTTTCACCCCAATAGCTTAAAAAATGAGAGAGATAGGAGTCCCTGAAGTTTTTCCACTGACAGTGATGTCCTTATTGCACATGAGCAATCAAAATTAACAAAGTGATTACAAAATCTTATTAGTCTCTTTAGAGTTCTGAAATTTTCACCTCCAAAACATTAGAAACACTTTGAAAACAGAGCACCAGTGCCTCCTAGTTTTGTTAGTATTTTAGAAGCATTTTTAATGGATCACACATTCCTAGTATTTACTTGCTACTACTGCTGTGTAGTTTGATAAGAGACTAACTATTGTGATTTCATGCTGAAGAAGGCAACATTTTTTGTCCCGGATCATGAAAGGGTTACTTTTGAAGACTATGGCTGGCAATGATAAAAGACAGCCAGGTAGATTCCTATTTTCTCTCATCTCTGAAAATGGTCAAAATAACTTCACTCCATTATGCAGACTTTATTAGTGTGGTAAAATAGAGGAGACCATTTTAGGGGAGTCTTGGTTAAGATAAAAACTTGAAAAGTTCTGTAGTTATTCCCACAGTGAACAATGGAAAACAAAATTGAAAAGCAACTCTACATTTTGAACAATTAAAAGTAAAAGCAAACTAAAAGCAAATTAAACAGAAATGTTAACACTTGTATCCCTATAAAGTTGATAGGAGATAGGAAAAGACAAATTAGCTGTTCTGCCTTGTTTTCTGTGTTTTTAAAAAGAGATTATGCGTTAAATTGCTTCAAAATGTGTTTAAGTATGTATTTTGAACATATTTTTCTCTTAAAATACACTTTCTTCTAAACATATTTATCTCGTAAAGTGTACATTTTCATTTTTCTAAAGGATGTAAATACAATTTTTGAGCTGAAAACATTATCAGAACATTCACAGAAGTTGATAATGAACTTATTTGTAATCCAGGAGTTACAGATTAGGTCAGTAAATATTGGAATTTACCAAGGAAAGATATCTGAAGCATCCTAAATAGGACAGGTTTCACAAAACTGATGTTAAACTAGTAAATAACCAAGGCTGTTCTGTCCCTGGAAATCTCCTAGCATTTAAAACCAATTAATTAAGATTGATCGTGGGCATCAGTGAAAAAATACTGAGCCAGCAGCTAAGGGTCAGGAAAGTGTGAGTGCAATCATAAAACTTTCTGCAATGGTGCTGGACTTCTGCAGTTTAGTTTCCCAAGTTTTTTGACTTTGTAACCTCCATGAAAACATGAAGCTGGCTTATGTTGAGTCCAATCATTGGTCTATCTTGCTCTATATTGTGCATACACTGATTAACTTTAGTTATGCAGGACTTCTGACAAGTCTTTTCCAGGTTTACCAAGAACTTTTCAAAACTAAAGTGGAGAATCATAGAATCATAGAATCAAAGAGTTGGAAGAGACCTCATGGGCCATCCAGTCCAACCCCCTGCCAAGAAGCAGGAATATTGCATTCAAATCACCCCTGACAAATGGCCATCCAGCCTCTGCTTAAAAGCTTCCAAAGAAGGAGCCTCCACCACACTCCGGGGCAGAGAGTTCCACTGCTGAATGGCTCTCACAGTCAGGAAGTTCTTCCTAATGTTCAGATGGAATCTCCTCTTTTGTAGTTTGAAGCCATTGTTCCGCTCCTAGTCTCCAAGGAAGCAGAAAACAAGCTTGCTCCCTCCTCCCTGTGGCTTCCTCTCACATATTTATACATGGCTATCATATCTCCTCTCAGCCTTCTCTTCTTCAGGCTAAACATGCCCAGTTCCCTAAGCCGCTCCTCATAGGGCTTGTTCTCCAGACCCTTGATCATTTTAGTCACCCTCCTCTGGACACATTCCAGCTTGTCAATATCTCTCTTGAATTGTGGTGCCCAGAATTGGACACAATATTCCAGATGTGGTCTAACCAAAGCAGAATAGAGGGGTAGCATTACTTCCTTAGATCTAGACACTATGCTCCAATTGATGCAGGCCAAAATCCCATTGGCTTTTTTTGCCGCCACATCACATTGTTGGCTCATGTTTAACTTGTTGTCCACGAGGACTCCAAGATCTTTTTCACACGTACTGCTCTCGAGCCAGGCGTCACCCATTCTGTATCTTTGCATTTCATTTTTTCTGCCAAAGTGGAGTATCTTGTATTTGTCACTGTTGAACTTCATTTTGTTAGTTTTGGCCCATCTCTCTAATCTGTCAAGATCGTTTTGAATTCTGCTCCTGTCCTCTGGAGTATTGGCTATCCCTCCCAATTTGGTGTCGTCTGCAAACTTGATGATCATGCCTTCTAGCCCTTCATCTAAGTCGTTAATAAAGATGTTGAACAGGACCAGGCCCAGGACGGAACCCTGCGGCACTCCACTTGTCACTTCTTTCCAAGATGAAGAGGAAGCATTAGTGAGCACTCTCTGTGTTCGTCCACTTAACCAATTACAGATCCACCTCACCGTAGTTTTGCCTAGCCCACATTGGACTAGTTTCCTTGCCAGAAGGTCATGGGGGACCTTGTCGAAGGCCTTACTGAAATCCAGGTACGCTACATCCACGGCATTCCCCGCATCTACCCAGCTTGTAGCTCTATCGAAGAAAGAGATCAGATTAGTCTGGCATGACTTGTTTTTGATAAATCCATGTTGACTATTAGCGATGACTGCATTTGTTTCTAAGTGTTTGCAGACCGCTTCCTTAACAATCTTTTCCAGAATCTTGCCCGGTATCGACGTGAGGCTGACCGGACGGTAGTTGTTTGGGTCATCCTTTTTTCCCTTCTTGAAGATTGGGACCACATTGGCCCTCCTCCAATCTGCTGGAACTTCTCCCGTTCTCCAAGAACTCTCAAAGATGGTTGCCAATGGTTCCGAAATGACTTCCGCTAGTTCGTTCAATACTCTGGGGTGTAGTTGATCTGGCCCTGGGGACTTGAACTCATTAAGAGCTGCCAGGTATTCCTGGACGACTTCTTTCCCAATTTGGGGTTGGATGTCCTCCAATCCCTCATCCACTCCATCTTGCTGAGGTTGAAGACTCTCTTTTTGTGAGAAGACCGAGGCAAAGAAGGCATTAAGTAGTTCTGCCTTTTCCCTATCCCCTGTCAGCATTGCCCCTGTCAGCAATGTCTACATAAAATGCATGTAGTGTATGCTTTTAAAACCCATGTCAAGTATGGAAATATTGCTATAAGAATGACCCCAAAGGAAAATACATTCAATCTGTTCTGAGTATTCTATATGCTGTAAGGAGAGAGATTTCTTGAGCATCAGAAACTTTTGAAATGTAGGTAGAATTATTGGATCAGTGTAAATTCAGCTTGGTAAGAAATAGTATGTAAACTATGTTCTACATTTGGTGACTTTCTAATGCCTTTCCTTTTTTCTATTCAAGTCCAAGAGATCAAATGATAAAGGCACTTGACCATATTTAGGCAATTCATTATATGAGAATTTTACTTCCTAGGTTGAAACAGCAACTATGCTATTACTAAGTACACTCAGTTGTTGGCATATATTTCCAGTTAAATTTTCAGCTTAAATCTTATTTAGTCAAAGCATTTGATTTAAGGAAATGGGTATCATTTTTATATGCTCAGTTCTATTACTGGTCAAATAGTCACAGGATTTTCCATGATGCAACAGAAGTTATTTGTATGTGACACTGAAACTTTCAAATAACTTTCATAGAAAAGTCCATATAGGTAAGAAAACAGCAAAGTTATTTTTGAGCTATAATTTTCAACTCATTCTAATCTGGAAGATTTAGTGTAAAAGTAACTTGACAAGGCTTTAATTTTACTACACCTATGGAGGAAAATGAGAACATACCTATTGTACCACATGTTTGAAAATATTTTGTCTTTTAGCCTGGCCTGTATCTCAGGATATAATCCCAGATTATGTGCTTACCCCAGATTACCTTGCAATGTAGATTTATATAGGTAAAGGTAAATATTTCCTTTGTCATTAAGTCTGGTCATGTCTGACTCTGGGGGTTAGTGCTCATCTCCATTTCTAGGCCAAAGAGCTGGTGTTGTCTATAGACACCTCCAAGGTCATGTGGTCAGCATGACTGCATGGAGCACCATTACCTTCCTACAGAAGCAGTACTCATTGATCTACTCACATTTGCATGTTTTTGAATTGCTAGTTTGGCAGAAGCTGGAGCTAACCATGGGAGCTCTCTCCACTCCCTGGATTCGAACCACCAACCTTTCGGTCAGCATGTTTAGCAGCTCAGTGGTTTAACCCACTGTGCCACCTGGGGGCCCATAGACTCATATAACTAAGCACAAAGCAGATAATCTGGGATGAGATCCTGGGATATAGGGCAAATCCAGCCTTACTTACATTCAATGTACATTTAAAACTGTAACATGTTTAAGGTTTTTTTCCCCCTGAATGCAAGCAATTTAAAAGCGAATCCAGGCAACAGTTACACTCACACCCCTTTAGAACTGACTACTACATTGAATGGCAAGTTCAAAAAGGGTGATCTGCTTGAATTTGCTTGCATGCTTCATGGCATCATGGCAGAAGTATCCAATATATATTTTGCTTCAATTTCTCCCCAGCAACAGCAGTGACCTTGGCAAAGGAGAACAAAACATATGGGGAAAGGTTGAAGGAGCTGGGTATGTTAAGTTTGGTGAAGAGAAGACAGGGATAAGATGATTACACTTTTTAAATACCTCAAGCATTGTCACAGAGAAGAGGTGACAGACCTATTTTCTGCTGGCACAGGGAATAGGATCAGATCTAATGACTGAAAGTTATGGTAGACTAGATATTGAAGGAACATTAGAAATATCATTTTGCCAGTAAAAACAATATAATAATGGAATCAATTTTCTGGAGAGATAGTGTGGTCTCTTTCTCTGGACATCTTCAGAAAGAGGATCGACAGCTATCTGCTAGGAATGCTCTAGCTGCACGTACTTCATTGAGCAGGGGCTTATACTCAGTAGCCCATGAAGCTCCTTCCAACTCTATGATTCTATAATTTTATGAAGTTCTCAATCACCTAAAGCATTTCTTTTACATTCAAATGAATGTGAACAGTTTGTCTGTTCTGGTGTCACTGCTCATCCTGGAAAGTAGTGGGTCTGATAATGTTGGGAAATAGTGAATAAAGGGTTGAAAGAGGTGGGTTCATCATCCATACCTCGGTTCCTCTGTTCACTTATAGGTGGTATATTGGACTAGAGAGTCTTCCTTATTAAACATATGACTGGTGACCTCTTAGTGCAGGGGTCCTCAAACTAAGGCCCGGGGGCTAGATGCGGCCCTCCAAGGTAATTTACCTGGCCCTTGCTCAGGGTCAACCTAAGTTTGAAATGACTTGAAAGGGCACAACAACAACAACAACAACAACAACAACAACAATCCTATCTCGTCAGCCAAAAGCAGGTCCACACTTCCCACTGAAATAGTAATACGTTTATATTTGTTAAAATTGTTCTTCATTTTAATTATTGTATTGTTTTTAAGTATTTTTTTTGCTCTACAAATAAGACATGTGCAGTGTGCATACAAATTCATTCATGTTTTTTTAAAATATATATATATATAATCTGGCCCTCCAACAGTTTGAGGGACTGTGACCTGGCCCTCTGTTTAAATAGTTTGCGGATCTCTGTCTTAGTGGGTTTGCATAAGTTTGCATAGCTAGTATTTTGATGCACTTGATTTTCAAGGGATTGTTATATTTCATTTAAACTGGATTATATTAAGGTTGTTTGTTATTTCATTCCAGATACCCACATCACTAGGTGTTTGACGATATGGTAGAGCAGTGTTCTAATCTAAAAGATGTGAAGAATATTACGGAGCTCAATGGGAAACTGGATGAATACACACCTTACCGGATTAGGTGTTAATTCTGGATAGGGAACCATTTACAGCTAATCAGAGATGGTACTGGCTGAGTCTCGAAATACACCACAACCCAGCAAGAGACAGAAGCATAAGCAGCTTTCAATATGTGTTGCCAATGCAGATGTTCAGTTGGATGAACATCACCATCTGTATGATTAATTAATTTACACATTGCACATTTAAACTATAGTTCTATTTGAAGCTGTTTTCTATGTAAGAAAATAAATTCTTGATAATACTGTGCTAAATCATCTATGTATAGCTCATGATTTTAGCAAGCAATGTCTTTAAGATGAATTTCCAAGCAGTAAATTATCTGTGTTTCTCCAGAGAACCCATATTCTTAACTAAAAATCCTACAAGTAACATTTGTATGAGATGTT
The DNA here is from genome assembly GCF_037176765.1 of Anolis sagrei. Lineage (NCBI taxonomy): Eukaryota > Metazoa > Chordata > Lepidosauria > Squamata > Anolidae > Anolis > Anolis sagrei. The sequence continues at coordinate 255,561,359 of NC_090022.1, read as the reverse complement.
GCAATATTTGATTTTGTTGCTTTCCTATATGATTAATCTATTGCAATACACTGAAACAATCAAGTAGATTGACAGTGTCTTCTTAATAAATAGATTTCCATTATTTGGTTTAGGTGGAAATGGTAACATAAACCCAAATGGAAAGGCGTTGAGCATATTTTCTCAGCTGTTTTATGTAGAATGCAACAAGTGAACAAGTCTATTCATCAAAAGTTTCCTGTAAGCATGGTTAGCCAGGAGAACAGAAGACCACAAGGAGCGGACAAAGATTAATTATACCTGTGCCCATACAGCAATGTTTGTGTTCAAAACAAATTATATTTGCTTGTGCTTAAACGATGCATAAATCCAATCCGTACAGATGAACGTGTGTTCAGGATGAGTGAGCACACTTGTTTGAATGTCATATTTATCCCTGTATTTTGTCAGAAAATTAACTTCTTTGGAGTTTGCGCTTGAGATGAGCATATGGTTGTTGATCTCTGGAGATGACAGTCTATCTGAGCAATAGCTCCTTATGGTTCCAGCTCTCTTCTGCTGGCAGATGCTTTGGGCTTTTCTACAATTAAGTGGAGATCATCACTGTTTTCTTTGAGCACTGCTGTGCCTTGTACTCTGAAGTGTTTTGTTAATCACTGTCTGCCTTCGACAGAAGCTGCCAAAGCTCTCATTAAGTTTGAATTTTGAGATGTCATGCTCGAATGATGGAATTTCATCCCTTTTCTGCATGAATGAAATTGGCTATGGAGAGCTGCCAGCAACTAAAAAAACCATTCTGAGGAGCATTTGTTTTATATTTGGATCGGAAACTAAAAATTTAAATTAAAAAAAAACTTTGTCTTCAACTTTGTCTTAAAGCCAGAAGAGCACTTTGCATCTGCTGTTTCCTAAATTTAATAATTACAGGGCGCTCTCCTTGTCATCTGCAGGGCATACTTTGTTACCTTCAATTAATAATCCATCACTGCCTTGTTCACAGTGTGAACTTTAAACCTTCCTTCCCATCCAAAATGTTGTGCTCATTATTGTGTGAGAGTTGTTGCAAATGACATGACAGATGCTCAGCATCCGTTAAAGGGTGACGTAGAGATGTATGCAATGACGGGCTTTTGATAAATTCTTATTGGATCAAAAATTAATGTTATTTTTGCCCTTCAAGAAAAATTGCCTGCACGTGTGTGCAAGAAGAAAACAAAATGCATCTGTTGGCGGTTTAATGATTTGCAGCAGGAAACTAAGTGTTTGGGGAAATACGGAATGAGAAGACAGTGCCCATTTCTCTTGGTAAATCTATTTGTTTCAGCTGGATCCGTAAAACTATGCCTTGAAGAAAAAGTTAGACTAATTAACTGCAGTGCCTAATCGTTTTCAGTCATAAACTGCTTAAGAATTGATTAAGGCAAAATGCAAAGCCTAGAATCTCTGGAAAATAATATTCTCATAATGCGCTGAACAATTTACATTCCTGTTAACAATTCAACTTAAAAGTATGTCATTGAAAAAGTGCTGAATTGATCTGTATGCATGGCTTTGGTTTAGCTTCTTAATTTGTATGAGCAATAAAAATATACAAATGTTAGTATGGAATAGAGGGATTTCTAATCAGCACAAGTTGCCTTCAAAATCAGAATAGAAAAATTGGATGGAGAAGGATCAGAGCAGTGACTACTACACTATTGTTCATACATTAATCTACAGTGCCATTGAAATATGAAATATGTTGTAGTATTTCTTGCATTGCATTATTATTTTTATGGATATTTAAGATGCTTAACTTCTATTATATCTTTAAATGTGGCCTTTAAGTCTGATGATATTTTCTAAAGCCTAAACAAATTAAATGTATGAGGAAGTATGTACTAGACTAACTTCCCCATCCCCATGACCTGCCATATATGGAAGACCACAACCTGAAGAAAAGAGCCTCTGCTATGTATAGAGACTCTCTGCATGATTCTGACTATGGGAAAATCAATGTTCCAAATTGTGCAGCATGCTCCATGCATTGAATAGGAGTTTCTCTGCAGAAACTTTACCTTTAGGTATGAAGGGTGATAGAAATGGGGACTGAGGTAGGACAAGGCTATCATTACTCCACCTTTCTTATGGTTACCTTATTTAGGCCTTAAAATGACTAAATTAGATTGTTGCCTTCCAGTCTTTTAGGCTATATGCATCACACATAAAGATAGACTACTGACCTCTTCTAAGCAAAACTGTTAGGAGGAGGTGGTGGTGATGGAGGAGAAAGAGCAAGGACATATTGCAGTTACTGAAAATATTGCATTTACCTAGAATTACAGATCCATAATAGTTCTGTATTCATTAAGACTCTGCATTCTTATTATAAAACCCCATATATAGCACCCCAGCTCACCTTAAGAGCCAGAAATCCAATTGAGTGAAGAAGATTGCAAGGACAAAGAGACTTTCACCCATCACCAACAAATGAGGTTGAGACAAACAGAAGTAGGATCATAGTCATAGGTCCTCACCAAGTCTTGCTCACAGATGGGGTGGTGGAGGAAATACCATCTTCTTCATGTCTTGATTGGAAGTGAAACAGACTCCTTTGCCCATTCTGGTTACTGGCTCTTAAAGTGGATTTGGAGGGTTTAGACCTGGAATTATTATTACTAGTTACACCAAACAGAACTAAATAGCTAATGTAAGATACTGGGTAAGAACCCAAATCTTGTATGGTCTTTTATGTCTGTGTTATGTTGTGAATTCCAGTTTGAGTTCCCCTCCTAATGCCCACTTCCTGAACAGCAGCTGTTATAATTGGGTCTGTTCCTCTGTCTCACAGGAAGTAGCTTGCTGCCACTTCTACCACTCATCTGACTCATTTCCATTGTGATAGTCAGAAACAGAGTCCCTATTGTGATGGAATCTAGGATTTGTACCCAAGACCCCATCTATACAGCCATATAATGCCCCTTGAAAGTGCATTATATGGTCAGTGTAGACTCATATTATACAGTTTAACTGCAGTGTAGTTCAAACCGTCTTTATATGGCAGTGTAGATCCAGCCTGAATCTTCACATTTATCCTAGTTATACTGGCTCAAGTTGTGTTTCTGTAGTTGTGGGTGTAAACAGTGTATAAGGTGAAATATAAGGAAAGATAAATGGTGGTGTGAAAGAGAAAATAAGAGAGACAGCAAGAGATGTTACACAGATTCAGTAATATTACAAATACAGTTTACAGTAGAAAGTTTTAAGATGCAATGCAATGTTCATCATTTCTGGAAATTAAGTTGTTTTTGTGGCTGAGTGGAAGTGAAATAATTTTCATCAGTTTATTAACTCTCTGTATGAGCATGAGTTGAACTCCTACATCTGAATTTCTGATCCAGAGTGTGCCAGCATTTTTATTATTTTTTTATTTTATTGCCAAGTGACATGGATTTCTTTGAAGTGAAAGGCAGGTGTGTCATGAGCCTGCTTTGAACTGTGAGATATTGCAAGCTAGCATTGACGTGGCACAGCTTGGTGGCCTCCTGCCGCTGAACTGCAGGCAGGTGATATGCCTTTTTTCCTTTAGAGATGTGTGCCACAAAATACTACGATCCCTCTTGTTGCTTTATGCTTTGTTTTTTGGAAGATAATGTCTGGCTGACAAAGAGAGAAAAAAGGCTTGATGTGCTGGGCCGGCAGAATGATTGCATGAAATATAGCTAGTTTGTGATAGCTGATGTTGTCACAAGATGTCCATGATCACAGAGCAATCTTTTATACTATCATCTCGGGTTGCTTGTCTTTTTGCTGAAATACAAATTTTGCCTCCCACAACCAGAGTGTATGACATCCATCAACATGTTTTCCATCCAAAGGAATCACCATCTCAAAATGGTCTTCAATATCAATAGAATAAAGATTTGGGACAGGCAGTCATTACTACTTCATTTAACAATGAGAATGCTTTAATAAAGCAGAATTCATTTTAATTTAAGTATTGGTAAATGTAGAGTTACTTATACTGTGGTTTAAAAATACCTTAAAACGAATGTTATGATATCTTTGATCACTAATGCAAAATATTATTTCGTTTCACCCCCTCCCTCTACACTTCTATATTGAGGAGAGGGAGTCCCAGCCCTTCAGAGCAGATTTAGGGCAAAAAAGGTGGCTATAATGGGGAGAGGGTTATTCTTTCTGCTGACTGAACTATTTCCATCAGTAGGTGCAGCCAACTCAGGTCTTGTTAGATCACACTAGCTCATTTAACAACTTTGGTCATACAATCTATGCACACATTTGTCAATTCTTCATGTTGTTCTGATATATTAATTCAGATGTTTTATATTAATGTTCTATGTTAGTTATAATTTTCAATTGATTATGTTTTATTTAAATTATAGCTGTTATGCTTAAGGTGCTCTTTATGAGGATTTGTGTGTGTGTGTGTGTGTGTGTGTGTGTGTGTGTGTGTGTCAGGAGTGACTTGAGAAACTGCAAGTTGCTTCTGGTGTGAATTTTGGGTTATTATATTTGTATTTACTGTTATTGAGGCATCGAATGTTTGCCTTTTTGTTTGTTGGAATCCACCCTGAGTCCCCCAGGGGAGATAGGGAAGAATATAAATAAAGTATTATTATTATGGGTTGTTGTAGGTTTTTTCAGGCTGTAAGGCCATGGTCTAGAGGCATTCTCTCCTGACGTTTCACCTGCATCTATGGCAAGCATCCTCAGAGGTAGTGAGGTCTGTTAGAACTAGGGAAAAGGGGTTTATATATCTGTGGAATGACCAGGGTGAGACAAAGGACTCTTTTCTGCTGGAGATAGGTGTGAATGTACCATGAAGCTGTGGGCAAGTCTACATAGGGACCACCAAACGCAGCACCCAAACACGAATCAAGGAACATGAAAGGCACTGCAGACTACTTCAACCAGAGAAATCAGCCATAGCAGAGCACCTGATGGTCTAGAGGCACTGCAGACTACTTCAACCAGAGAAATCAGCCATAGCATACTGAAGCTATGCACAACATAATTGTCTTAGGCCAAAACCTAACCTTCCAATGTTATTCAGCTATAAAAAAAAGATGACCTTCTTTATAAACATCATACAGGACCTTGTCATATGCATGCTGGAATTGCCACATGTTGCCGTGGATTCCAGCGATTCTGGTGACATCTGCCCAGGCAGCATGGGAACCTATCGCTCTGCACCCTGCAATGCCCCAGTTTCATCCCCCATACCTCATCACATAGGGGGAAGCCTCTTTATGCTGGCTCACCCCATCTTTCCAAATGGAAACATGGATGGCGCCCATCTTGTGCTGCTGGCAATTTTTCAGTGGCAGCAGTTCACGCAGTCTCCCCGGAAGTATTTTTCAGGTGTATGACAGGAGCCATTGGGTTCCATGGCTGAACTGCTGCACCTGTTGCCGCCACCGAAAAATAGCCCATGTGAAGAGGTACTCAGTCTGTTATGGCCTTTCTAGCTTAGCCATTTGACTACTGCCAGTGTGACCTATCCCAGGTGGGATCTGAAATGAGTGGTATGAGGCTGGCACACTGCCCAGTAGACAAAGCTATGGTCACAGATTGGGACTCAGTGGTTAACCATCCACATGTTACAACCTGTATTAAAAGAAGAGACCAGCAGACATGTTAGAACTGTAGTGATCGGATATGTTTATCAAAAGTCCAAATCCAATTTTTGAATATGCTAAGAGTTCAAGCCCATAGCAGATGCCATTGATACAGCCCCCATTCTCAAGGAATGCGTACCATATTTGATCACTTTTAATTCCAGAGGGCAAAGACCCTAGAGGTGAAACACCAGAATTGCTACTTAGTCAAGTACTTAGTCAAGTACAAAATAAGGGACTCAGATGGAGTCCTCTGAATCAAATTCCCAAAAGCCCGTACAGGACACAGTGTAGTATCAGTGCAGGTTATAAGTCGTATGGCTAATCTCACTCGGTTCTGATCAGTTTTGGCATGTCTTGGAATTTGCTGAGTGCAACCGAGTGTTTAAAGTAAGATTCCCAAATTCCAACACCATGCAGACTTATCAGTCTTTGACTGTATCCGCAATTTGCTATTGTGTGACCCCCCCCCCCCCCAAATAAAAAGCAGTTAGTGAAGTGGCATGGAAAAAGGAGCGTTTCAAAATGAGTAAAACAGATACCTGCTAAAATGCAATTTATCCCACTTAGGATGGCAGAGGAAAGTTACTGCCTATCACTAACTGCCTAAAGCACTTTCTAACATTTATTTACTATATTTGAAAGTCACCTATTGTGTCTTGAAGACCCTGTATCTAAGACCAGAAGGCCAGGGCTGGTAATTGGCTGAGGGATCAACTCCCGATTCTTAGGGCCTTTCCACACAGCCATAGAACTCAGAATATCAAGGCAGAAAATCCCACAATATATGCTTTGAACTGGGTTATCTGAGTCCACACTACCATATCTTCCAGTTCAAAGCAGAACATGTGGGATTTTATTCAGCTGTGTGGAAGGAGCCCTAGGAGATACACAAACATGCAAAAGATGAGGTACAGGGACCAGCAATATCTCAACCAACTGTGCCTGCCTCCTAAAGCTCTTTTTGATGCTTGCTACTATGGACAAACTAATGGGCATACTAATACCCCTATTTTATCCTTCCAAATAAAATAGGCTGACATCATGTGTGTCCTGACAACTCCAGCTGCCTGAAGTACTCCAACTGCATGCAGCTGTTGTCCACATCAGTCACATGGAGCTCTATCAATATTAAAATCTTGGGAGTTTGATGCTGATGGGTGCTTCAGACTGATGCTTCACCAGGTCGTTTCTGATACCAAAATCAACTCAGTGTATTTTTTTCCCTTCTTCATTCAGGCAGCCGCTTCCAGAAGAAGGTGTTGTCTCCTTTTTCTTCCTTCAGCTGTCCCTCTCCTGCTTTTCGGGTCTCCTGAAGTGCTGCTATACCAATGTTAAAGCATACCAGCTCTCTTTGCAATAACAGCAGTCCTGCATTTAGGGCATTCACTGTCTGTGTTGTCCAACAGTGTCCTTATGTTTTATGTTTCAAAGTTCATTTTTAATTTTTGGCCACAAGGTGGTGACCCCTCTGAATGTGGCAGTCCAGTCAGGGATAAGGGAGGCAGACTGTGTTTTAGTCACCTTTTCTAGCCCCCTCCCCATATGGGGTGAGCAGAGTGGATCCTAAAAAGGTTATGGATTCAGCTGCCAGACTGCTGCCTTGGACTTTGAGGTAGAATGATTAATCCTTATCCACCACCCATGTGTCAGTCTGTGACTAGGGGCTTCCAGATTTCACAGTCCTGCCCCCATCGTCACTTGCTGATCACCATGGGACTTTTGTTGGTTTTGTTTTGGTTTTTGTACTAACTTATATTAAAGTAAACTCAGTGATGTACTTCTGAGTAAACATGTATAGGACTTCACTGACACCATGATTTCCCCTTAGAGATCCTGGGATTGTAGTTCTAGGACCCACCAAATGCTAACAGGGAATATTTTGCTCTTCACTAAATTACAATCCCCATGATTTTGTGAGAACACCTGACAGTTTATCAGAATGTTGTAGTTTATAATTAGGAGCATGAAGATTTTGAGAGATAAAGGCAGTTAATATGTTTCAGGGCTTCCAAAAGTCTAAACAGAAATTCAACCACATACCATTCTCTCTACAGCTAGATCATTAATAATGTAATGATTATCTCTCCTTGCTGTCCTCTTTTGTGATTACAATCTCAGATGTTACTAGCCACTGAGGTATATTTTGTTCTAAAATCAAATACGTTGCATTCATTTTTAGAAATACCAACAAAGAGTGAAGAACAGGTATTAAAATCAGAGCTTGAAAGGGCTACTTTTATTGACTATAATTTCCAGAACTGCCCTGGAACTCCAGCATCCAAAAGCAATTTCTAAGCTTTGGTTGAAATAAATGTAAGATAGCAACCATTTTAATCTGACTGTAGTTTACAGTTAGTAGAAAAATAATAGGAAATTTCACTTGTGTCTGGCAAATGGCCTCTTTTGTCTTTTCATTTGTGAAAAAGTAGAGTATTGCAATAATAATTTATCTATTTTTGTGTTAGATTTATGAATATTCAGCAATGCAGTAGCAGTCTGAATGTTCAAAGAAAGGCCTCTTTCAAAGTTAAGAACATCAGTCTTTTGCTACAAATGAATAATAACAAGACCTGTGATTCTTCCTTGTGTGTCATGTGAAATGTTGGAAGGCATGTTATTTCTTCCTACTGAAGGAACATTTATTGAACTGAGCAAAGTGGCAAAAAATAATTGAAAGGCAAACCAGAAGGCAGAACTGAGAAACAAGTACAAAGTCACAACCAAATGGTCAACTGGGGTTTAAAGACAAGCCAGTAGGGCAAATAATTGAATACAGGAATGTGAAAATTATGAAAAACATGCTTCAAAGTTAAGTTTCAGGTAAACTATGAAATCCTTTGGACCTCTTACTTCCCAGAAAAATCTAATCTTCAGTTGGGGTGGATGGCACCAATCTAGAACCTTTCTTACTGAGAAGCTGCTCTCCGTAATTTTGTGATGCATCCCAAGAGAAGCAACTCATAAGTTTACCAATTCTTAACACCATCCACTTAAGATTTCCATGGAGAAAGCTGGCAAACCAAAGTTCCTGAAATCTTGTAAAAAATAAAGATGAATGTGTCCTGAATCCTTTTACACTAATGCTGGGAAGTGGAAGCATCTTCTTATTAATGAACAATTGTATACAAGACAGAAAGCAGAGCGTGGGAAAAATATGTAGTTCTGGTGGTAAGATACAAGCAATGGGGTCTTTTGAGGATCAGTGTCTGGTGCATTTAAACTGGTCTATAAATGATGTGATGTTGTGGGTGAACAATGAGGTGACCAAGACTGCAAATTGTATTAAATGGTTAATCGTAAAGAGAAGTTGAAAAGCTCTGAAAGGATCTCTTCAAGCTGGGAAAATGAGCATTTGAATAGCAAAAGCAATTCAGTATGTACAAAAGTAAAATGATGAACATGAGATGACCAACCAAGATAGAGCTCTTTGAAGCCTGTGGATATCTAAATGACCCAGTATGCAGTTGTTATGTAAAAGTTTGCATCCTGCTGTGGTTATTAGGAAAGGAATGAAGAAACTGAAACTGTCAGTATCACAATATCATTTAACCAATTGATACTTTGGCCTTGCTTGGAATCCTGTGCACAGTTCTGGTTGCTACTTCTCAAAAAGAATATTGTAAAGCTGGAAAGAGTAAAGAAAAGGACAGCTAAACTCATGATTAAGAAAAATATAATGTTTGGAGACTATTACTCCAGAAAACAAAAGAATAATGGGATATGTGATAGAAGGGTTTTTATTTGTTTTGCTTTTAAAAAAGGATAAGTGTGGCATGAGAAAAGTAGATATGGGATTTTAAAAAACACTTCTCATACATTAAAATCCGGGGACATCTATAGAAGTACAATTGTAGAAGATTCAGAACAAATGAAAGGAAGTATTTCTGCCCAGAATAAATAGTTAGGTTGTAGAATTTGCTACCACTAAGAAGAACAATAGCTGCTAGGTTGACCATATTTATGGTTTCCAACTTTCATGTAATAATTGTCATTAAACCTAAAAGGGAGTTTAACTGTTTTAGAAGGACTATCAATGGTTACTACTCACATTGGCTATATGCTCCCTCCAGTAGCAGATGCAGTTTGCTCCAGATACAAGCTGTTTGTGATATTGTATTTATGTGCTGTTTGTGAGCTTCACATAGGCTTTTGGTTGCCCATTCTGGAAACAGAACTGGGGTTCTTCAGTTCTGATTATTTAGCCATTGGGTTTTCTTGTACAAGAGGGCAAGGCCAATATGTGAATGTCCCTACTAGCAGACTTTCCTGTTGGTTGTTCTGGCACTTCTTTTGTGTGTCTTGCATGTCAATTGCAAAAGTAAGCTTTTTATTTTCATAAGAATATGTGGGGTTCAATTTGGTTTGCACAATTGTGTGTAAAGGGAGGTTGTTATATTGGATAATTATAACTTTGCATCTGCAACGGCTGTTTGTATAGCATGTTATACATTTGTTAGTTTGTATATTTAATTATCTTAACTTACCTGGAGCAACAATAGAAATAGAATAAATTTAAATAAATTGATGACATGACATTACTTTTTATTTAAATAAAAACTTTTGATTAAAAAAAGCATGATTAAAAGCAGCAAACTTAATATGTGCCTAGTAAATCCTATGAAAAAGTTGGATTTACTTTCAGATTTTCAGTTAAACACTTTTCCAAGGAAGAATTTTACATTTATAAACTTATTATAGCAATTCAGACAATATGTAATCGAGGCAAATGCCATTATTGTCATATCTAATATCTCCAGAAATATGTGCAGCCTGCCCACTAGCCTTAGCTAGGCAAACACACTCCTGGCCAGTCCAAAACTTTGGAATCCAGATTCAGGTATGGCTCTAAGAGTGCACTCCACATGCTGTGTGAAGACACTAGAAAAAATAAGCATCTGTCAAGAGATGTTGGAAAATACATAGATTTGGTGAGGTGAGAGCTTTCTTCAGATAGGGTTCATCTATAGCATGTAGTTTAGCCATGTCGTATCTGGGGCTGTTGTACAGAAAGCTCAGAAATGCATCTGCCCCACTGATCTGTCACTTTCTCTGTGTCCTGTTGTCACCACTCCTTCTTAATCAGAAAGCTTTGTCCAAGCAACTGACCAACATGGTCACCTTTCACCTTGTTGATATCTGTAAGGGGTGCCCACACAATCAGCAAGATGGAGGAGGAGAGCTACACTGATGAAGCTAATCTCAGGGAAAGGGTGAAAGTAGCAATTTCCACCTGGATGTGAATCCATATCAGAATAGTAATAATAATAATAACAACAACAACTTTATTTTTGTACCCTGCCTCCATTTCCCCGAAGGGGCTCGGGACAGCTTACATGGGGTCAAGACTGAGATTCAACATAGTTAAAATATAACAACAAAATTCACAAAAACACTTCAAATAATATAAAACAACCACAGACTACAATACATAGAGAACATCTAGCAACCTTCAATGGTCTGAATAGTACACAGCACTGAGTTCGGGCAGGCAACTGGTGCAAATAACTTGCCTTGGTGGATGACCTCCGGTTAGGGCTCCCCCTCCTGGTTTGTACCAATTTGAGACCCCATCTGCCCCTGTTGTCCCTTCATAACTCAAGACCCCATCTGCCCCAGCTGTTTTTGCACAATCAGCTACTCTCTCTCGCCCAAGGACACTCCCCCTATTCAGTCCACTTAGCTCATTTACTGACTCTCCGCCCACTCCATCTATCTAACATCCAAGGGAGATTATACTCCAGCATTACCTCTTCCGAGAGTTGACTAGCCACAGGTTCTAACAAGGTGGGGGGGGGGCTGAGGAGGTGGGTTCCATCCAAGTCATGTGGGGGAGGAGACTCGTGGGTTACCATCATCCCAGGGAGAAGCGCAACAGAGTTCTTGCGACCCTGGAGAAGGTAGGAAGTGGTAGGCGCCATGGCAGCCCCCTCGGTCTGAAGGTCCTGCTGATCAATGCCAGATCCGTTAATGGTAAGACCTCTGCCATTCAGGATTTGATCCTGGATGAGAGAGCGGATCTGGCATGCATCACGGAAACCTGGTTGGATGAGCTGGGGGGAGTAAATCTCTCCCAGCTGTGCCCACCGGGTTTCGGGGTGCATCAGCAGGCCAGACAAGGGGGACGGGGAGGAGGGGTCGCAGTGGTCTTTCGGCAATCCATCGCCGTGGCCAGATACGCTGTACCGCAAGCACCTGGGTTTGAGTGCGTCCACTTGAGGGTGGGGAACCGTGACAGTGTGGGGTTTCTGCTGGTGTACCGTCCACCCCACGACCCAGTAGTTTCCCTGTCTGAGCTAGCGGAGGTGGTCTCTAATTCGGCCCTGATCTCCCAGCACTTGGTGGTGTTCGGAGATTTTAACATTCATGCTGAGACCTCCTTGTCTGGCGCAGCTCAGGACTTTATGGCCGCCATGACGACCATGGGACTGTCACAAATTATATCAGGACCCACCCATCAGGCCGGACACACTCTTGACCTAGTTTTTGTAGCGGACAGTGGAATGATCAGAGTGGAAGAACAAAACATCCTTCCAGTGTCATGGTCTGATCATTATCTGGTTAGCTTTAGGCTTGCTGCGACCCCCAACCTTCGCAGGGGTGGAGGACAAATTAAGATGGTCCGCCCCAGGAGACTGATGGATCTGGATGGATTCCTGAGGAATCTTGGGGTTCTTCCTGCCATGGAACCTGGCAATCCTGTCGACGCCTTGGTCGACCTTTACAACAGGGAGATGTCCAGGGCGATAGACACGATCGCTCCCGAATGCCCCGTCTCATTGCGTCATGACAGGCCGTCCCCTTGGTTTACCGAGGAGTTGGCTGCGATGAAGCATACGAGAATGGGGCTAGAGCGCAAGTGGAGGAAATCTCGGGACGTGTCTGATCAAGCACGGGCTAAGGCCTCTCTTAAGGCATACTCCGTGGCTATACGGGCGGCCAGGGAATCTTTCACGACCGCCCGGATAGCGTATGCAGCAAATAGGTCATCAGAGCTGTTTCGGGTTGTCAGTGAGCTCCTTCACCCACCTGCGGTGGAGGAGACCCCTGACGACCCAGCAGCTCGGTGTTGCGATTTCGCACACCACTTTGCAGGCAAGATTGCCCAGATACGTCTTGAGCTCAACTCCAATCTTATCGCAGTGCCAGGAGAGGTGACCGAGGCATCTGCTTGTCCAATTTTGTGGGATTCTTTTCGACTTGTTCTTCCTGAGACCGTGGGGGACGTTCTGGGGGCTGTGAGGGCGACCACTTCGGCTCTTGACCCTTGCCCATCCTGGCTTATTAAATCTGCCAAGGAGGGGTTGGTTGATTGGTTTGTCTTGATCATTAACGCATCGTTGGAGCAAGGGATTTTTCCATCCAGCTTGAAACAGGCTGTGGTTTGTCCACTCCTAAAGAAGTCATCCCTTGACTCTACGGTGCTGAACAATTACAGACCGATTTCCAACCTCCCTTTTTTGGGTAAGGTGCTGGAGTGGGTGGTTGCCCTCCAGCTCCAGAGCTTCCTGGATGACATCAGTTACCTGGATCAGGCACAGTCTGGTTTCAGGCCTGGTCATGGCACCGAGACAGCCTTGGTCGCCTTGGTGGATGACCTCCGTAGAGGACTGGACCAGGGGAGTGTAACCCTGCTGGTCCTCTTGGACATCTCAGCGGCTTTCGATACCATCGATCATGGTATCCTTCTGGGTCGGCTCTCTGGGATGGGCCTTGGGGGCACGGTTCTGTCGTGGCTCCGGTCCTTCCTGGAGGGACGAACCCAGATGGTGAAGCTGGGAGATGCCTGCTCGGACCCCTGGCCTTTGACCTGTGGGGTCCCGCAAGGCTCTGTTCTATCTCCCATGCTTTTTAACATCTACATGAAACCGCTGGGAGAGGTCATCCGGAGTTTTGGAGTTGGGTGCCATCTCTACGCAGATGACGCACAACTCTACTACTCTTTTCCACCTAACTCCAAGGAGGCCTCTCGGGTGCTAGACGAGTGCCTGGCCGCTGTGTCTATATGGATGAGGACGAACAAGCTGAAGATCAATCCCGACAAGACAGAGGTCCTCCTGGTTGATCGCAAACCAGACCGGGGTATAGGGTGGCAACCTGTGTTGGACGGGGTTACACTCCCCCTGAAGCCACAGGTCTGCAGCTTGGGAGTCCTCCTGGATTCATCGCTTACGCTTGAGGCTCAGGCGTCGGCGGTGGCCGGGGGGGCTTTTGCACAACTGAGACTTGTGCGCCAGCTGATGACGAGACGACAGTGAATGGGTATTGTAGTAACTGTTTATTAATTGTGTAATGTGTTAGGTTGTTACTGTTTCTATACTGTAGCACTGAATTTTTGCTGTTCGTATTTGTTGTGAACCGCTGTGAGTCGCCTTTGGGCTGAGAACAGCAGTATATAAGTAAGGTAAATAAATAAATAAATAAATAAATAAATAATAAACAGGACTTCTAATAGTTTCAGCTGGATGACATTGGTAGGGAACAGGATTAAGTATAAATGTGTGGCTGTGTGGTTAAATGTCCAGAAACTGTGAATTGAATGTGTGTAATGCTTTCTAGTGTAGAAATCTTCTGTCTGAATGACAAAGAATAGTATATTATAACACTAGCATACCAAGTTTATATTGATTATTTCCATTACATCTATTGTGGAAGGGCAATAGTCCTGTTAGTACTGTGTGTATGTGTGCACATTAACTTTGGTGATCAATGCCTAGTTCCTCCTTTAGAGAATTATTAAAAGAGTTCTCAGGAGGACTGAAATGGTGGAAGCCACACATTTAATAGCTCAGGTACAAAGAGTCAGATTGTGCCAGTTGGCAAAAGTTAGCAGGAAGCTGTCACAATAAATGGCAGCAGCTGCTCATAGTTCTAAAGAGTATGTCCCAGTCAGAACTGAAAACTGATGGCATCTACATTAATACTACCTTAATAGTCCATCTGCTCCTCCATAGGGTCCCTAGCTGCTGTATGGAGTCATAGGCATTTGACAGGCAGTCTCTGTATGCCAGACGCACATTGTGCCAAATGTTTGAGGCTGCCTTGTATCATTCTGATCTGTCAAACTTTACTCATATATCAGGCAAGGAGATACGAGTTTTTTTTAAATTGCTACACATCATTGGCTTTTAGCATTGGGGCAGCCAGGAGTTTGAAAAAAATGTTTTGGTTACATCCATTTCTTTTTTATTGACAAGACACTGAATAACATTGGCTTCCTGATAGAGTACCATGGGAGTTTTAAAGGGAGAGTGACAAACCCCATGGAGAAATCAACCACTGTTTTCCCTTCACAAGTTATAAATTATTTTATATTGTTGCAGGTAGCAATTAAAACATAGCTAAGGATCAGAGGAGAACCAGTATCAAGAGGAACAATATTTCAACAATAAAAAGAAGTTTAAATTTCTTATAAAAACACGTGCCAGCTGTTTCTAGCCGCTCAATGAAGCAAGACGTGAAATAATTAGAACCATGTTGAAATTAGCTTTCTTGCATTTATGTAGGTAGCAGAAAAGCTTTCTTGTACCTCAGAGTATGCTAAAATAGCAGTATGTGAGCACTGGCTCTACTAAAATGTAGCCTTCATAATTATTTGAGAGTTATTATTAATTATTGTAATATAAATCCTGATTCATACTGCAGAGTAAGAATGTTGGCTATGATTCCAGATCAGCTACTTAGATATGTAATTTCTTTAGTTACATTACTAAATGGCATCTCCTAGCCTGACTCTTTCCAATCTTGACGTACTGAGTAGCAGCCACTGCAAGCAATAGAGGTCTGCTTTCCTGTCAAGTGGAACATGGCAAATTTATGTTCCCATTTCCAACTCCCCTGAGCAATCACCTGTGAAAGAGGCAGGACCTCTATCACAATTCCTCCTTGACGAGATTACTGGCAGGAGGAAGATAGAAACATGTCTACTATGTCCCAATTGACTGAAGAACAGACTACTGTTGTTTGTAGCATTTGCTATGTGGTAAATCAGGGTTGAGGGACTTTAACAATCCATATACATTCCTAATTCTATTGAAAAAATGGGGATTGTGAATACAAACCAATCACAAATATGTGATTCCAGATTATGCTTTTGCAAGTTCAGCTGTGAATTCAAATGGTATATCTACTAATTATGTATATGTACTTACTTTGCATAAAGAATTCTATTTTGAAATACCTAAAATCTAAATATTAGGCCTGGGTAACAACAGAAAAATTTGTTTCTAAAATCGATTCGTTTTTTGGGGGTTTTTGCGTTTCGTTATTTAAAATAATTACAAAGTTTTCCTTTAAAAAAGTTCGATATTTACGAAATTTCGTAAATGTGAAAAAATTACAAAACAATAACGAATCGATTTCCAAAAAAATAACGAATCGATTCGTTAATGGCGGACGCGACCGCGCAATACGCTAAAAAACCTCCAAATGGGACAGGGGGAACTTCTGAAGCTTAATTAAACCAAAAACAACTATAAAAACCCTTAGAAAGCCAAAAACAACTATAAAACTTGCCCCAGACATGCGGAAATAATAACGAAATGACCTCAAAAGGATAACGAAACGAATACAATAATGAAATACAAAACATTTACGAAACGATTTAAAAATTCGTTTTTTAAAAAAATTGCTCCAGACTGGTTCGTTATCGTTTTGTAATTGAAAAATTAACGAATTTGTTAACGAATTACGAATTAACGAAACAAAACCGCCCAGCCCTACTAAATATGAAAGCAAACCAAATTAAAGAAATGTACTATATTAAATCTCCTAGTATAATTGGATTGGAAACAGGCTTTTGTTCTTTGGAAACCCAGTACAGGATTTGTGGTTTTACCACATACCACAGTGAAGTCTGCCTGCTTCTCCTATCTCTAATTCTCTGATGTCCAAAAGAAATTAAATTCTAGTGCTGCCCCAGGATGTTTCCACTACTACAAGGAAGCAGGTAAAAGTGTTCTGCTTTCCAGTAAGTATTATTTGGTTCATACAACTTATTCGGAATTATACAATTTAGTCTTAATCCAGTTTTGCAACTTTTAAAAATTCCTTGGAATTTACATTGCTTCTGAAAGGTTTCAAAGTTCAGAGTTTGCTCTTATTTGAAGAACTTCTGAGGGTTCTCCAAAAAGTAAACTTACTTTGATTCAGAAAGAAGCATTTTTCATTCATTGGTTCTCCAAAAGATATAGAGGACTTTTCTGCTGACTTCTTCATTCATTTTACTAAAAAAGATAGCTCTAAATGCATTTGTGTTCATTAAGATTTGTTCCATTAAGATAGTGCTAGGAACCTTAATACAGGCAGGCCCCCAGTTACCAACATCCAACTTACAAATGACTCATAGTTAAAAACATAGGTGAGGCAACAGAAAGTGAGAGAAATCTACTCCTCGGAAGGGAAATTCACTTCCACAAGTCAAAATTTTCAAAACCCAATTCTCACAGGAACAGAAGGTGAGGTGAAGTCTTGGAGTATAAAGAAGGAACAAGATGACAGAAGAGCTGAGGTATAGTATGCTCAGATCTCCCCAATCCAGAGATGAAGAGATTGGGCATAATATTTGGCCAAGGACAGGTTAGCCTTAAGAAATGTCAAGCACTTGAAGTTATTTGGTTCCATCATTGCTTCATTAGGTGTATTGTTATTACAGCTGGCTATTAGCTATCTTTCCATTTTGCAGCTGTGCTTTCCCTCTTTTCATGGGGACCTCATTTTGAGCTATACTTTCTGGGATGGGGCTGGAGGGAGTGAGGTAACAAACATTATTACAAATTATTAGAACTACAAAATACTTGATTTTGTTACCTTATTGACTAAACTTCTGCCTCTATTAGGTTATGTGTATGTAGGAGAGAGGCAGACTTTGGAAAAAGCTCCATTCAATAACTATCTGGCTTTTGGCAAATTGAAACAAAATCTTTTGAGTTGTCACTAAGTAGTTGTCTATAATGAAATAATAGAAAATTTAGGTACTTCTTCAGGTAAGCTGTCTCAGAAGTATCACATGAAACTCAAAATAATTTGTTAAGTCGCATGAAGCTTCAATGGAGTCCATGAAACCCCTATGTACTGTGTTATGTACTGCTTTCCAAGGCTATAATTAGATTTCACCAATAATGAAATTCTGCCTGTAAAAGTGTATGTTTCAACCATTGCTTAATCTTGGCTCCATCCAACTAAACTATATCATGCCACTCCATCATCAATGTAAAAGTCATTGTAAATGTACAACCTTGCTGTTGTTCATTCATTCAGTCGTTTCCAGCTCTTTGTGACTTCATGGACCAGCCTACACCAGAGCTCCCTGTTGGTCATCACCACCCCCAGCTCCTTCAAGGTCAATCCAGTCACTTCAAGGATACCATCCATCCATCTTGCCCTTGGTTGGCCCCTCTTCCTTTTTCCTTCCATTTTCCCCAGCATAATTGTCTTCTCTAAGCTTTCCTTTCTTCTCATGATGTGGCCAAAGTACTTCATCTTGGCCTCTACTATTCTTCTCTCCAATGAGCAGTCAGGCTTTATTTCTTGAAGTATGGACTGGTTGGATCTTCTCGCTGTCCAAGGCACTCTCAGCACTTTCTTCCAACACCACAGTTCAAAAGCATCTATCTTCCTTCGCTCAGACTTCACTATGGTCCAGCTCTCACATCCGTAGGTGACTATGGGGAATACCATTGATTTAACTATGTGGATCTTTGTTGCCAGTGTGATTTCTCTACTCTTCACTATTTTATCAAGATTTGTCATTGCTCTCCTCCCAAGAAGTAAGCGTCTCCTGATTTCCTGGCTGCAGTCTTTGTCTACAGTAATCTTTGCACCTAGAAATACAAAGTCTGTCACGCCTCCATGTTTTCTCCCTCTATTTCCCAGTTGTCAATCATTCTTGTTGCCATAATCTTGGGTTTTTTATGTTTAACTGCAACCCAGATTTTGCGCTTTCTTCTTTGACCTTGATTAGAAGGCTCCTCAGTTCCTCCTTGCTTTTGGCCATCAAAGTGGTGTCATCTGCATATCTGAGGTTGTTAATGTTTCTTCCAGCAATTTTCACCCCGGCCTTGCATTCGTCAAGCCCCGCACATCGCATGATGTGTTCTGCATACAAGTTGAATAGGTTGGGGGAGAGTGTACAACCCTGCCGTATGCCTTTCCCAATCTTGAACCAGTCTGTTGTTCCATGGTCAGTTCTTACTGTTGCTACTTGGTCAAATGTACAATCTAGCATTGGATTAATGGGTTTCAATCTTCAGCTATGATTTTTAGACCTTATGAAAAGACCTCTGATTCCTACAACACTCTTATTATGGATTCTCTGCTGCTACATAAAATCCAACCTACTTGCCTATTCTATCAATTAGGGCATATACTAAAATAAACGTATTTTCCTCTGTGTTTTCTCAACTATGTTTATACATTTTAGTGTTTTTTTAAATAAATTTGCTGGATTATTGAATTGGAGCATTTTGTTTTGGGTAGCTTCTCAAAAGCATTGCCATCCCATTGCCATCCCACTTTAATGCTTTCACTTCCTCAGTTAAGGTACTGAAGTAATGAATTTAGCACTCTATCCCAGAGACGGCCAAAGTTTAGCCCAACTTTTGCTACCTTAGGAACTTATCTGATCCTCCACCCATATTACCTCAAAGTATTTAAAAAATTTTGCACAAACATTTTGACAACTTTAACCCACAAAAAGCTAAACTACTTTAAAACTAACTGCAAATGTGACAGTGTACTCTTCACACAGGTTTTCAGTTTCCCCTCCTCCCCGAAAAATCTGAGTGATAATAACCCAAAATGTCATTTTCCATCTCTGAAAAGCTGTTGTGAATCCTGCTGAGGGTTATCTGAGACAATGGCCCACATCCACCCAGATATTAAAGTAGATATTAGAAGGTAGCAGCACTATAGTGTCGTGGTTCAGTTAATACTTTGTGGTACATAGGCAAAACACAAGAGTCCTATTTCTCTTTGCCTTTATCATTGGTTATTCACCTCTTGCCTTTTTTATATGCTTTAGGATTAAGGTTTAATCCAAACTGCAAAGATGGAACAAGGAGTCAGAACATTAAAAGAGGTGCTTCTTTACACAGCTCATATTTAAACTGGAGAATTTGTTTCCACAGAAAGTAGTGAAGACCACAAATTTAGAGAGTTTTGAAGGGAGTTGGGCATATTCACAGAGGATGAGATTATCAAAGACAAATGTGTGTGGGCTTGTGGGCTCGTGTGTTGTTCCTATCAGTATGAGAGATAGTGTGTCTCTGTATACCAGGACTGCGATGCAGTTGGCTGGGAGTCAGCTGCATTAAGATCACTACTGACCAAAAGGTCATGAGTTCGAAGCCAGCCCGGGTCAGAGTGAGCTTCCGACCAATTTGTATAGCTTGGTGTCAACCTTTGCAGTCTGAAAGACAGTTGCATCTGTCAAATAGGAAATTTAGGTACCGCTTATATGGGGAAGCAATTTACGATGCCATAAAAATTTCCAGCAAGCATGCAAAGAATGAGGAAGTACTCCATCATTGTCACAAATGGACAGTGAGGTGACAGCTTCCTGGTGGCCAGAATATCCTCATGAAAAAGCTGGAATGTTAAATAGCCTCTGTGTGTCTGTCTATATATGTTGTTTGTCTGTGGCATTGAATGTTTGCCATGTATGTGTGCATTGTAATCCGCCCTGAATCCCCTGTGGGGTGAGAAGGGCAGAATATAAATACTGTAAATAAATAAATAAATAAATGATATACCAGTGCTAAGAAGCATTAATGGTAAGGTGCTCTATGGTTGGGTGCTTTGTGTCTTACTTGGGTATTGATAGGCAGCCAATTGACCATGGTGTATACATAATGATGAATTACATAACCAGATATGGATTTTTTAAATTTTCTCAGACATTTGGTTTATGTAGTGATCTCACCAGTGATGAGGCAGAGGTGTAAACACTTTTCAAAGGACTCCATGACTGTCACACCCTTGTAGAGTATAAACTGCAATTTTCTAGGGGATTCTGCTTATGTAAAAAGATAGAAATGTTTAATTATTCTCCCTTCCTTGCAGAGACTGTTCTGGAGGACCCCTCCTAAACCTCTAGAATAGGTTTTAATGCAGGTAAGAAAACTATTGGTTGTGTGTGTGTGTGTGTGTGTGGGAGGGGGGGATTGATGATCTCCATTTCTATTAAATTAGGAGAAAAACAATGTTGAACTTGAAGACTTTTGTGGATGGAAGCTTCATCATAATGTCATCTTGTTCTACTAAATATATAATGAAATGAATATAAAATCCAATCTACTCTACCCTTAAATAATTATTTGTAAGAATCCTGCTCTATGTTCTTGAACAAATGATGTTTCTGCTTTAATAACATTTTGATTACAATTTTTCCATTATGTCTAGATTAGCTGCTGGTGTGATCCCTTTCCTTCAGCTTCCAAGTACTACTCCACAGGACATCTTGCCTAGACCACAAGTGGTGGTTTGATAACATCTCCCTTCCTTCCTCCTTATCTATCCCCTTTCCCATGTGTATTGCTTCTTATTTTAATTGTAAGTTTGAGGGGAGAGCCTATTAAATTAATTGCAGTGGTCAACATTCGATATAACTTTTTGCATAACATAACTTTGGGTATACTTAGCTAAATATCAGAGGTGCTAAGAAACCTGGTTATTGAATTTAAAAGATGAGTATGGATAACCAGGAAGAGTTCCTGATGGTCACTGGGAGCTATGGAATAACATTAGGACTGATATGATGTACACTGGAACCAATGTGCATAGATACCAATTTGGTTGAGAAAGGCAGTATACAATTTTTTTAGATTGAAGGGTGAGCTATAAATGTCTCAGAATGATGATGATTCATTAATCATGTTTTTAAATAGTTAATCTTAATTTACTGGAGTCCACCTGTGTTATATGACTTCAGGTTGACTACAATGTATGGTAATTCTGTCATTGGTTTGCTTGTTATTGGAGATTTGTTATTACCTGTCTCTCAGGCTGAGAGGATGTCACTTTCCAAAAGCTATCCAGTGGTTTTCCATGGCTAAGTGGGGAATGGAACCCCAGTCTTCCACAATTCTCATCTAACTTTCAAACCTTTATACCAATTTGACTGCCTACTCACATTCATTTATGCCAAGTTAAAATGGCCAGAAGTAGCTCCACACCATTGTTTTCAAGTACTGAAGCTTTGTTGTCTGCGTAACTATTTTGGTGCCAGTCATGTAGTGTCAATTAATGATGACAATAATTTTGTTTGGTTTTACAAAGTGATTTATTTATCATTTCAGATGGAAAAACAGTCCAAAAGAAAGTTTTCCTCTATTAAGATCATGGTGGGGTGACAAAAAGCTCTCTTTATGATGGCATTGCAAGAACAAACTGGTACATCATTCTTCTCAGAGAAAGAAAAAAGAAAAGAAAAACATATTTATATAAATGTGTATAAGAACCCCCTGTTTACTCCTCCCCAATCTACTTCAGTCATCCATCTTTCTCGTTTGTTTTCTTTTTTCTTTTGGGTGGAAGGGTAGTTGAACTATGCCCCTTCCCCCAAAAAAATTATATATATCTATAATTTTGCTTCCTGGTTCTGCTTTCTGGAACTTTCTATTCTAAATTTGTGTTCACATTAAAGTGACTGAATGTGAAAGATGCAAATGTTAAATCTCCTGACGAATCTAAAATTAACATGAAACACTACTGTCTTTGACTGACACCTTTTGGATCATTTCAGGCTTCTGTAAACTACTATGTGTAGGCACTTCCGAAGAAATTGTCACTCATTTTAGCCACTCAATCAACATTTGTCACATTTTTACATTCTTTCATGAAAAACCCAACCTGGCACACCAGATGTGGCAAATTTATGGAAATGCAGTGTTTTCATGCTGAAATGCTTGATGCCACAGAAGAGGGCAGTGAATATTAAACTTAGTTGGGAGTTTGATACTTCAGGCTACAATGAAACCTCTTTGAGCCTAATTGTTCCTCTTTTGGGACTTGGCAAATAACTAATCAACCCAAAAGTTGGAAATCATATCTCTTTTGTGTAAATTCTGCCCCATTCAACGGAGAATGTAAGGATCAACATTTGCAGCAATGTTTAGAACATAGTGTAGAGCAGACTAGAAATTCAGTGAACCTTAATTATCAAAATCCATTTTGTCTTCCATGCATAACCCTCCTGGCAATAAAATCCTATAAAGAAAGATCCCACTTATCTGAACTTCTGATTATCTAAGCACTTTGGTTGTCCCAAAAGCCCTTCAGGTAAATGAGGATATAACACTGTATATGAGTTTCCTCCTAGGATTCTCATTTTCAAACTTTAGTACTGTGTTAAGATTGCTTTAAAAATAGACTACTATAGTCTTTATATCAAGAATCCTGTATTACTTTAACACTATTGTGTTTCTCATTTTCTGTAATGGTCTGGAGGTCCGTCCGTCCCCCCCCCCCCCCCCGCAAAGGTTTGCAAATGCTCATAACTATTCCATTAGGTTGTTGCTTTCATTAATGCAACTGATCAAGAAGGACACCCTTGTAGAAATGTCATAAAGACTGATCTAAATAATGATATTTTGGTTTACTGGAGAAAAATAATAAGATGTGGGTACTTCTGACTAAGACGACCTCTTCCTTTCTCAACTGTACTCCTCCAATATTCTTTTTGATTTTTGTGGCATTTTTTTTTCAGATATCATAGCTTAAAAATGATTGATTTATTTATTTAAAGTAGAACTGTTTTATTTATTTATTTAAAGTACAACTGATTTATTTATTTAAAGTACCCTCTACATTGGCCTTCCTCTGTCGGTGATCCGGTAGCTCAAGTTGGTACAAAATGCAGCTGCTCGGCTTCTTGCGGGAATTCCGATGAGATGCCACATGACACCAATCCTACTACAGCTGCATTGGTTACCAATTGAGCACCGGATCACTTTCAAAGTGATGGTACTCACTTTAAGGCCTTGCATGGTCTGGGGCCGATGTATCTGAGGGACCGCCTCACCCCCTACCAACCCCAGAGATCCCTCCGTTCTGAGGACCAAGATCTATTGGAAGTCCCCAGTGTCAAGACCTTGCATCTAACAGCAACCAGACACAGAGCCTTCATAGCAGTGGCACCATCACTCTGGAATACTCTGCCACCTGAAGTTCGTGCCTTGCGGGATTTACCAGCTTTCCGCAGGGCATGTAAGACATACCTGTTTCAACAGGCTTTTAATGTTTGATAATGTTGTTTTTAAATTGTTTTAAATTGCTTTTAAATTTTGTTAGATTTTAGCTATTCTTGTAAGCCGCTCCGAGCCCCAGGGGAGTGGCGGCATATAAGTTTAAATAATAAATAAATAAATAAATAAATTGTAACCTTTAACTGAATTGATAAATGAAAAACCCAAAGAACTGATCCTTAGTTAGAAGAAATCCTTAGTTAAATCAATAGTTGATGTATGTTGCATTTGCAACACCAGAAATGCACGTTACTTTCTTCAGTCCTCCTGTGGTTCGACAGGTCACCCTAAGGAAACACACGTTGCTCTTGTTCTCCCAACATTGCTCTCCATTTCCTCAGAGATGATAACATCACTTTGATTAATAATGGACTTTCCAGGTAATTAAAGTGTTACTATAACCCTGCCCCTGAGTCTGAGGTCTTGGATTAATTGCCTTCTATTGGTCTCTAATTAAATAAAACAGATGGAAAGGGGAAGGTGGTTACCTGCTGTTGGAGATGAAGGAAAGAAGGCAAGATTGACCTTCCTTCCCCTGAGGAGGTCTGGGAAAGGAATGGTGGAAAACATTTCAGCAAAAAAGAGGAAAAAGAGAGCAGAAGAAAAAGAAGTGGTTTGACTTTGTAAGGAAGAGAAAGGCAAGTTGTGAGTCACTCTTATCTCTTATGCATCTTCAAGAGATGGGATGTTCATTTTCTTCTGAGGTCAACTTAAACTTTGGGGTCTAGGCATTCAAATGCTGCAGGTTGTTTTTTTTTTTTTACTGTATTGTGCCATGAAGAGATAGAGATTTTACACC
The DNA here is from genome assembly GCF_037176765.1 of Anolis sagrei. Lineage (NCBI taxonomy): Eukaryota > Metazoa > Chordata > Lepidosauria > Squamata > Anolidae > Anolis > Anolis sagrei. Next base: position 255,536,718 of record NC_090022.1, on the reverse strand, counting down.
TCTTTGTTGAAGCACAGTTAAAGCCTTTGAAATGTGGCCAGGCATCTGTTTATAACAACTTACCTGTGATTAGCATGAAAAAATGATGGTAAACATTTGCTTCCAATAAGTACTTCTCGCTTGCTTCTCTCCTTTTTGTAATTACTTTTTAGATTTTGGAGAGAGGAAAATACTTTTTTTCAAAAAATAAGCAATAGAAAAGGTGCATTGATTTCAAATGACAACATGGGGAAAATGAGTGGAAGTCATTTATTTTACAGATAATTGTGTAGCAATTTATTTCAGCTAGCAGCTTCTTTGCTCTAAATTGGCTGCATAATTTCTTAGATTTAGTAATGTATGACTTTGTATTGATAACAATCAACATTTTCAATACAAACACTTTTGAATTCTTTTCCTATTGTAGGAAATAGACATTGCATTTTATTCTTCAATAATAGATGCTTTTGTGTCTTACATGGAGGAAGACAGAAACCGAACTACCATTTTTGTTACAGAATATCACACAAAGTAAATGCATTTCTTTTAACATTTGAAGGAGACATTAATTTTTCCAAGGAAATCAAGTTGTATAATTGATTTTAATTCATATTTTATTTCCCTAATAATGACAGATCAGCTAGCTTTAGGACTTAATTTCCCATTTCAGAATGAATAGTAAAAGCTGCCAGAGCCTAAAAAAGGATAAATGGAATGATTTATAAAATAATTCATTTGCAGTAGGAAAAAATAAATTGTCCACATAACCAAAATGTACTTAAAGAAAACATTTGAGACTTGATATTCTAAAACGATAAATGGTCTTGTTCTGTATGTTTATTGAGGGGATAATTTGAAATTCATATACATTTAATAAAATAATGGAAGATGCTTCCTTTTCTTGTTTTCTACAGTAAGTTATCTATATGTGTAAACATATGTATGCATTTTATTATATTTAAAAGGCTCAGTAAAATGGTAGTCCCTCCAGAGGGCAGTGTTCAGTTAAATGAGAGACTAGCTGCTCATCCGCACCACCAGCGACTATAATTTCTTCCTTATTGTTCTATTCCTGGTAGCATATGCTGAAGATATAATTAATACCCTTTTCAGGGTTTTTAACAGATGTGATTAGGGAGATCCTAAGAGCTACCAGATTTATTGTATGCTGTGTTACTGATTGTCCAAATTTAATGATGACTCTTGGAGAAATCTTTTACAGTTTCCTCATGCTGATTGTTAGAATGGTGTATAGGCAGCAGTTTGCTAATGGTATATTGATAAATACACAGGAAACTATAAAAATCTGGTGAAGGAGAATTATAATATAATTGCATCAATGGTTTGGTGTCAAGGTACCATTAGAAAAGAAAATTCTGAGGCTAAAGAAATAAATAAGAGGGTTCCTATGGTGGGAGACCTTCAGATACAGAGGCATACTTCATGAGGGCCTCACTGCAAAATGATTGTAGTCCATAAATAGCTTGCTGTGTTTGAGCCTGAGTCTCCAATTATGTAGAAACATCTTTCTGATAAAAATGTTCTAAAGACTGCCAACTGGGAAGGAGTGTGAACCTTCTAATGTCCAGGGGTGTAGCTACTTCTTGTATTGCAGTAACTTTAAACTTCAGCTGAGCATTTTTAAATACTGTTTAGGAATCCAAAGAAAAGGGGCACAGTTCCATGGGAAGCAAACACAGTGCAAAGTACAAACAATTTTTGGTTTATCACTCTGTGATGTCAAAATCTAGAGACTGAAGGGAAAAATACTATATGTTGATTGGCAATAATTAGTACTGAATAATAATAGAATTATTATTTTACTGACACAAAAGCACGAGATCTATATGCTGGATTTTGTATCAAAAATCCAGCATATTCCCAAGTGTCTAGGACTGTGTGATGTATTTTTGAATGATGCGTGCAGATCCAATTAAGGTGGCCTTTTGAAGTTGACAGATCATGATTTTGTCGATGTTTATTGTTTCCAAATGCTAGCTGAGATCTTTTGGCACAGCACCCAGTGCGCCAATGATCACTGGGACCACCTGTACTGGTTTATGCCAGAGCCTTTGCAGTTCTATTTTGAGGTCTTGATAGTGGTTGAGTTTTTCCTGTTGTTTTTTCCTCAATGCGGCTGTCACCTCGAATGGTGACATCAATAATCCAGACTTTTGTCTTTTCCACAATTGTGATGTCTGGTGTATTGTGTTCCAAAACTTTGTCAGTCTGGATTTGAAAGTTCCACAGTATTTTTGCATGCTCATTTTCCACGACCTATGCGGGTTTATGATCCCACCAATTCTTTACTGCTGTCAGGTGATACTTGTGACATAAGTTCCAGTGAATCATCTGGGCCACAGAGTTGTGCCTTTGTTTGTAGTCTGTCTGCGCAATTTTCTTGCAACAGCTGAGGATATGGTCCATGGTTTCATCAGCTTCCTTGCACAGTCTATATTTTGGGTCATCCACTGATTTTCAATCCTGGCCTTAATTGCATTGGTTCTGATGGCTGCAAGAATCAGGTCTTCTTCTTCAGTGTTCCATTTGTGGGCCATAAGCAGGTCTTCTCCCTGTCAACTTTTCCTTCAGTTTTGTCATGGAATTGTCCATGCAATGCTTTGTTGTGCCAGCAGTCAGCTCTGGTTTGTAGTGCAGTTTTCTTGTACTAGTTCTCTATCTGCTGTGATTTGAGAAGTTTCCAATTACTGACTTTAATTAAAGCAGGTTCTTGGATTTCCTTGGCATGTTCTGCCAGGGCATGTTTTTCTTCTTCAACTGCTTGTTTTAGTTGTAAGAGTCCTTTGCCACCAGACTTTCTAGACAGATAGAGCTGGTCAACATCACTGCGAGGATGTAGTGAATTATGAATGGTCATGAGTTTTCTTGTTTTTCTGTCCAAATTGCCCAGTTCCACCTGTGTCCAGTTTATTATGCCAGCAGTATATCTTATGACAGGTATGGCCCTTGATGATATTGCCTCGATTGAGCTTGCTTTTGAGAATTTTTCTGACTCTTTGAATGTATTCTTTGCTGACCACAGTTTTCACATGTCCATGTTTGATGTTGTCCAGCTATAGTATGCCCAGATATTTATAGGCCTCTGGCTGTTGACACTTCATCGCTTGACCATTAGGAATATTTATGCCCTCACTTTCAATGATTTTTCCCTTCTCCAGTGCAACTGTCAAATATTTGTCCAAACCAAACTCCATGTTGATATCAGTGCTAAAGATTCAGACAGTGTTAGTCAGAGACAGGATTTCAGTGTCGGTTTTCCCATATAGCTTAAGGTCATCCTTGTACAGCAGATGTGAAATTTTGTGAGATCTCTGAGATGTCTGATAGCTGATTTTTCTGCTGCTTCTGTGATTGATCATTTGTATTTTGATTCTGTAGCCCACTTGTCGATGGATGTCCAGAATCAGCGGCATCCACCACGGTCCTTTTTATCCTGGGTGTCGACCGAGCCAGTACAGACTTCGTTTTGGTTTGTTTCTCCATAATGCTAATGGGTTAGGTGCTCTTAGTTCCACTCCTCAGCTGAGATCTCTCTGACTTGATTGAACCTGCTGGTTCACTACCACCAGCACAGCTCTCAGCATCCTTAGAGCAGTTAAGACTCTCACCACGACAAGGTGGTACCCATCAGGATGATCAGGGTGATGATGATGATGATGATGATGATTGTTGTTGTTATTATTTCTTACCAGCCTCTCCTTGTGGCTCGAGGTGGGTTACAGAATAATTAAAACACAGAGACATTGTAAAAATACCACAAATACACATATTAAAACGTATTTCTAAAACATATAAAATACATATTACTGACCAAAAGGTTTTAGGGCACTCTTAGGGTTGTAGTGCACTCTTCTGTGCACTACAATTTAGAAAGGATATTGATAAGCTAGAACGTTTCCAGAGAAAGGCAACCAAAATAATCAAAGGTTTTGGAAGTTAAGCCCTATGCAGAAAGGCTTAGTTGCGTATGTTAGCTTGAAGAAAAGACTTACTTAGACTTACACCCCAGTATATGTAAGTAGGAAGGCATTGTTAATATTTAAAGAGGTAGCAAGAGCAACAAAATATCATGCCTACACATTCTTTAAAGAACAATATTCTTGTCAGCGAACTGAAATGGACTGGAATGGGCCACTTCACATCAGATGACCACCAGATCTACTACTGCGGACAAGAGGAACATCGAAGAAATGGAGTAGCCTTCATAATTAATAAGAAATTCGCTAAAGCGGTGCTTGGATATAACCCAAAAAATGACAGAATGATCTCAATTCGAGTGCAAGGAAAGCCTTTCAACATCACAGTGATCCAAATATACGCCCCAACCACAGCTGCTGAAGAAGCAGAAGTAGATCAGTTCTATGAGGATCTGCAGGACCTACTGGATAATACACCAAAAAGAGACATTATTTTCATTACAGGAGACTGGAACGCCAAGGTGGGAAGTCAAATGACAACAGGGATCACAGGCAAGCATGGTCTGGGAGAACAAAATGAAGCGGGACGCAGGCTGATAGAATTTTGCCAGGAAAACTCACTGTGTATAACAAACACTCTCTTCCAACAACCTAAAAGACGGCTTTATACATGGACTTCACCAGATGGTCAACACCGAAATCAGATTGACTACATCCTTTGCAGCCAAAGGTGGCGGACATCTATCCAGTCGGTGAAAACAAGACCTGGGGCTGACTGTAGCTCAGATCACGAACTTCTTATTGCCCAGTTTAGAATAAAACTAAAGAGATCAGGGAAAATACACAGACCAGTTAGATATGATCTCACTAACATTCCTAGCGAATATACAGTGGAAGTGAAGAACAGATTTGAAGGACTAGATTTAGTAAACAGAGTCCCAGAAGAACTATGGACAGAAGTCCGAGACATTGTTCAGGAGACGGCAACAAAGTACGTTCCAAAGAAAAAGAAAACCAAGAAGGCAAAATGGTTGTCTGCTGAGACACTGGAAGTAGCCCAAGAAAGGAGGAAAGCAAAAGGAAACAGTGAAAAGGGGAGATATGCCCAGTTAAATGCGCAATTCCAGAGGTTAGCCAGAAGAGATAAGGAACTATTTTTAAACAAGCAATGCATGGAAGTGGAAGAAGACAACAGAATAGGAAGGACAAGAGACCTCTTCCAGAAAATTAGAAACATTGGAGGTAAATTTCAGGCAAAAATTGGTATGATAAGAAACAAAGATGGCAGGGACCTAACAGAAGCTGAAGAGATCAAGAGAAGGTGGCGAGACTATACAGAAGATCTGTATAGGAAGGATAATAATATTGAGGATAGTTTTGACGGTGTGGTGAATGAATTAGAACCAGACATCCTGAGGAGTGAGGTTGAATGGGCCTTAAGAAGCATTGCTAACAACAAGGCAGCAGGAGACGACGGGATCCCAGCTGAACTGTTTAAAATCTTAAAAGATGATGCTGTCAAGGTGATGCATGCCATTTGCCAGCAAATATGGAAAACACAAGAATGGCCATCAGACTGGAAAAAATCAACTTATATCCCCATACCAAAAAAGGGAAATGCGAAAGACTGCTCAAACTTCCGTACAGTGGCCCTTATTTCTCATGCCAGTAAGGTAATGCTCAAGATCCTGCAAGGAAGACTCCAGCAATACATGGAGCGAGAGTTGCCAGATGTTCAAGCTGGGTTTAGAAAAGGCAGAGGAACGAGAGACCAGATTGCCAATATCCGCTGGATAATGGAGAAAGGCAGGGAGTTTCAGAAAAACATCTACTTCTGCTTCATTGACTATTCTAAAGCCTTTGACTGTGTGGATCATAATAAATTGTGGCAAGTTCTTAGTGAGATGGGCATCCCAAGCCACCTTGTCTCTCTCCTGAGGAATCTGTACAAGGACCAAGTAGCAACAGTCAGAACTGACCACGGAACAACAGACTGGTTCAAGATTGGGAAAGGCGTACGGCAAGGCTGCATCCTCTCACCCAACCTTTTTAACTTGTATGCAGAACACATCATGCGATGTGCGGGGCTGGATGAATGCAAAGCTGGGGTGAAAATTGCTGGAAGAAACATTAACAACCTCAGATATGCAGATGACACCACTCTGATGGCCGAAAGCAAGGAGGAGCTGAGGAGCCTTCTAATCAAGGTGAAAGAAGAAAGCGCAAGAGCCGGATTGCAGCTAAACGTCAAAAAAACCAAGATTATGGCAACAAGAATGATTGACAACTGGAAAATAGAGGGAGAAACCGTGGAGGCCGTGACAGACTTTGTATTTCTAGGTGCAAAGATTACTGCAGATGCAGACTGTGGCCAGGAAATCAGAAGACGCTTACTTCTTGGGAGGAGAGCAATGTCCAGTCTCGATAAAATAGTAAAGAGTAGAGACATCAGACTGGCAACAAAGATCCGCCTAGTCAAAGCCATGGTATTCCCTGTAGTAACCTACGGATGTGAGAGCTGGACCTTAGGGAAGGCTGAGCGAAGGAAGATCGATGCTTTTGAGCTGTGGTGTTGGAGGAAAGTGCTGAGAGTGCCTTGGACTGCGAGAAGATCCAACCAGTCCATCCTCCAGGAAATAAAGCCCGACTGCTCACTGGAGGGAAAGATACTAGAAACAAAGTTGAAGTACTTTGGCCACATCATGAGGAGACAGGAAAGCCTAGAGAAGACAATTATGCTGGGGAAAGTGGAAGGCAAAAGGAAGAGGGGCCGACCAAGGGCAAGATGGATGGATGGCATCCTTGAAGTGACTGGACTGACCTTGAGGGAGCTGGGGGTGGTAACGGCCGACAGGGAGCTCTGGCGTGGGCTGGTCCATGAGGTCACGAAGAGTCGGAGGCGACTGAACGAATGAACAACAACATTCTTGTATACTGAACATACTGACCCATACTTTTGTACATTTACGGCCATGATATTGAAATATGCATAGCCTACTTCAGGGAGGGTGAGTGTGAATATTATTACATTGCATTGCAAATCCTGTCTAAAATGTTTCATTTTTTCATTTCTCTAAAGTCTACAATATAGACAAATTGTGTTATTTACTTAATTTACTTAATTAGCTATTTATGGGGCCCAGAGCAGCAAAATCCATTCTTAGATACTGCTCTCTCCCAAGGCTCATGATTAGCTCCAAGAAGCAGAGAGAAGTACATACCACAGAGAACACCCAATGCTCCCAGTGCCTGTTTGCAGCCACAGATCAAACTAGTATCAACCAGTTATTGCTGTAAAGTAATAAAATTATCACCATCATCATCATCATCAAGAGTAGACATAAATGTATGGGAAAATAGGAATACCAGAAATTCTTTCTTAATGCCTCGAGTCCTATAAATTGTTGTATTATGTTGCTAAAATCATTTATATGTATTGCATCCCATCTTAAGGAAATAGATCATCATGTACAAAATTTTGAACATCATAACCTCTGTTTACAGTCCGTAAAATATCATTAAGTTGAATATTAGGGGAAAAGCAGGAAGAGAAGACAAAGATGAAGAAGAGGGGAAGAAGATAGTAGAAGCTTCCTGTATCCATGGCTTGAAAATATTTTTTAAAATCAAAAAAACAATTTTTTTTAAGGAACACAATTTTACTATACCATTCCACTTGGTTAGAAGGGGAGTCCTGAAAGCAAACCCCAATGGATACCAAGGGCCCAGTGTACTACATTAAAACATATCCATATTTTCTCATTTTGTGAGTTTAGATTAGATTCATTGTGAACCTGATTCTTCAATCAATACAATCCTTTTGAGTCCCAATAATACACTTCTAAAACTCATGTCTCTGTATATAGAATAGCTTCCATTTATTTTCCATCTGAGTTTAAGTTGTATTGCATCATTTTGATTTATCTTACCAACTGTTTTATTTGAATTTAGATATTTATAGGGCATTGCAAGACTTAATTGGTTCATTTTCTTATTATAGACTAAAATCCTGAGTCCCAACATGTGCATAATTTTCTCAAGGCTTATTTAATGTGATTCTTTGGCCATAGATTCCAGTTGAGCTTGCTTGCATCAACCAAACAAATTGCTTTTTAATTAAAAGCAGTTTGTGTTGGTTTATTAGTTCATATGACTGGACCAACCTGCAGGCTCAAAACTGCACAGGAATGCTGATTGTAGAGGTGGGTCTTTAACATTGGCTTAAAATCTCAGAATTGTGGTTAGGTTATTATTAGTATTTTAGAGCTATAATGTTTTTTTCTGTATTTTCTGAAAAAAAGATGTACAAACTATTAATGGAGTACTGAACTCTTTGAAAGCAAAGGTTTTTGTTTCTCTCCTGAACTCAACAGCTGCTGAAGTTCTGTTAATTATGAACTGTGAAATTAGGAATTCTCTAAAAACCTATGCTAAAGTTCTACATTATTTTTTTCCAGTATTGCTCCACTAACCATAGATTTTGAGCTGCCACTCACAACTGTTTACTGATATATCTATTTGGAGTTCCCAGTTAACACCCTGAAAGCAGCTGAAAACGCAGAGCTGCTTGACCTAAACTTGAATCCGAAGGAATCCTGCGCCTCCCCCTCACCAATCCATCCACAAACTGAGGGGAGAGAGACTCCCGAGCCCCAGGCTCCCCATAGAGGGCCGCAGAGCCGGGAAGAGCCAGGAAGGCAAAGAAAGGCAGAAGAAGGAGAGGAAGGAGAAGCGACCGCCGCCATTATATCGCGGCCGACTTACCCGCAGCCCGCAGCCTCGCGGCCTCGCCGGCCACTGCGACCTCCCCAGGAACTGCTGGCCGGCCAGACCACCGGTCGCCGCTGCCGCCGCTTCCATCAGGCCCTTGTTGCCGCCGGACCGCCTTTCCACCGGGCGGCGGCTGCCGCCGGGCCTCCACTTCTGCTAGCCGCGGCCGCCATTGCCGTTGGGCCGCCGCCCGGGCGGGGCCGCCGTCGCCCCATTGTGGGGCCGAGCCACCGCCGGGCCGCCGCCGCAGCCGCCGCCGGAGGTCGCCACCGCGGCCGCCTCCGGGTCGCAGCTGCCGCCGGGCCGCGCCAACGCTGGGCCGCCGCCATCGCTGCGGCTGCTGCGGCCGCCACTGCCATCAGGCCACTGCCAGGCCGCGGCTGATATCGCCGCTAGGCCGCTGCCGCCGCCGCCCGGAAGAGAATCATCGCCGCCCCGCCGCAGGGGATGGGCCGCCGCCGGGTTGCAGCCGCCGTCTCCACCAGGCCGCAGCTGCCGCCTTTAGGCCGCCGCGGCCGCCGCCGCCACTGGGCCGCTGCCGGACCGTGGCCGACATCGCCGCTGGGCCACCGTCGCTGCTGCAGCCTGGACGAGACCACCGCCGCCCGGTTGCAGAGGCTGAGCCACCGCCGGACCGCCGCCGCTGCCCCATCAGGCCGCAACTGCCGTTAGGCCGCAGCTGCCACCAGGCCGCCGCCGCGGCTGCCGCAGCCCTTTTATCATCGGGCCGCTGCTGTGCTGTGGCCGCCATTGCCGCTAGGCTGTCACCGGGACCACCGCCTCCGGGACCACCCCGCGGTAAGGGCCGAACAACCACTGTGCCGCCGCCGCCACCGCGGCTGGGGGTCGCCGCTGCCTTCACCATCAGGCTGCAGCCGCCGCCAGGCCGTGGCCGCCACCAGGCTACCGCTATCGCTGCGGCCGCCGCGGCCATCATCACCATCCGGCCGCCACCACCATCAGGCCGCTGCTGAGCCACGGCCGCTATTGCCGCCCCATCCTCCATCAGGGCGAAGCGACGGTACCGCGGAGGGTCTGTCTGACTTTACATAGACCCCAGTATAGATCTGCTGTGCTGGCCTTCTTTGTGTGGACCTCTGTGAGACATTGTATGCTGGCCTTCTTTGTGTAGATCTCTGTGTAGACCTTGCTGGCCTTCTTGTGTAGACCTTTGGGAAGACCTTTAAGCGTTGTGTAGACCTTTGTGTAGACCGTTAAGCTTTGTGTAGACCTTTAAGCTGGCCTTCTTTGCGTTAACACATATTGTGTAAGAGTGAGATTGACCAACCGTGCTGCCCACCGCTGAGTTGTAATCTCCGGAAGCCCCATCCGCTTTCTTACCAACCGTCTAAAGAGTCCAGCTGGGGTCATAACAGCATTAAGCTAAGTTGCCATCATCTCCATCCCCATAAGAGGGTGATTATATATTACCAACTTAGTACATTCCTGGTTGTCTTTGCTGCTAATGTGATATCAGAGCGTAATAGAGCACTTCAAGGCGCCTGCCATCTGCCATCTGCTGCTAGATTGCACCAGCACTTACGCCCCTTTCCTGTCCCTCTATGCCGCACTTTAATTATCGCTGAACAGTATTGAGCACTGATTGCACTTTAGATCCAGCACTTTATGAATGTGCCCGACGACACGTAGTGTGGTTGCCGATTGAATATTATTACTGACGGTGTTGTACTTGAAACTTGTTCACTTTAAGAACTATCTTACTGGTGTGGCCGGAACACCTACCACCACCTGTATTGCTGCTATCCATGTGGCTCCCCACCCCCCTTTATGTACTGTCCCTGTTACTACTGTGTAGCGGAGGGGGCAGGAGAGGAGGTGGGCTGGAGCCTGCGAATGAAAATGGGGTGGGGAGGGGGGAGGAGGGGGAGAGAGGATGTTGGCAAGAACCAAAATATCTAACAACGAGCAAAGTAGAAAGCAAGTTCTTGACTCTGGATTGTGGCATGGAGGGGGGGAGGTGTTCCATTAGCCGAGGGGCCCCCATAGAGGTCGTGGTGGGAAGGAGGAGATGCGGAAAAAGGAGACCTCAAATTCGGCCTAATTCGGACCGCTTATCCATATTAACAACCCCCAACCGGTCTCCTAAGGTAAATTGGTGTAACCAGGTGAGCGGACCCTCTGGTTTGAAGGTGGTGTTGTTGAACGCCAGATCTGTCAACGGAAAAACGACCTGGATCCAGGATCTAATCCTGGAGGAGCGGGCAGATCTGGCGTGCATCACGGAGACCTGGTTGGATGAGGCTGGGGGCGTAAACCTCTCCCAGCTTTGTCCTCCAGGTTTCTCCGTGCAACACCAACCAAGAGCCGGAGGACGGGGAGGCGGGGTCGCAGTGGTCTATAGAGATTCCATCCATCTGACCAGGAGTCCCATCCCGCAGACCACAAATTTTGAATGCGTCCACCTGAGGGTGGGTGACCGGGACAGAATAGGGATTCTGTTAGTGTACCATCCACCTCGCTGCACTACAGTCTCCCTACCTGAGCTAGCGGGGGTGGTCTTGAGCCTGGCGGTGGAGTCTCAACGGCTTCTTGTGCTGGGGGACTTCAACATCCATGCCGAGGCGACCCTCACGGGAGCGGCTCAGGACTTCATGTCTGCCATGGCAACCATGGGGCTGTCCCAACGAATAACTGGCCCCACCCACTGCGCTGGACACACATTGGACTTGGTCTTCTGCCAGGGATGGGATCAGGGTGGCGGTGTGGAGGAGTTGTCTATCTCTCCGTTGCCATGGACCGACCACTTCCTGATCAGATTTAGGCTCACTGCGCCCCCTAACCTCCGCAAAGGTGGAGGACCTATTAAGATGGTCCGCCCCAGGAGGCTTATGGATCCGAATGGATTCCTGACGGCTCTTGGGGATTTTCCCGCCGCCTCGGTAGGTGACCATGTCGAGGCCTTGGTCGCTCTCTGGAATGGGGAGATGACCAGGGCAATTGACAGGATCGCTCCGGAACGTCCCCTCTCAAGTAACCGAGCTAAACCTCTCCTTGGTTTACTGAGGAGCTGGCAGCGATGAAGCGAAGGAAGAGGGAACTAGAGAGCGTGTGGCGCTCGGACCCAAGCGAGCCAAATCGAGCACGGTTTGTGTCCTTTCTAAGGGCATATGCCGCGGCAATAAAAGCCACAAAGAAAACTTTCTTTGCGGCTACTATTGCGTCCGCAAAAAACCGTCCGGCGGAGTTGTTTCGGATTGTCAGAGGCCTTTTAACTCCCCCTACCTCAGGTGGGAGCCCTGACAATTCGGCCACGCGCTGTGAAGCATTTGCTCGGTTCTTTGCAGACAAAGTCGCTTTGATCCGCTCTGGGCTGGACACCACTTTAAATGCAGTCTCCGTGGATGTGACACAAGCACCTGCTTGTCCCATTTTGATGGATTCTTTTCAGTTTGTGAAGCCCGAGGATGTGGACAAGATACTTGGAGGAATGAGGCCCACCACGTCCATCCTAGACCCCTGCCCATCCTGGCTTCTGAAAGAGGCCAGAGGGGGATTGGCCGAGTGGGTAACGGTGGTGGTTAATGCCTCCCTTCGGGAAGGCAAGATTCCAGCGAGTCTAAAACAGGCTATTATAAAACCGCTGTTGAAGAAACCATTATTGGACCCCACCAAATTCGACAACTTTCGGCCTGTTTCCAATCTTCCCTTCTTGGGCAAAGTCATGGAAAGCGTGGTGGCCTCACAACTCCAGGTATTCTTGAGTGACACGGATTATCTGGATTCGGCACAGTCTGGTTTCAGACCGGGACATGGTACCGAGACGGTCTTGGTCGCCTTAGTGGATGATCTGCGCCGGGAGCTAGACAGGGGGAGTGTGTCCCTGTTGGTGCTCCTGGACCTCTCAGCGGCCTTCGATACCGTCGACCACGGTATTCTTCTGGGGCGCCTTGCAGAGATGGGTCTTGGGGGCACTGCTTTGCAGTGGCTCCAGTCATTTCTGGAGGGTCGTACCCAGAAGGTGTTGTTGGGGGACTCCTGTTCAACACCACAGCCTTTGACCTGTGGGGTTCCTCAGGGCTCCATCTTGTCCCCCATGCTGTTTAACATCTACATGAAGCCGCTGGGTGAGATCATCCGGAGTTTCGGGGTGCGGTGTCATCTGTACGCAGATGATGTCCAACTCTGTCACTCCTTCCCACCTGCTACTAAGGAGGCTGTCGAAGTCCTGAACCGGTGCCTGGCCGCTGTAACGGTCTGGATGAGGGCGAACAAACTGAAATTAAATCCAGACAAGACAGAGGTACTCCTGGTCAGTCGCAAGGCCGAGCAGGGTATAGGGTTACAGCCTGTGCTGGACGGGGTCGCACTCCCCTTGAAGGCGCAGGTTCGCAGCTTGGGTGTGACCCTGGATTAATCGCTGAGCCTGGATCCCCAGGTTTCAGCGGTGACCAGGGGAGCATTTGCACAGCTTAGGCTCGTGCGCCAGCTGCGCCCGTACCTTGGGAAGTCTGACTTGGCCACGGTGGTACACGCTTTGGTCACATCCCGCCTCGACTACTGCAACGCTCTCTACGTGGGGCTGCCCTTGAAGACGGCCCGGAAGCTTCAGCTAGTCCAGCGCGCGGCAGCCATGTTGTTAACAGGAGCGGGACGCAGGGAGCATACAACGCCCTTGTTGTCCCAGCTCCACTGGCTGCCGATTTGCTACCGGGCCCAATTTAAGGTGCTGGTGTTATCCTACAAAGCCCTAAACGGTTCCGGCCCAAAATACCTTGCAGACCGCATCTCGGCCTACGAGCCCACGAGGACCTTGAGATCATCTGGGGAGGCCCTTCTTTCGGTCTCGCCTGCCTCACAGGCACGCCTGGCGGGGACGAGAGAGCTGGCCTTCTCGGTGGTGGCCCCCCGGCTGTGGAACTCCCTCCCTGCTGAAGTTAGACAGGCACCCTCCCTCATGGCCTTTCGTAAGGGCCTGAAAACATGGCTTTTCGAGATGGCCTTCAACTGAGTGCTATGTTATTGGAAATGATGACTGGAATGGACTACGACTATGAGATTGATTATGACCCCATGATAAGACGAAGCGGATTTTTAGTATAAGTAGATGTTATGTAGTAGTAGAATGTTGTTTTGCTGTCTTGATTTATTGTAAATTGTCTTTTCTATGTTTTTGTACACCGCCACGAATCGCCCTAGGGCTGAGAGCGGCGGTTAATAAGTGCAAGTAATAAATAATAAATAAATAAATAATAAATACAGCATTGTGGTATTTATTCAAGAGACATACCAAAGTTTTATATTACTATATTTCATCAGTTCTAAGACACCATTGATTGTAAGATGTATACTAACTTCAGTACCACCAACAGAAATGTATATATATATTTCACAATTCTAAGATACACTCCATTTTAAGGTGCTTCCAGGTAGCACTTGATCATGGGTTTTAAACGGGGCAAAAAATCCTGGGACTTCAGGAGAGGTCTACATATAGACCTGGTGGTCCTGGGAGTGCTGCCTCTGTAGTCCAGACTTTATGCTTTGTTCCAAGATTTAGAGGCTCCCAAGACAGCAGCCGCAGGACTTCCACCAGAAAATGCCAGTTTTTTGCGGGATACAGATATGGGGATCTGTGGAGATTTGGATATATGGATAACCACAAAAGTTCAATTCTTTTGCCCTCCAGACGTTTCATAAACCATCTCCCACACAAACAAACCTCATGGGGTATAACCACTACTGCCTAAGTCAGCAGTACACAAACAGGAACACACACTTTTAAGTCAGGAACCAAACTTTGTCATTATGGACAAGTTTTAGAGTCTGGCTGCCTGTCCATCTATCTAGACAGATTTGGTTGTATACTTGTGGCATCCAAAAATGGGGTCCTGTTTCTGGGTTATGCATGGCTTTTCCTATTAGCCACCTGCATGACCTTGACTCTCAGTATTTAAATTCCTCTCTAGCACTTCAATGTCCCTCCTCTAGCCTGTAGCAGATAACAAAATAACCCTGGAGGCTTGGGTATGCGGATATCCACATATCTGTGTATTTGCAAAAGTTATGTTTTATGTGCAGGCCAGAGATACTGTGCCCGCCACATGATTCATAAAGTATCTCCCACACAAACAGAAAATACTTTTTTTTTTTGTTACGGGGTTTTGAAAATTGAGATGTGCATTAGGGAGGAAAAAAAGAGGAAGAAACCAAGAAGGTAGTATCAAAATTGAGGAATGGGAAAGCTCCAGGGTTGGGTGGATATGGAGCAGAATATTACAAAAATACAAGGATTTTTTTTTTTGGGGGGGGGGGGCTAATTCTGAAATTGGCAGTAGTATATAACACAATATTAAGTGGAGAAAAATTCCAAAATCCTGGAATCAGGAATTAGTGATATTAATTCTAAAACTTAACAGATATTAAACAGATCCAGGGGCTTACAGACCAATTTCATTAATAAATCAAGAAGCCAAAATACTGTCAGGAATTAAAGCAAACGGAATGAACAATTGGCTATACAAATACATTAATAGGGATCAATGCAGTTTTATAAAAGAAAGACAAATGTAATGTAAAGCATTTGACTGTGTGGAATGACCAACACTAAAAATTATTATGAGTATTATGAGTAAGTTTGGAATTGGAAGTAAAATAATGGGACTAGTGAATCATGTTTATTCAGATAGTTTTATTCAGGTGTTAGTAAATGATGGAATAACTAACAAAATCAAAGTAACAAGTGGGACTAGGCAGGAATGCCCTATGTCACCATTACTATTTGCAATTACAATAGTAATATTAGCAAATGTAAACAAGAATGATGATAAGCTAATAGGGATAGGACAAGATACAGATAAAATTAGTCTGTTTGACAATGATACAATTTTTATTTTAAAAGAAATAACAGACAAAATGATGATAATAGGAGAGCAAATAAAGAAGTTTGGAGAGGTAACAAGGCTGCAAATAAACTGGGAAAAAATCAGAAACAATTTAATTTAACTATGCAAAACAAGAAGAGAGTTTTAGAAATCAGAGGAGATAAAGATAACTTTAAAAGAAAATATTAAATACTTAGGAATAGTGGTAACTAAGGATGTAAGTGAAAGGAAAAGGAAAAATTTAGAGGTATTAAGGAAAGAGACAGAGAAAATATTAATTGAATACAACAGTGCACATTTATCCTAGTTTAGCAGGATAGTTTCATTTAAAATGAAAAATTTACTCAAATAAATTTTAAATTTACTTACTTACTTAGGCAATCCCTCATTGGACGAGTAAGATGGTCTTCCATAATGGGTTTCCTTTTGGATTTGTAGGTGGCTGTGGAGCCCTATTCTTGACCCGCATCTTCTCCCACAGTGAAGGCATTGATTTCCAGGAGGAATGCAGTCCCGGTCGGGGTTGGCTTGACACGCCTTTCTCCTGGCACGTTTCTCACTTTCACCCTCCACTCGTGCCTCCTCGAATTCTGCAGCACTGCTGGTCACAGCTGACCTCCAGCTGGAGCGCTCAAGGGTCAGGGCTTCCCAGTTCTCCCTGTCTATGCCAGAGTTTTTAAGGTTGGCTTTGAGGCCATCTTTAAATCTCTTTTCCTGTCCACCAACATTCCGTTTTCCGTTCTTGAGTTCGGAGTAGAGCAACTGCTTTGGGAGACGGTGGTCAGGCATCCGGACAACTTGGCCGGCCCAGTGGAGTTGATGGCAGAGGACCATCGCTTCAATGCTGGTGGTCTTTGCTTCTTCCAGCACGCTGACATTTGTCCGCTTGTCTTCCCAAGAGATTTGCAGGATTTTCCAGAGGCAGAGCTGAAGGAATCATTCCAGGAGTTGCATGTGACGTCTGTAGACAGTCCACGTTTCGCAGGCGTATAGCAGGGTTGGGAGGACAATAGCTTTATAGACAAGCACCTTGGTATCCCTACGGATGTCCCAGTCCTCAAACACTCTCTGCTTCATTCGGGAAAATGCTGCACTCGCAGAGCTCAGGCGGTGTTGTATTTCAGTGTGGATGTTGACTTTGGTGGAGAGGTGGCTGCCAAGGTAGCGGAAATGGTCAACATTTTCTAATGTTACACCATTAAGCTGTAGCTCTGGCTTTGGGGAGGGGATAGCTGGTGACTTCTGAACAGCACTTTGGTTTTCTCGATGTTCAGTGACAGGCCAAGCTTCATGTATGCTTCTGCGAAGATGTTTAGAGTGGCTTGTAGATCTTCTTCTGAATGCGCACAGACTACATTGTCATCAGCATACTGCAGTTGTATAACAGATGTTGTTGTAACCTTGGTTTTGGCTTTCAGTCTGCTGAGGTTAAACAGCTTGCCATCTGTCCAATAGATGATTTCCATTCCGGTGGGAAGCTTCCCGTCAACAAGGTGAAGTATCATAGCAATGAAGATGGAGAATAAAATTGGGGCAATAACACATCCCTGTTTGACACCCGATTCCACCTTAAATGGGTCACTTTGGGAGCCATTGCTGTCCAAGACTGTTGTCATCATGGAGGAGCCGCAGGATGTTCACAAATTTGTTTGGGGCACCCGATTTTTTGGAGGATGGTCCAGAGAGCGCTGCGATTCACTGTGTCGAATGCCTTTGTAAAATCGATGAATGCCATGTACAGAGGTTGGTTTTGCTCCCTGCATTTTTCTTGGAGCTGTCGTGCCGTGAAGATCATGTCCACGGTTCCTCTGGAGGGGCGGAAGCCATTCTGGGATTCTGGGAGGGTGTCTTCTGAGAGGGGCAGAAGACGGTTTGCAAGGATTCTTGCGAGGATTTTCCCAATGGAGGTTAGAAGGGAGATACCTCGATAGTTTTAAATTAAAATGATATCTCCCCCCCCCCCCAAAAAAAAATTCTCAGAAATGGAATTGCATAAGTGACAGCAATATCAACTCCAGCTCCTTGTGCGAGGACATGAGAGAGGCCTTCCACAAGGATTATAAAAACATCAAATCATCCGGGCATCCCCTAGGCAATGTCCTTGCAGATGGCCAATTCTCTCACACCAGAAGCAACTTGCAGTTTCTCAAGTCACTCCTGACACGACAAAAAAAAAATCCCCAATTTCTGGGGAGTCATTTACCACCGGTAGAACATTTTATACCAGATTTTAAAAAATCAATTGTATATGTATACTTCAGTTTTTGTTCCACATCTCTTCCCATTCATTTATTCTTATCAACCTACCTACATTGGTGGCCCATTTAATCATACAGTCTTTTACCAGTTTGTCTTTGGTGGACCATTCCAATAATTTACTGTAAAAATTGGTTATGTTCTATTTATCTTCTTGTAAGATAATGTCCCAAAATTTGTCTTTGTCACTAAAACCTTTACTCTTGTCTCTATTATAATATTCTTTTATACTGGAACCAAGAGACATTCTGATATTGTTGGGTTATCTCTTCCTGTGTTTTCATATAATGCTTTCCATCTTTCTTCATTAATATTTCCCTGTAGATAGGTCATTTTGGCCATCCTTATAATCTTCTTCCAGATGCTTCTAATGGTGAGATCCACATTGGTGTCTTCAAATAAGAATTTTGGAAAGATATAAAGATAAATTTTATCAAGGTGGATCTTAGAAAGTGATTTCCAAAATATTGTCAAAGGCTTTCATGGCCCGAATCACTGGGCTGTTGTAGGTTTTTCGGGCTACCTGAGGCATCCTCAGAGGTTGTGAGATCTGGTGGGACTAAGAAGAAAAGAAGGACTCCAGAGATGGAGAACACAATGAGGGAAATGAGAAGAAATAAATATATTAATCATAGATATTTCTAAAGTTTTTCTCTGTTTTCATTTTGCCATACCTTAAGTATGCATGCCATCCTACCCTCATGTCAAAACCTTCCAGGACTAGTAGCCTTTCTCCTTTCAGGGAGATCTAATCTTTTATCCAAGTCAGACCACATGCTTCATAGTAAAGGTTTAGAATGTGATAACAATGTTGTTAACGGCAGCAAGGCTATCAATAGCAAAAAATGGAAAGGGAGAGGTAGAAATTAAGAAGAATGGTATAAGGAAATATGGAAAATAGCAATAAATGATAAATTAACATGTAATTTAAAGTTTTAAAAGGCCTAAGGAAAAATAACAATTTTGAAAGCATATGGAAAAAATATGAACGAAACATCTAGAAAAGAAGATGGGAAGCAACCCTCACCAGAAGAAATGAAATTCTGGTGGGACTAAGAAGAAAAGAAGAACTCCAGGGATGGAGAGCACAATGGGGAAAATGAGAAGAAGTATATATATTAGGCCTGGGTAACAACGCAAAAATTTGTTTCTAAAATCGATTTGTATTTGGGTTTTTTTTTTGTTTCGATATTTAAAATAATTACAAAATGTTCCTTTTAAAAAGTTCGATATTTACGAAATTTCATAAATGATAAAAAATTAACGAATCGATTTCCGAACCAATAACGAATCGATTCGTTAATGGCGGACGCAACTGCGAAATACGCTAAAAAACCTCCAAAAACTTCTGAAGCTTCCCTCTCCCTCTGTTCTTGACTGTTGGTGTGATATTATAAATTTTTTTCACTAATTAAACCATAAAACTGGCCCAGACATGCGGAAATAATAACGAAACGACCTCTGAACAATAACGAAACGAATACAATAACGAAATACGAAGCATTTACAAAAAAATGTTTAAAAATTCGTTTTTTTTAATGATTGCTCCAGAATGGTTCGTTATCGTTTTGTAATTGGAAAAATTAACGAATTATTAACGAATTACGAATTAACGAAACGAAACCGCCCAGGCCTAATATATATGAATGATAGAGATTGCATTTTGTTATGAAATGGAAATGTTATATATATACACACCATGCTATTTTACTTCCTAATAATTGATCTTTTATTCTTCCTATACTTGTCATCTTTGAATCCCAATCTTTTATTTTCATTATTTCTCTTCTTTTAAATTCTTCTAGTTCTTTTTTTAAGTTTACAGGGAATTTTTGTCCCATTAATTCCCCTTGTGGGAGAAGGGCGGGGTAGAAATGAAGGAAATAAATAATAAATTAAGGGTCAGCTTTATTTTATTTTTCCTCCAAATTTCCAAAACATTTTAAAGAAGGGATTACTTAACTTGTTATACCAGTTATTCTTATATCTTTCATTTTTATTTAGAAAATAATA
Organism: Anolis sagrei; assembly: GCF_037176765.1. Classification (NCBI taxonomy): domain Eukaryota; kingdom Metazoa; phylum Chordata; class Lepidosauria; order Squamata; family Anolidae; genus Anolis; species Anolis sagrei. The sequence goes on along the minus strand of NC_090022.1, from coordinate 255,516,920 downwards.
TACTCTAATTTCAAATCATCATCTTCTAACCACTCCAGATCTCCCTGCTTTGCTAAACCTTCTACTATATATCTCATTTGATTGGCTTGGTAGGACCTATTGACCTTTGCAAATGTTCAGCCACACTTTTGCCCCCTTTCACTATCAAATTATAAAGGGAGTGTGTTAGGATAATCTTAATTCTTTAAATTTCAGTTCGGTAGACATTCTTGAGCCTCTGCCAGCAATCTTCTACCATTGTCACATTCCTTAAGTAGACCAGTTGTGAATCTTCTACAGAAAGCATAATATTGGCTTTTGCTTCCTGGTCATCTCTTCAATTTGCTGGGCTGGCACGATCACCCAGTGGATTCTCAACAACTTCCCACAAGTCCCCTTTAATTAAGAAACCCCTTAGCTTTGCTGCCCAATTTGAATACTTGTGAGCATTCAGCCATTCAAAAGGTGATCTACTGCTCACCTGGAGGCACACAGCTTCACCTTCTTCTTGCCACACACACACACACGCTGGATACTGGACTTTAGAATTCTTCTGCTGCTGGGATAGCTGGGCCCATAAGTAATGTCAGGGATTTCTGTTACCTTAACAGAGTTGTGGAAGCTTCCCCTGCAGACAACAGGTATAATCCAATCTCCCCTCCTTGTAGTTGTGGCAGGAACACAAGCCACCAGACTCCAGATGCTTGTTTCAAACTTAGGAAGTCTCTATATCAGGCATGCCCAAACTGCAGCCCTCCAGCTGTTTGGGCCTCCAACTCCCAGAAGCCCTAACAATCTTGTTTAATTGTCATGAATTCTGTGAGTTGAAGGCCCAAACAGCTGGAGGGCCATAGTTTGAGGATACCTGCTCTATATTTTCAGTTGCAATATATACAAGATATTTAAAATAACTCACAGCTCTCTCCAAACTCCGATCACCAAATTCTCCAAATTCCAATTAATCGTCCTAACTCCAAACTCGCTGTCTCACTCAGTACACGGGAAGTTTTACACCCTCCCTCAGTGCATCAGCCACCCCCTGCTTGCTGCATGTTGAATCAGCATTTTACAGATGTTGGCTAGGTCTCAGCTAGGCCTTAGCTTTTCTGTCAACTTACCATCCAAGATAGAGTATGAAACAAACTCTGACAAATATGGTATACCAAATTTAAGGGGAAATAATAGCAAGTTGCAATGGCAGCTAGTGCTTTCCACATCAGTGAATTGGTAAATCTACTTTTTTACTTAGAACTTTAAATGCACTATCCAATGTGCTGAACCCCATATAGATTTGGCATATTGGAATAGCTCCTTTAAAGATTTACAGCCCCCTGACTGGTTGTTTGGTACACATATAATTTTAAAATTATTGCTTTAGAGAGGGATTTGTTATTTAAATTTTGTTAAAAGGAAAATTTTGATTAAACATTCTTGTCATGGCCTATTAAGTATTTTCATGTTTTCATTGTTTAGTTACTCTAAAAAGTTAACTGTACAAAGAAATCATTGGAAGCTTTACAGTCTTTCATGAAATCTTCATTCTGCAGGATGGTGCTTGATGGCCATTTGTAGAATGAAAGTCAATCTGATCATCAATATTATAGTCATAGAAGGATCATTACTGCATGCCTTCCTGTAAATGACAAGGCATTCCATCTTATGGCTTCATCCTAAGCCTCTAACTCTTTAGGTTATTTGAAATCTCATTTTACAACAAAATATGTGAATTGTATATATGTGCTTTTTCTGCACAAACCGTTAAATCAATACATCCTCTTAAATGCTGGAGGGACATCATTGTAAACAAGTTATTGATGTGCTAAAGTCATTTACACCTGACACTGATGATGGATTGTGACATTATTAATTTTACTGGCAGTGGGTATAGTAAGGTAATGGCCAGGGTAAACCAACAGTCTACCAATTTGTAAAGTTCTTCTGCATATCTTTGTAGCATTAACTCTATAGTATTTTGACAGCCGCTAATCTCTTTTAATCTGTCAGTTTCAAAGGTTGTCATAAGAAAGTTCAAGTGAAGGAGACTGTCTGTTTGACTCATTTTAAGTGCCAGATTATTTCAACAGGCCACATTTACAAACTGTCCTATTCAAAGGGAAAAATAGGAGTGGGGTGATTGCAAGAAGCTGCAAAAAATAGGAATATATTGCAATGCCATGAAAATGTGCTTCCTAATAGACTGTGTGGCAGCAGCATTGTGCAATAAAAGCAAAGATGTTTTCCTCCACAATAACTTCTCATACAACATAAAAATGTATAAAGGAAAAAAAATATTAAAACTGCTGACTCTTTTCTTTTTGTGTGTGTTTGTGTGTAAATGTAATGTATGGTATAGTTATGAAACTTTATAGTGGCTAGAAAGGTTTGAAATAACAGGTTGGGTTCTCTCAAAGTGCAGACTTTCCATTGTTAAGGGGAAAGAGTAAAATCATTTAAAAAGCCTTATTGCATGATAAACATTCCTAAGTATACTTTTCAAAAAAAGGAATAAAAAGCACTGTTCATAGTGGATATTGTAGTTTCAGAACTGATACTTGTTGAATTGTTACTGAAAGACTTGACCATAATGGCATTCATGTGGTTTTTGGTAGCATTGTTTGAGTACTTTATTTCACAAGATAGAAGTAAAAGAATCGTAATCTCAACTAGAACTGAAGTACTTAAAGTTCATGAGCTGTATTTCCTCTAATTGCATTAATACATTTTGTCCTTCTGTGAGTGTGCGAAGGACAGAATCTCTGAATCTATGCAGATACCTTTGTAAGAGCCATGCTACTACCTTTGTCAGACAATATGGATGGCAAGCCAATGATCACACAATGCAATGATTTGGTGGGAAATATGTCTCAGACCACCAGCTTTGGAAAATGTGACCCAGTGGGTCATATGCAGCTTCAGTTAAAAAAAATTATTACAAATACCCTCAAGAGGAATGCATAGTTTCATTGCCTTGTCTTTCAAATTCAATTGATGCAACCACATTCTGAACCAGATAGGACTCAAGGGTCCCTAAAACTATGTGGTTGTTTGCAGAGACTCATTCTTATTTCATAGTGTACCACAGCTATTAGTAAACATATGGGAATAACCCACGGGGCCAGTGCAAATGGATGGTACATTAAACATTTTTCTCTTTTCTTGAAATATTTCTTTGAACTAAAACTTAAATGTTTTAAGTTTGAGTTTTTTGTACTTGAGCTACATAATTGCCCCACTATATTAGCACAGAACTCACCATATATGCCCTTATTTCCAAAGATGCCCTTATTTCAAAAACCAGGTTTTTTTTTCAGATGTTGGCATCTTATGATCATTGAACAACATACTGGTTATGTGTATCTTTCCACCATTGGACTGAAAACCTTTATACAACAGGAAGAGCATGCAGGATTCAACCATGATGCCAATTAGTTAAATTCCCTGTCTTACGATATATATTAAAAAACATCTAAGTTTTTTTTCAGTAGGTAAAGATAAAGGTTTTCCCCTGACAGTCGTGTCTGACTCTGGGGGCTGGTGCTCATCTCCATTTCTAAGCCGAAGAGCTGGCATTGGCTATAGACACCTCCAAGTTATGTGGCTGTCATGACTGCATGGAGCGGTGTTACCTTTCTGCTGGCGTGGTCTTATTGATAGACATTTGCATGTTTTCAAACTGCTAGGTTGGCAGAAGCTGGGGCTAACAGAGGGAGATTACACCACTCCCCAGATTCGAACCTGTGACCTTTCAATCAGCAAGTTCAGTAACTCAGCAGTTTAATCCACTGTGCCACCAGGGGCTCCTTTTTTCAGTACTAAATGGATATACTGTAATACATGCAGCCAAATTGGGGAGACCACTGAATATCTCCACATCATATGAGATAGGGAAGCACTGTTACAGAACCAACATGAAGCTGAAATAGACAAATAGGGATAATGACTACCAATATTGCTGCAACGTCTTTTTTTTGGTGACCCAACTGAGACTTTAAATCTTAAGATATTTATGTATTTATTTATCGTGTCAGGGGCAACCAGACAATTGTATTACATTTGTAATCTTAAGAAATGAAATATGTTGAAATAAGGGCTGGTTAGTTGTTACCAATTGTTGATTTCCGCAGGGTGATCCACCTGTGTATTCTGTTCTAATTTCATTAACATTCATAACTTTCTAATAAACATTAATAAACTAATGTTAGTTTCAGTTTCTCTGAGGATGCTTCCAGGTGAAGCACTCAAATATGATGATTTATATACAGACACAAAGAAATGTTGCAATGATAAGCATAAGCCCATTGGATTGATGGATAACTGATATGTTGACTGTAACATTGAAAATGGGAATAATTATTTATTGGAAAAATCACTTGATCCCAAATATAGATTCAGGTGCATCAACTCAATCAAAGATGATTCCAGAAAAACCTTAACAGGGTTGCTGGTGACAGGGACTTGAAAGTCTTTCATTCATAAAGTTGCCATAAGTTGAAGTCAACTTGATTGCAGTTAACAACACCAGATGCCACTTCTTCCAGTCAAACCATTTCTTTCATAAGGAAAGTCTTCAGTGGCAAGATAGGTAAAAATACAATTCATAAGAAAGTGCACACCCAAGCTATTCTGACATCAGACATTATAGCAGACACTTTCTGGATCTCTTTTTAAAGAATACTCAGAGAAAGGTATTGTCTGCATTATTATTCACTTTAGCAAAATGTTTGTTAAGATAGGTGATATGTTTGGGATGGTGATGTTTGATTATTGTAAAGATTCTGAAGTGATTTGGTAACTTCTACTGATTGGACATATCTCTGGTTGTACTGGTCCATTTAGTTTTCTTGGCAAGGATACTGGAGTGGTTTGCCATTGCCTTCCCCAGGGATCACGCTTGGTCTGACCTCTCTGCCACAACCGTCCCGTCTTGGGTGGCCCTTCACGGTTTCGCTCATGACATCATTGAGGTGCTCAAGCTCCAGCGCCCCGACAAGGCGGTGATCCTTTGCGATGCGATGTGCGGGGCTGGATGAATGCAAAGCTGGGGTGAAAATTGCTGGAAGAAACATTAACAACCTCAGATATGCAGATGACACCACTCTGATGGCCGAAAGCGAGGAGGAGCTGAGGAGCCTTCTAATCAAGGTGAAAGAAGAAAGCGCAAAAGCCGGGTTGCAGCTAAACGTCAAAAAAACCAAGATTATGGCAACAAGAATGATTGACAACTGGAAAATAGAGGGAGAAACCGTGGAGGCCGTGACAGACTTTGTATTTCTAGGTGCAAAGATTACTGCAGATGCAGACTGTAGCCAGGAAATCAGAAGACGCTTACTTCTTGGGAGGAGAGCAATGTCCAGTCTCGATAAAATAGTAAAGAGTAGAGACATCAGACTGGCAACAAAGATCCGCCTAGTCAAAGCCATGGTATTCCCTGTAGTCACCTACGGATGTGAGAGCTGGACCTTAGGGAAGGCTGAGCGAAGGAAGATCGATGCTTTTGAGCTGTGGTGTTGGAGGAAAGTGCTGAGAGTGCCTTGGACTGCGAGAAGATCCAACCAGTCCATCCTCCAGGAAATAAAGCCCCACTGCTCACTGGAGGGAAAGATACTAGAGACAAAGTTGAAGTACTTTGGCCACATCATGAGGAGACAGGAAAGCCTAGAGAAGACAATTATGCTGGGGAAAGTGGAAGGCAAAAGGAAGAGGGGCCGACCAAGGGCAAGATGGATGGATGGCATCCTTGAAGTGACTGGACTGACCTTGAGGGAGCTGGGGGTGGTAACGGCCGACAGGGAGCTCTGGCGTAGGCTGGTCCATGAGGTCACGAAGAGTCGGAGACGACTGAACGAATGAACAACAACAACAACTGATTGGACACAATGACTTCTGTATAATTGACATACAGAAGATAGAATCCTTTTGGCCACTTAGTGCAGTTTGATGATACATGCCATGAATGTGAGCAGCGATGTGCATTAAAGGCTTTAAACAAATATAAGCAAATTTGGGGGATACTGCAAAATAGAGCCCACAATACACATCAACATACCTAAAGTATTAACTGCATTGCATGGTTAAACCAATAAAGGGACAGGTGTTCCAAACGTCTGCCCATGCATGCTTCAGCACGAGATGGGGTAGGGGGACCCAATTCCTCTATGTCTTCAAATCAGTTGTAGGACATCACATTTAATTATCTACACAGTGAAACCACTTCTTTCTCTGCTGGTTTCACACTGACCTAGATGGTCAGTGCAGATGTAATTGCTAGATAATTACTTTTTCTGGTATTGCATAAAAAGGTATTCTGTACTTTTCAACACAATACTATTGCCAAGGTGTACAATGATTGTTAGATTGCACATAACTACAGCTCTAGCTCAATCCTAACAGCAACTGATTGACTTTGGAGGTGACTAAGAAAGTTGCTTTGTGTTGTTACTCACTTGCCCACTGCCATCTTCCTTTTTCACTGGCCTTACTTTTGACTTCATTCCCTTGGATCTCTCTGTGAATATGTTGTTGGAAATCTGTGCTCTGTCAGCTTCAGATTGGATCTTGGAGTCATAATTAAATGGTATGTAAACCTATATAAGAAAAGAAAGTAAGGGAACTTTCAAAAAGGGCATAAAAGTAGCAGTAAGGTAATATCTTTATTGGGGGAAAGTCACAGAAACTTAAGTCAGTAACTTGAATGTTTATTCACATTATGGTGACCTCTTAGTTGCTCCAAATAATGTATTGCCCTGCTGTTATTTCTGGCTTTTCCTCCTAATGGAACAATGCAGTTATCTGTAGTTTGGGAAATGAAGATAAACAAATGCAGACATAAAAATGAAAACTTCACTTGAGTTGGCAACGTGAGCAAAGGGGGATCCCTTGCTATCTTCTCAAATTAATTCAAGAAGAATCCTCCGGTCCTTGAGGCAAAGTAAAAACCAACTTTGATTCCTACTCCTGTGCTATTTCGCCTATTTAATTCTTCTGTCCTGCTGTTTGTCAGCTGCAAACTTTGCACTTCCCCCAAGGCATGTGGGCAAGGAGACATCTTCCTGAACTAATATCAGTGTATCTCCTTGGATTAATTGGCAAGTAAATGGTGCAGTCACTGTGTTTTTTCCTCAGGACACAAATCTTCAAATCATCAAAAAAAATTTAAAGGAAAAAAAGCTGGTATTCTCTCTCTTTCACACACAGATACACAAACAAACTTTTGTGTTATATATGTTTTTATATTTTATATAATTATTTATATGTATTACAACATATTTTTATTGAACATTATATTAATTTTACATTATATTTTAATTAATTTGTACTCTTCCTCTTATGCAATATGGGGTTCAATCAGTTTACTGACCGGATTGAAACAAACAGATAGGATATATTAACTATAAAATTATTAAATGCAAAATAAATGACTGAACATAATTGCTGCTGTATTCAACATGCTGCAGGATGGAATGTTTCTGTTCTGACCAAAAAGCTTTGTCTTCAAGGATACTCAATTCCACCTCTTCTTTCTAATGTGGGTTGTTATTGTTGCTGTTCAACAGCGTTTAGCATCTACTGAAAATGTTTTGCCTTATTTGGCTGTTTTGTGTGCTTTTTCCTCTTTGTTTCCTACAATAGCACTGCTTTACTCCTTTATTTATTTTATTATATATATATATATATATATATATATATATATATATATATATTCCACTCTTTTCACCCCAAAAGGGACTCAGGGCAGAGCACAGCATATATATGGCCCATATTCCATCCCAGAGCATAAAGTAACTAGAAATATACACAGACACTATGGTAAGTTCCATCTGCTTTAAAATCAGTTTTTTAAAACCATCTCAAAACACCATGCTGGTTTACATTCCCCCATGCTTGCTGAGAACTTACTGGTTCTGTATGTCTGTGTGCAGGATGTCCCATTTCAAAAATAACTTTGCCTTGTTGACATTCAGCATGAATAATTGTGGAAGTTTCACCTTTTTTGCCATTCCAACTATAGAAAGTGTACCATCCTGAGAATGGAGTTGGATACCTGTATATATGATATTCTTCCCTTTCTACGATACAACTATGTCCTTGTACAGATCTTACTCATTTCAGAACTTTACCAGAAAGTTTTCCTTGTCTGTTTCTACACACTTCAAAGACAGTCCAAAAGCAGAGCCCCTCAAACAATGCTAGATTCTTCCGGTGATTGCTCGTATCCCAAGTGTGGGCCTTTATCTCCATAGGATGTACAAATGGGGAAATTTCTAAGCTGGGCACAAATTGACTCCACTCCATTGCATGTGTGTAGAAATGCCTAAAAACAGGTATCTGTCTGTGGGATAAGTAGTGGTGGGTTTCTCCGTTACACTCCATTTTATGAATTGCCCTTCCACAATCCTTCTGTGCTTTTGTGGCTCAAAGACAATGTAGATCTCACTGAAAAAAGTGTTTTGAAAAAGGTGCTTGTCTCCTCTAGAGCAAGAGACCTGGAGGCAAAGGACCCCATAAAAGTGGTGTCTTAATAATGATGCCTTGTGTCTACTCTGGATTATAAAAATGCACCTCATATCCTTCAGGGTGATCTTTGCAAAATAAGATCATAAGAGAAAGGAATAAATTGTTCAGCACTTCCACATACATGCATACATGTGTACAGAGAAAAAGAGAAAGAGGGGAGGAGAGATCTTTTATCTGTTCCCTTTTGCAACCTGCCAATTCTGTAATACGATCATGTGATTTTAATATCCAGCTGTTAAAACACATTTTTTGCTATTTTAATGTTTCCAAGTGACAAGAAGTAGGCGTTGAAAATAAAACATGTACATTGGTTAAAAATTGCTCCTTATATAGATGAAGAACATCTTTAATAAGCTCAAGGACTCCTGCTGAGTTCTAACCGGTGGAACATGACTAGGCTAGGCCAGATTTCATCTTCCATTACTTTTCAATTAAATATCTATGATGTAATTACACAGTACAAGGATGATCTGTTGAACTTACAAATTTGATTCTTAAAATCTGTTATGCCCTGAAAAGTGTATTGTTGTGTTATCATCTTGATTCATTTTTAAATGATGAAATGACCTGTCTTAAAGCACAATCCTGCTGCTGCAAGCTAAAGTCCTGTCACTAGAGTTCTATTATGTTTTGAGAATTAGGACTTTGTTCTTGGAATATTTGTGGTCAGGGATAGCAATCTGAATTTTTACTAACTGAAGAGAAGAGAAAAGTTCAGTATAGCTTCCTTCCTTCCTTCAATTAACACTTCCTTCAATTTCTGACCTTAATATCTGAAAGACCTGTTCTTCCCATACACATTTGTTAGAAATTTGAGCTTTTCAGAGGAGGCCCTGTCATATGTTAGCTTGGTAGACACATGTAACAGGGCTTTCTCTGTAGTAATATTTGACTGTGGAACTCCCTGCTCAAGGAAATTAGGCTGGCCCCATCTCTTTTAAGTTTCCAGTGGACTATGAAAACATTGGTATTCCACATGCCATGTATCTACCAATCTAACTTCAGTATTTGAAATTGTTGCTTTAACTATTTTAAAACCGGACTCTAGAATTTTTTTAGACTGCTTTTAGGAATTTGTAGCATTTTGAAAATGTGTTTTAAAATATTTTATCTCAATAATGTTTTAATTGATTACCATTTGTTTACCACTTTGGCTGGAAAGTAATACAAAAATATTTAAACAAACAAATAACATATGAAAAAATGTCTTGGAATATATATTAACTGCCTGAAATTATGTTCAGAATATTGGAAGGTATAGGGAACCCAATTTAAATGAAGATTACAATTTTGTGAAGAGGAAAATCTGCCTTAGATTCTTTCAAACAAAGGTCAAGAACAAGTTTGCTAATGTATTCTCGAAGGCTTTCATGGCTGGAATCACTAGGTTCTTGTAGGTTTTTTCGGGCTATAGGGCCATGTTCTAGAGGCATTTCTCCTGACGTTTCACCTGCATCTATGGCAAGCATCCTCAGAGGTAGTGAGGTCTGTTGGAAATAGGAAAATGGGTTTATATATCTGTGGAATGACTGGGGTGGGGCAAAGAGCTCTCTGCTGAAGCTAGGTGTGAATGTTTCAGCTGACCACCTTCATTAGCATTTGAAGGCCTGGCTGAGCCTGGGAAAATGTTCTGTTGAGAGGTGTTAAGATGTGCCTGGTTGTTTCCTCTCTGCTGTTTTGCTGTTGCAATTTTAGAGTTTTTTAATACCTGTAGCCAGATTTTGTTCATTTTCATGGTCTCCACCTTTCTGTTGAAATTGTCCACATGCTTGTAGATTTCAATGGCTTCTCTGTGTAGTCTGACATGGTGGTTGTTGGAGTGGTCCAGCATTTCTGTGTTCTCAAATAATATGCTGTGTCCAGGCTGGTTCATCAGGTGCTCTGCTATGGCTGATTTCTCTGGTTGAAGTAGTCTGCAGTGCCCTTCATGTTCCTTGATATGTGTGTGGGCACTGCATTTGGTGGTCCCTATGTAGACGTTTCCACAGCTGGAAGGTATACGGTAGACTCCTGCAGAAGTGAGAGGATCCCTCTTGTCCTTTGCTGAACATAGCATTTATTGGATTTTTAGTGGGTCTGTAGATAGTTTGTATGTTGTGTTTTCTTATCAGCTTCCCTATGCATTCAGTGGTTCTCTTGATGTATGGCAGGAACACTTTTCCTCTGGGTGGATCTTTATCTTTACTCTCGTGGCTTGTTCTTGGTCTTGCAGCTCTTCTGATGTCTGAGGTGGAGTATCCATTGGCCTGGAGAACTCAGTTGAGGTGGTTCAGTTCATCTTGGAGGAGGTGGGGTTCACAGATTCTTTTTGCACGGTCTGCCAAGGCTTTAATGGTGCTTCTTTTTTGACTTGGGTGATGGTTGGAGTTTTTATGTAGATATCTATCTGTGTGTGAGAGTTTTCTGTAGACGGTGTGACCCAATTGTTGATCTGGTTTGCAGATGACTAGGACATCTAGAAAAGGCAGTCTTCCTTCATTTTCTTTTTCCATTGTGAATTGGATTTTTGGGTGGATGCTGTTAAGATGGTCAAGGAACCTGTTGAGTCCTTCTTCTCCATGGCTCCAAATGGTGAAGGTGTCATCCACATATCTGAACCATATCGTGGGCTTTTTGGTTGCTGTCTCCGGGGCTTGTTTTTCAAAGTGTTCCATGTAGAAGTTAGCTATGACCGGGCTGAGAGGGCTCCCCATAGCTACTCCATCTTTCTGTTCATAGAATTCATTGTCCCACTGAAAGTAACTGGTGGTGAGGCAATGGTGAAATAGAGCCGTGATGTCTTCTGGGAACCTCTGGTTGATGAGTGCCATGGTGTCTGCTACCGGGACCATGGTAAATAGAGATACCACATCGAAACTGAGCAGTTTGTCGTTGGTATTTAGCTTGAGATTGATGATTTTTTCTATGAAGTGGGCTGAGTCCTTGATGTAGTGTGTAGTGAGTCCAATATGGCTTTGTAACTGTGCAGCAAGAAATTTTGCTAGGTTGTATGTGGGGGATCCAATGGCCTCACGATGGGTCTGAGTGGGGTGGAGTCCTTATGGATTTTTGGGAGTCCATAAAGCCTGGGTGGAAGGGCTTCCGATTTACATAGCTGTTGTCGTATGTCAAAGTTGATTGAGGAGTTCTTAATCAGAGTGTTGGTTTTCCTGGTTATTTTGGAAGTTGGGTCTTGCTTGAGTTTTTTGTATATAGTAGGGTCCAGGAGTTTTCTGCAAAAAGAATCTGCGAACCCCACCTCCTCCAAGATGAACTGAACCACCTCAACTGGGCTCTCCAGGCCAATGGATACTCCACCTCAGACATCAGAAGAGCTGCAAGACCAAGAACAAGCCACGAGAGTAAAGATGAAGATCCACCCAGAGGAAAAGTGTTCCTGCCATACATCAAGGGAACCACTGACCGCATAGGGAAGCTGATGAGGAAACACAACATACAAACAATCTACAAACCCACCAAGAAAATCCAACAAATGCTACGTTCAGCAAAGGACAAGAGGGATCCTCTCACCTCTGCAGGAGTCTACCATATACCATGCAACTGTGGACAAGTCTACATAGGGACCACCAAACGCAGCGCCCAAACACATATCAAGGAACGTGAAAGGCACTGCAGACTACTTCAACCAGAGAAGTCAGCCATAGCAGAGCACCTGATGAACCAGCCTGGACACAGCATATTATTTGAGAACACAGAAATGCTGGACCACTCCAACAACCACCATGTCAGACTACACAGAGAAGCCATTGAAATCCACAAGCATGTGGACAATTTCAACAGAAAGGAAGAAACCATGAAAATGAACAAAATCTGGCTACCAGTATTAAAAAACTCTAAAATTGCAACAGCAAAACATCAGAGAGGAAACAACCAGGCACATCTTAACCTCTCAACAGAACATTTTCCCAGGCTCAGCCAGGCCTTCAAATGCTAATGAAGGTGGTCAGCTGAAACATTCACACTTAGCTTCAGCAGAGAGCTCTTTACCCCACCCCAGTCATTCCACAGATATATAAACCCATTTTCCTATTTCCAACAGACCTCACTACCTCTGAGGATGCTTGCCATAGATGCAGGCGAAACGTCAGGAGAAATGCCTCTAGAACATGGCCCTATAGCCCGAAAAAACCTACAAGAACCAAGTTTGCTAATGTTTGTATTCTTGACCAGTAAGTAAAATTAATTCAGTATTCATTAGTTTTGCTCTTCTGTCAGTTGTATTGACATGCATGCAATGCTTTTGCTTTTGCAGACAGTGTTTCTAGTGGAGTCCTCCGAGATGTGTTAAAGAGAAAGAGTAAGTTAATGGTAGTGAAATACAATGTTTAAATGATTTTAGGCCAATAAAGTTGAAACTGGAATGCAATGTCAAAGCATTAGTATTGACATTTTAAGTTACATGTAATTAATCTTTAAGCAGATGCTGGATTTAAGTTTCTGACATTGTAAATTACATGTGCTAAGCCTGCTGGAAAATGTACAAAGTTAAAAATCACTAAAAGTGAATTATCCACATTGTCTGTCAATATGATATTAAAGATCTTTAATAATTCCCTGAGAATTTTAACTTATTTAAAAACTGACAGTTGTTTCTGGGTTGCAGGATATGGTATTGTAGTCAAACCCAGTACTACTTTTTCAAGTCCTTATGCATTTTATATAAAACATATTGAATCCCTCTAAGCATGTTATAGTGTTACATCTTGGTACTGCAAAGAAACCATGTGTAGAAGATACAATTAATCTGCCTGCCAGAACAAATGAAGGGATCCTATTTCCCCCCAAAGCCTGGCTAAACTGTCAATGTATGCGATCAACATTTCCTTCCACCAGTGAAAATCCAGGACCAGCAATGAGGAGGCCCACACACATTGAGATGAATCCAGAATAGTAGCTGAAACCTCCACTGTCAGGCTATCTCAGTGAAAATATTCTAGCACGGTTATAGTTCAGAAATGCATTGTAGCAGCAGAACTCATTGCTCTTCTAATTTATCTTACTCACTCTGTGATGGTATGCCTATGCAGGTTAACCCAACAGTTTCAACTCTATCACTCCTATGACTGTTTTTTTATAATCTTTAACCCCCTTCCTAGATCAAGCTGACAGGTAAACTCGAGATGTAGATGTCTTAATTGGAGGGTCTAAAGTGATAAAGAGGAGCCAGCTTTCCTTGTTACTTATTCAATTAAAACATCCAGACAGAGATGTAGAAAATATAAACTTGCTCCATGTTGTTAGCCATCATCAGACGATAAACCTAGACAGATCTTATCCATTCCTCTCTTTTTAACTAGAACTTTATTATACCTCTTTTTCTACTACTTCTTTTTCATAACTCTCCTCTTTTTTCTCTTCCACTTTCTGCTTCTCTTCTTCGTCTTCCTCCTACTCCTGTTTCCTCTCCTCTTTCTCCCCCTTCTCTCCCCCTTCTTATTACCCTTTATATTTTATTTTTTCCCAGCCTAACATTTCTTTTCTTCTGTCTCCTCTGTCTTTGCACATTGTATTTGGTTGGTTCTCTCCAGGCATGAGCCACTTGTTGTTTACCTCCGCCCTCCTCATGGAGACCTCTGATAATCTGAAAACTATTGTAGCACATTATTTCCCATTGTTAGGAATGGGAGAATGGATAAGAAAAAAGCAGGATAGGATTATATGTTTTATCGTTCACCTCTGCTTTTCCTTGAAAGTACACCTGCCAGACAACACAAAACAATAATTGTCGAAGGCTTTCATGGCTGGAATAACTGGGGTGTTGTGTGGTTTCTGGGCTGTATGACCATGTTCAGATCCTCTCAGGATGCCAGCCACAGATGCAGGCAAAACATCAGGAGAAAATGCTGCTACTACACAGCCATACATTCTAGAAACCACATAACACTCAATAATCAGCATAAGTTGAAATGGAGCTAAACGTTTGTCTACACCAGCCCTTCATGCTGAGTTGGACCAGAGGTTCAACCTGGGTGTCCAGGAGATGTCCAGGAACTTAATGCAGGGTAAACCAGTTTAATGCAGGGTAAACTCTGTGACTGTGTGGCAGTGGCAATGGGAAGAGGAAAGGTGAAGTTATGAACCAGTAGGGCTGAACCACTTTCAGCCTGACTGGAGTGCCTGGACTGGTTATGAGATGGACGCAGGCTCTGTAGCCACCACTGAAACCAGTCTCGGTATTGCTATTCTAAATTGCACCCTGATTATCTGGAACATGAGCCCATTATACCCACTTATTCCACAATGTCTATTTCATACTATTCTTTTAAGACAGTGTATCACTCTTGAATTACTTCTTTCTTCTCTAAAATTTCATATCACATTTCAATCCTTTCATCTCTAAACTAAATATAACCAGGTTCCTGGCAGACCTTGGTTTCCGTATCCATGACCATCTTGGTCACCCTGCTTTGGATATATTCTGGGTTATCAGTTTCCTTTTTGATTTGTGGTGAATGACATTTTTCACCCAAGAGATTGCTTTTAGACCAACCCTATATATATAAACACATCTCTGAGACAGAGTTCTGATGAATTAAATGGGTCTTGTGTTTAAGCCAACATGTTTAATGTTATGCTATAAAAGTATTATGCTATAAAAGGATTGTGTGTATATAAGCAGAATCCTACTACTAAATTACATCTGGTTTATATGATTGCCCTTCAATGGGATACTTTTACACTGCAGACTTAATGTAGTTTAACACTTTAATTGCCATGGCTGGATGTGATGGAATCATGGGAGCTGTAGTTTTACAAGATCCTTTTCTGCTAAGAGTGCTTTGGTGCCTTACTAAACTACAAATTCCACGATTCCATAGCATAGGGTCATGACCGTTAAAGCAGTCTCAAGCTGCATTAATTCTACAGTGTAGATACAGCCAAGGTGTTGCATGGTTGATAAAACAGTTTCTAAGCAATTAAAATGACTGGATGTAAAAACCAACATCAGGAATGTTCTTATATGATTCAGGTCCATGAAGTCTGGAGCAATTGAAATGAGGACCAATGGTATCACTAGTTTTGTGCATGTTTAAGTTGAGGTGGAAGTGGACCATGGAAAGTCAAAAGAATTGATTTGGCAAGTCACTAAATCTCAAAAGTAAAATATATTTTAGGATTCTTTTATGTACAATTTCAAGGAATTGCAGGTAGAAATATGATTATATCAACAAGAGCAAAACTGTAACTGGCTAAAGCTTAATTAACTTATTGACACAAATAAGCTGGAAAATTATAATGTGAAAATATAGATCTCCAAAGTGTGTATTAATGCTGAATCTTTTTTATATATAAAACTATATACTTGTTACCAAAGTTTTCATATTTAATTATCTGTACAAAGAATATGCATTATCGTTTCAGCAGATGAAATCTAGGGAAAGTGTGCGGGTTTATTAATTTGTATGTTCAAATTTGTGGCCTATTAAAAAGATAAAATTCTTTCACATAATTATCTACATGAAGGAGGGTGGGTATAAGTGAAAAATAAATAGCAAAGGATATTTTTCTTTCTAATGTAAACATCTGGCAGTAATCCTTGCTTACACAATTAATGGGCATTTAATTGGCAATGATCAGTTTATTGCAGCAATATGAAGCGAATGTTTCCCCAGGAACAAACAGCTGTTGCAAGAATTTCACAGTGATTTAGCAAACACCAGGTGATAGCTGTATCTAGAATGAAGTGTTCTGTCTCTGAGCAAATATGGTAGCAGCACACCAGGAAAGGGGAGGGGGTGCTGAGGAGGTGAAAAATAGCACCACTACACGTCGTTCATTTTTTTTCCATAGGCACCAATGTTTTGAGTTTAAATAATCAAACAATTTGAGTCTGAAATGCCTGTTGGAATGTTCTTTACACTTAAGTTTTTGTTTTATTGAGTATGAGTTTTGAGTACTCTCTGGGTACAATGGGAGTTGCATTTTATGGTGTGCAAAACTTTCTTTCTTTCTTGTATGTGTGTTATGACATTAGATGTCCTATACTCACGGCACAAAAATCTGTGGCATTTGGTCACTATGGACCTAATCCAACTATAAACTGATCTAAATGGTCATGTAGGTATGGCCTTAGGAATTATTCATTATGGTGTCATAAGAGAGCAGACTCTGGAATGGGCAGCCACTGGTGATGCCATTAATGCAAGAAGCATGATGCAAGAAGCATTAATTACAGCTATGTGGAGTATGCCATTCAAACAAACAAAAAACAATTAAGTTCTTGTGGGTTTTTTCGTGCTATATGGCCATGTTCTAGAGGCATTTCTCCTGACGTTTCGCCTGCATCTATGGCAAGCACCTCTGAGGATGCTTGCCATAGATGCAGGCGAAACGTCAGGAGAAATGCCTCTAGAACATGGCCATATAGCCCGAAAAAACCCACAAGAACTTAGTGATTCCAGCCATGAAAGCCTTCGACAATACAAAAAAACAATTCTCACAAATGAAAAATACACAGACACATACATTTACCTACTCTTGAAAGCAATGTGCTCTCTCTGAGACTTCTCCACTTTGCCTTGAGAATTGTTGATAAGGGGCAAAGCCTGGAAACTCAGGACCAGGCCCTTAGATCTGGTAGTACTAAATGGTTCTAAGGAAGAGTACTAGCTCAACTGGAATGTGTCCAAAGAATCATTCTCTCTAATCCATTAGTGTTACATGCATACATAAAACACATAACATATGTACTAATAGATAATTGCTGAGTTCTGAATAAGGAGAAATGAAAATGTTGTATAACTCGCATATATATCCGGTTCTTTCCTTCCTTCCATTCTCCCTTCCCCTCACACACGTGTCACTTTTCTTTCCCAGTGACATAACGAAGGGTCATGTCATCTAGTAACAGTCAATCCAGTGACATTACAGAGTGCCACTTCACTAGGAACAGCTTTGTGGTACACACAGGCAGACAGACATACTTTGACAGATGGATAAGATGTGGTGTGGACCAAGCTGACCAATATTTTCCCCAAAATGCACAAATTCTATCCTAAGCAAAAACTCACTGATTAGCAAGTAAGGCTTTTAACATAAAATGATAATGCTAAGTGAGAGTTATGTTCACTCTGCCATGGCAATGTAGTGAAAACATTATGCTGAGAATGCAGCAGAACATATCGGTACAAACCTTTAAGAAAAGGAGCCAGTATGGACTACTGTTCTTCTGCATTATCTATTCTTTAGAGTTGCATGTAGTCACATAAAAATATGCCAGAAAAAACCCAAGAAATCCAATGAAATAACGCAATTTCTTAAGACATCAACTTGGAAAAAATAGGTCAAACTGACCTCACCATTTTATTTTTATCAGTTTAATTACCATAAATGGATTGATTGTAAACTCCATTAAATGAACTCATTGCATCACAAGGAACATGTTGATGTTATATATATTACAAAGTATAATATTGCTTGGGGTTCTCTTTTTAAATCAGAATTAATCTTGAGATACATTCTTTTCCACTAAAACTTGTGTGCTTCTTTTATTTTTAGTCTTCAGTTTAATTCCTAATTTAATAATATGATAATAGCTATGTTATCTTTCAGTTACTTGGCTCCCGACATGTATTAAATTATATATTTTATAGTAAAGCTCACTGGCCAGATGTCTGACTTCCCAATGGCAATTTTTCCTAAAAACAAACAAACAAACAAACAAACAAAAAATTGTAGAGGCAGAATGATTTTTAATGTTAATAATGTGTATTACACAACATGGTTGTATTATACACCACAGTCAAGAGACCAAATTGAGCAAAGCAGTAAGGGTCAATGTAGAGAACAATACTTTTTTCATATATGTGTTGGGTAATTCATCTCCATGACAAGAGAAGATAATCAATCATTTTCTATTGTGTATTTCTCCAATTAAATTACCATTTTTGATATCTCAAAGAAAGCTAGCTCCTAAATAACAAGAACAGGGTACCTTGAATCGATGAATTGACCATGCATATTTCCCTAAAGCCCCTTTGAATCATTAATATGACAATGTTGTTTTGACTTAATTTTTTCATATTGATATTGGCTTGCAATTCAGCACATGATTTTTCTTTCTCCCGCTGCTCTTCCTCCTCCTCCTTTCCAAAGCTTCAACAGTCTATGTATTATAATCTTATTTAAATGCTTTCTTTTGTGTTATCAACAAAAAAAAGATACTTGTTCTCGGTCTTGCAGCTCTTCTGATGTCTGAGGTGGAGTATTCATTGGCCTGTAAAGCCCACACAGATAGATACCTACATAAAAACTCCAATCATCAGAGAAATGAAAAAAGAAACACAATTAAAGCCTTGGCAGGCCATGCAAAAAGAATATGTGAACCCCAAGATGAACTGAACCACCAAAACTGGGCTTTACAGGCCAATGGATACTCCACCTCAGACATCAGAAGAGCTACAAGACTGAGCACGAGTCACAAGAGTAAAGACAAAAATCCACCCAGAGGAAAAGTGTTCTTGCCATACATCAAGGGAACCACTGAATGCATAGGGAAGCTGATAAGAAAACACAACATACAAACTATCTACAGACCCACTAAAAAAATCCAATAAATGCTATGTTCAGCAAAGGACAAGAGGGATCCTCTCACTTCTGCAGGAGTCTACCGTATACCTTCCAGCTGTGGAAACGTCTACATAGGGACCACCAAATGCAGTGCCCACACACATATCAAGGAACATGAAGGGCACTGCAGACTACTTCAACCAGAGAAATCAGCCATAGCAGAGCACCTGATGAACCAACCTGGACACAGCATTTTATTTGAGAACACAGAAATGCTGGACCACTCTCACATCCATCATGTCAGACTACACAGAGAAGCCACTGAAATCCACAAGCATGTGGACAATTTCAACAGAAAGGAGGAAACCATGAAAATGAACATAATCTGGCTACCAGTATTAAAAAAAAACTCTAAAATTATAACACCAAAACAACACCCAAACGCAGGGAAACTCCAGGGTGGAAACAATCAGGGACAGGGTTGTTGTAGGTTTTTTCGGGCTATATGGCCATGGTCTAGAGGCATTCTCTCCTGATGTTTCGCCTGCATCTATGGCAAGAATCCTCAGAGGTAGTGAGGTCTGTTGGAACTAGGAAAAAGGGTTTATATATCTGTGGAATAACCAGGGTGAGACAAAGGACTCTTGTCTGCTGAAGCTAGGTGTGAATGGTTCAACTGACTACCTTGATTAGCATATAATGGCCTGACAGTGCCTGGAGCAAACTTTTGTTGAGAGGTGATTAGATGTCCTTGTTTGTTTCCTCTCTGCTGTTGTGCTGTTGTAATTTTAGAGTAACTTATAATAAAACTTAATACATAATCTCTAATCATGTATTCCATGTGACTTTTAAACATTCTCAAAAACAAGAATCCGAGTCACGATACATTTAGTGTTGCCTAAATCCAATATGTGAAGTTGAGCTTCCCTTACCTTCCTCTCTCTCTCTGCAACCCGTAGGACTGACTGAAAACACCTCTGGAGGACATTTTGGGATACATGGGAGATGCAGTGAGAAGGGAGTTTGCTTTCCTCTTACTTTCCTTGGATGTCATTGTTCTGTCAGCAGGGGTCCAACATTTGGAACATGTTCACTGAAGCTTATTGAGAGACCTACTTCAGTTATGACTCAGGGCCCATCTACATGGGTGACATACCTTCAACTTGATCTGGAGTGGGATTCTTCATATTAGTGCCAGGGACATCCACACAGCTTGCCACTGTCCCGGCTAGGCAGATGATGGGTATGAGCTGGCCTAGTGGAAAAAAGGATTCAGCACAGCCCAGCAGAGCTGAACCCAGTTTGGCCACCCTTCCCATTACTTATGTATCTTCAGCTTATCTCCAACAATTACTGGTGGCCATTGCATGGTTTGTTTTTTTTTTTTTACTATTTTAAAATATATATTCAAATGTTCTTTCAATTCCTAGCAAGTTCTGTAGCTAGTACAAGTTAGCCTTGGAGTTCTGCCTGGGGTAAGGAATTATTTCACTTCTTCTCTCAAGCTGGTTTGTGCTGAGAAATTTGATGGCCGGATTCATTCATCATCTGGTGTGTTGGGAAACCCATTAGGGGAGGATATCAGCTACACAACTACCTATACCCTACCAGTTGTGACAGAAACAACTAAATGGTAAATTATAAAATAGCATGAAATAGGACCTTTTCACACAGGTTAATCCCATTTTGCATCTTTTATTCATGGCTTGGATGAGGCCTGCTGAGTCCCATCACACAATGCATGGCAGGCCCTGCCCACATTCCTCCCAAAGTGGAGATGAAGCTTCTAACACTTTCCTCCCTTTTTCCCTGTATGATGGGGGAAAGGGCAACAGATCAACACACATTGCTGCACATTGCTGCCCTTTCTCCCATCTGATGGGGAAGGAGGGAGGGAGAATAGTGCACCACGAGCACACCTTCCCTTTCACTGACAGCTGCTGGTACAATGGCATGGACCGGAAGGGCCATGTGAAGAGGTCCTTGTGTGTGTCCTTTGTCATGTTATTTTATAATACATCTATTTCCAAGGCCCTTCTGAGTACAATCAGAACTTCCTATTTCAAAGGTGACATCCAATATAAGAAAATGTGGGTGTGGGCTGCTAAAAGGAAAGCAAACCAAGGTATGAGGTCCCACATAACTTTAAAAGGTTATGCCATCAAAGTTCTAGTCAACAAGGCAGGATGAGCAAACCCACTCCAAGCTAAAGATCAGTGGGCCGTGGGATGTTCAACTTTCTTCCAATCCCATGTTGTTATCTGATTGTGTCTTTTAAAAAATTATCCTTGAAACTTGAAACTTTAGTGCACATTTTCCCTAATATACATATCTTAGTATACAATTGTATGTAATATAATACATTTGAGTGTTCTGTAGCTTATTTTCTATATGCATTTTTGTATGTACATTTACTTAATATACACAATTTTTGACCAAAGACGGTCTCACATTGCATAGAGAGGTGTAAATGCTGGAGGATTCACATGAATCAAATATGCATTAAAATGCAATCTGAATAAATTCCTTCAACTTGTCCGTGTGGCACATACCCAAAGAACATAGATTAAAGAACTATTATTATTGATACTGATATCTATTATTCCCACAGTGGAGAGTAGCATTAAAGCAGCTTACATTCCACTCATTCTCTCAAAGACAATGAAATCTAATACCCCTTTTATTAGTATACCTGTTGAATTCCTATAAAATAAAAGCTACCCATATATATTTGAGTGGGATAATAATTTTGATTATAGCCAAGGAAAGACATATGAAGAAGTTTCTAAAGAGAGCTCTTCAGAATATTTCTTAATTCCACTTTACAAATATGTTGGAATGCAAAGTTCAATTGACCTTCTACTGTGACTTAAAGCATCACTCCATTAACCCCAATTCTGCAATTTCAAAGGACATGGGAAGTTTCCTCCAACTTGTTTTGCTTGTAGGACACAGTTTCATATTCCCACTGTTTGGTCATTTAGGATAGCAAAACAAACAATGTGCATCTTCTGATCCAGAGAGCAACTGGGACATACTTTCAGCAGTTTCTTGAGAACCATATTTTCATTCTTATGTGATTTTACATAGATAGATAGATAGATAGATAGATAGATAGATAGATAGATAGTAGGCCTGGGTAACAACGGAAAAATTTGTTTCTAAAATCGATTCGTTTTTTGGGGGGTTTTGCGTTTCGTTATTTAAAATAATTACAAATTTTTCCTTTAAAAAAGTTCGATATTTACGAAATTTCGTAAATGTGAAAAAAATTACAAAACATTAACGAATTGATTTCCGAAACAATAACGAATTGATTCGTTAATGGCGGACGCGACCGTGAAATACGCTAAAAAACCTCCAAAAACTTCTGAAGCTTCCCCCTCCCTCTGTTGTTGACTGTTGGTGTGATATTATAATTTTTTTTCACTAATTAAACAAAAAACAACCATAAAACTTGCCCCAGACATGCGGAAATAATAACGAAACGACCTCAAAACAATAATGAAACGAATACAATAACGAAATACGAAGTATTTACAAAACGTATTTAAAAATTCATTTTTTAAAAAAATTGCTCCAGAATGGTTCGTTATCGTTTTGTAATTAAAAAAATTAACAAATTATTAACGAATTACAAATTAACGAAACGAAACCGCCCAGCCCTAATAGATAGATAGAAAGAGAGAGAGAGAGAGACTGACTATCTTTGCGGCAAACCAGTGACTCCAGATAGCAACATGATATCTCAGCAACACATTCCTTTTCTTTTTCTTAGTCTTGAGAGGCTATAAAAAGGCATGGGGCCTGTCCCATGAGGAAATATAACTTATTTGTATTTCATGATCAGTCCAACAAATGCTTATATTGATAATTTTTAAAAAAATTAGCACTTGAGAAATGAAATATTCTCTTCATGAAATATTATTTCTGAAAACATGAAAACGTATTTGCATCATTACATGTATGGTTACAAGATGGGATGTGAATGAGTACACAAAAAGAGAATACTACTTCACTGAATGAAGACGGTGGACAATAGCAGTACTGCAGTAAAACTGGTCACAATTTTATTAGATAACAGGGATTTGTGATGCAGTAGCAAACAGGATAAGTGGGCACTCAGTTGAGCTGAGATTCACCAAGAGGCGGCTCAGCTCACTTGTTTTATTCCCAGAATGATGCATGTTTGGTTACCACTGCTCTAGGCGACAAGCAGCTTCTTTATTAAATACCAAGAACTGGTAGGATGGGCCATATTACTGAGAGCTGTAAAAGATGCAGATGTAAAGATAATAACATTTTTTCTAAAACTTTGGATTCTTCTCAATAGACATACACTAAAATCTGCTCATCAGGGAACACAAACAAAAATGATATAGTCTGTAATGTTATCCCCTATTACTAGGAGGTAACCCCATTGACCTGATTGAAAGTAACCTTCAAGTAGATAGATTTTATAGGAGTGCTTCTCCCCCACCTACCCACCCCCACCCCAGTTTCTCTGTGGCAGAGAAAAAGAGACATGGGGCCACAGTGACAATGGACCTAAAGCTTCTGATAAGACAAAACAAATATAAATGCTTTGCAGTGAAAGGTCACAAGAGTTCTTGCTTCCCCAGCCAGTGCATGAAGAAGGCCCATCTCACACCATGGGAAACACAGTGTTGTGCCAAATATTGTTAGTAACCCTTCCTTCCAACTCCTGCAAGCTTCCCTTTTCTGTTCAGATCATTAAAAACATCCCTGTGCAGCCATACCAGTTTTCTGGCTGCAGCCCTCTCTATCTGTTTTCCTATATAGTTAAGGCTTTCAGATGTGCTTCCAGTACAACTCTTTTCAAAAGCTCCTGGCCTTCTTGAACTGCTTTCTCAAACATTGCATAGTGTACCTGAGCTTCCAGAAATCTGCTTTATGGGCGGGTGGGGGGGGGGGATCCTAGTTTCTCTTACCACACTTTTCTCTCCTCTTTTTCATAGTATCTTGGTTGCTTTCTTTTTGTTAGCACTTTTTATTTTATTGTGACCTTGCCTTTCTCTGCCAATTGTTTCCTATTGGTCAGAAACAAATCTAAAATACCTGAACGTATCATTATTTTTCTGGAGACCTAAGGCAGAAAGTTGTATCTTATATAAAGTAGAACATCCTATATTCTTTAGCCATTTTATTTTTTGAGTAGCTATTGGGATCATGAAAGTTTCTGTAAGCTATTGTTAGTACTAGCCATTTAGGAAAACTTGATTTAGTTATCCTTCCAAAGTTTTCCTATTAATGCTTTGCCTCTGAAGTTGTTCAATAGTAACATTTCTCCCATTGTATTTTAGCTTGGTTATCTTGAAGCCTTTTCCGAAAAAGAGATCCCTGGACCTTAAGGTTTATGAGAATTACATACACATCATTGTCTGCATTACCTTTTCCAGCAAGGTGGTTGACCAAGTGGTACCTGGGTAGCTTCAGATGTTCTTGAAGGAAATATGATCTGGGGCCATTTCAGTCTGATTTTAGGTTATTTAGTCACTTTGACTGATGAGTTGCTTGAGTGAAAAATAAGGAAATACTGTTTTGTTGAGTCCCCTGAATCTCACAGTGGCATTTGATAGCATGGGCTATTGTATCTTTTTTGTCTGGCTTTGCAAAAAGGGAATATGGGGTAGTGTCACAGTTGGCCCATTTCCACATACAGATTGGCACTGGGAGGGGAGGGGGTGCTTCTGTTCAACCTCTTGGCTATTAAGTTGTAAGGAGCCAGAGGGTTCTATTCTGCTATCCTTACTGTTTAGCATATATTTGAAGCAACTTGATGTAGTTATTGAGAATTATCAATATGTTGATGAGACTTAACTCTAAAATTTTTTTGCTAGTGTCAGCCAGTGTCAGCCAGGGCTTTGTAGCTCAGAGTGTTTGAAGTCAGCTTTGGGAAGATGGTAACCAGTACATGCCTTGGTAGGTCATGTACTGGTAACTTTGTAGTTTTACTACTGAAGTGTGTGTATATGCAACTATCCTAGAAGAAGACTTGAAGGCTGCTACTAGTACAAGTGCAGGTGTGAGAATGCTGAGAAGAATACTACACAAAAGCCATATGATACTGATTTTAAAGGTATTTCACTGGTTACCAATATGTTTCTAATCTAGAGCTAGTGGTGACATGGAAAATCATAAAAGGCCTCAGACCTGCCCAAGCAATATAGTTGAGATTAACAGAGGAAAGGTCCTCCTAAATATCTCAACTATGGGAACAAACAACCCTGGAAAGGGTCTTCTCTGCTGTGTGACACTTCTAGTGGTAATGTTTGTTATTTTTTTATTTCAAATGAAGTTGTGGCTCTTTATAAAATCTTTGCAGGGGATCTAAGGATCTATGTAAGTATAATGTAAAGTGTTAACTACAAAGTATAATATGAATCCATATTGGTCTAATGGATTTTAAATGTGTTTTAAAATTGTTTGCAGAGATAGATACTTTTAAACTGTTTTAAATGGTTTGAAATTGCTTTTACTGTTATAAATGGAATTTTTAAAATATGTACAAAACTTCATTCATTTGCTGGATCTGTAAACTTGTTGAGTTGGAACAAGACTATATTATATGACATAATGTGGAAGTAGAAATACTTATGCACATAGGCGTGTGCATGTGAGTTTATTTCTTGTTATTTTGTGAAATATGCAACATGCGCAGGTGTGAGCTGTGTTCAGAATTCAGAGGAATGAATAGTGTGGTGATTAGGGCAGCTCCATGCATTTATTTTTTCTAGTATGGTGGTTTGCAAATCTAGTGTAACCTATACAGACTTACCGACCGAAAATAGACTTTTATGATTGTATAAAGGTAAAGGTAAAGGTTTCTCCTTCACATTAAGTCTAGTCATGTCTGACCCTGGGGGTTGGTGCTCATCTCCATTTCTAAGCCAAAGAGCTGGAGTTGTCCATAGATGCTTCCAAAGTCATGTGGCCAGCATGACTGCATGGAGCACCGTTACTTTCCCACTGGAGCTGTATCTATTCACATTTGCATGTTTTTGAACTGCTAGATTGGCAGAAGCTGCGGCTTTGGATCATGTTGAATTGAAATTGTGGCAGATATAGAAGTATATTCAGATTTAGTTCCTACACTAATCAATATCTTATTATAGCATGGAAACTGTCATGTAATACAACCCAAAGAGAGAGGAATTAACCATGACTGGGGGACAGCTAGAAATAAACCAATGTTTCAGTTTTGTTTTTATTCAGTTTCTCATTTATTCCAAATGTTGTTTTATTTTACTCCTGTTCTCCACCCATGTGTTTCTCAAATACTATACAATATATCATATGCATTTCCTCATGATTCCTCTTGATATTCACATTTCCTATAATACATGCAAATTTACAAGAAATGCCCTGTAATATATGCATTGTACTGGCTTTTTCATTGGATAACTGCTTTCCAGCACTGTAAATATCAAATATCACATATTGCGCCACAAAATGCTAATTAGGTATATGCATGAAAAATGAAAACCAAATTCATCTCTCATTGTTTGTGTCCTTTTTAAGGGCATATGCCGCGGCAATAAAGGCCGCGAAGAAATCTTTCTTCGCGGCCACTATTGCATCTGCAAAGAACTGACCGGCTGAGCTGTTTCGAGTTGTCAGAGGCCTTTTAAATCCCGTCGCTCAAGACGGGAGCCCTGACAACCCGGCAGCCTGCTGTGATGCTTTTGCTCGGTTCTTTGCAGACAAAGTCGCTTTGATCCGTTCTGGTCTGGACACCATATTAACGGCAGTAGATGAGGATGTAGCTGGAGCATCTGCTTGTCCGGTTTTATTGGATTCATTTCAATTGGTGAAACCCGAGGATGTGGACAAGATACTTGGAGGAATGAGGCCTACCACATGCATCCTGGACCCCTGTCCATCCTGGCTCTTGAAGGAAGCCAGAGGGGGATTGGCTGAGTGGGTGAAGGTGGTGGTTAATGCCTCCCTTCAGGAAGGCATCATTCCAGCGAGCTTAAAACAAGCTATAATAAAACCGCTGTTGAAAAAACCATCACTGGACCCCACTCAATTCGACAACTATCGGCCAGTTTCCAATCTCCCCTTCTTGGGCAAAGTCTTGGAATGTGTGGTGGCCTCACAACTCCAGGTATTCTTGGTAGACACGGATTATCTAGATCCGGCACAGTCTGGCTTTAGGCCGGGACATGGTACCGAGACAGCCTTGGTCGCCTTAGTGGATGATCTATGCCGGGAGCTCGACAGGGGGAGTGTGTCCCTGTTGGTGCTACTGGACCTCTCAGCGGCCTTCGATACCGTCGACCACGGTATCCTTCTGGGACGCCTCACGGGGATGGGCCTCGGAGGTACTGTTTTGCAGTGGCTCCGGTCATTCCTAGAGGGTCGATCTCAGAAGGTGTTACTGGGAGACACCTGTTCAACCCCACAACCGTTGTCTTGTGAGGTTCCTCAGGGCTCTATACTGTCTCCCATGTTGTTCAACATCTACATGAAGCCGCTGGGTGAGATCATCCGGAGTTTCGGGGTACGGTGTCATCTGTACGCAGATGATGTCCAACTCTGTCACTCCTTTCCACCTGCTACTAAGGAGGCTGTCAAGGTCCTGAACCGGTGCTTGGCCGCTGTGACGGTCTGGATGAGGGCGAACAAATTGAAATTGAATCCAGACAAGACAGAGGTACTCCTGGTCAGTCGCAAGGCCAAACAGGGTATAGGGCTACAGCCTGTGTTGGATGGGGTCACACTCCCCTTGAAGACACAGGTTCGCAGCTTGGGTGTGACCCTGGACTGATCGCTGAGCCTGGAACCCCAGGTTTTGGCGGTGACCAGGGGAGCATTCACACAGTTAAAACTCGTGCACCAGCTGCGACCGTACCTTGGGAAGTCTGACTTGGCCACGGTAGTCCACGCTCTGGTTACATCCCGCTTAGACTACTGCAACGCTCTCTACGTGGGGTTGCTCTTGAAGACTGCTCGGAAGCTTCAAATGGTCCAACGTTCGGCAGCCAGGTTGCTAACAGGAGCGGCACTCAGGGAGCACACCACTCCTCTGTTGCGCCAGCTCCACTGACTGCCAATCTGCTACCGGGCACAATTCAAGGTGCTGGCTTTAGCCTATAAAGCCCTAAACGGTTCTGGCCCTACTTACCTCTCCGAACGCATCTCCTCCTATGAACCGACTAGGACATTAAGATCGTCTGGGGAGGCCCTGCTCTCGGTCCCGCCCGCATCGCAGGCGCGGTTGGTAGGAACGAGAGACAGGGCCTTCTCGGTGGTGGCCCCTTGGCTGTGGAACGCCCTACCTGTGGACATCAGACAGGCCCCCTCACTGCTGGCATTCGGGAGGAAGGTCAAGACTTGGCTTTACGAACAAGCGTTTGGCTAAATAGTGCAATGAAATACAGTAAGATGGTACAACTGAACTTAGGAATTGGTATAAAGGATTATGACTACGGATTCTGATTCTGATTTGTTTGCTGAGGCGCACGTCTATGATAATGATTGTTTTTGACTTGATATGTTTTGTATAATGTGCTTTTAATTGCTTTTTGATGTTGTTGTGTTAACCTTTACTATGTAAACCACCTTGAGTCGCCATTTCGGCTGAGAAAGGCGGTATAGAAGTAAAGCAAATAAATAAATAAATAAATTGTGGTAGCATAGTCAAGATGTTCAGATAACTACATTTTATTCTAAAAGAGCAAACTCGGAGTCTCCCATCCCCAAATTTTGATTTAGAAAAGCATCAGAAAAATATAAAGGAGTTTGAGAGGGAAATCCTTGTCAGAATTTCAGATGTGTATTATTTTGAACATGGCTCACAGAGACATTGAAGTGTTGATAATCTCAGTTTGCTGGTTATACAACTGCTGCTGGTATAAAGTATCTAAAGTTTCCTGTTGACTGAACTGATTTCTTTTTCTTAAAAAAAAAAACAACCCTCTGTTATTCAAGCTTATAAAGCCTGAAGATACACATGCTTACTTCATGTTCTACAAATAAAACTGCAAGCCCTGTAGGCTTATGAGGCCTGGCTTCGCAACTGATAATTGAGGAAAACAAGCCTTCAGCTTTTTTGAAATACCATCTTTACACAGAGTTAAAGGGCAGGTAATCCCATGAAATATTTCTTCACTCAGACATGCACATTATCCTTCCCCTATGCACACAACCATCACCATCAAATGAAATGTGTCTATAAAGCTTATTCAATTAAATGGACAAAATAGCAGGTTTTCTTTGTTTATGAATATTCAGCAACAAAGCAATTTTGTAAAATCTGTTATAGGCCACCAAATCCAATTACTGTTTAGATACTTATACTGCAACTTGTTAGCATCCCTGGTGGTTAGTGGCTTCCATATAAATATGGCAATGAATCCTTTTCATCCAAATGTTAACAGAGCTATCCAAGGTGCTGATCTGTATTGCCAAACTAGGTTCAATATGTTTACTCTTAAGCCTAAAGCTGAGCCAAAAACTTCAGGCTTAATGGCTATGGAACTCCCTTCCCAGCGAAATCAGATCAGCTCCCTTTCTCCTGACCTTTAGAAAGAAAGTAAAAAAGTTGCTGTGGGACCAAGCTTTCGGATAGTAAACTGCATTGGCCTTGGTTCACTCCCCTCTTTCCATGGCTTTTTAGCACACTGATGTTGTGTAGGTGAAAAATACATACAAATGCCAAAGTCCAGATACAACTTGAGAATAGGTGAAGAGAGAAACTGATGTTTAAAGTCTGTCTGGGTAGGCCTGCCAGAAGAAATAGGTCTTTTAAAATTCTAACAGCTCACTTAGCTGAGTTCTTCAGGCAGGTCATTCCATGGTCACAGTCAATCAAAAGGCCCTCTGAGGTCACCAGTCGAGTCCTGGCTGGTTGGAGGAAACACCCCTTTATCTGTGCTGGCACAGCAGTGCCAGGAGATTTGAATTTCTTTTTCTTGCACTGATAAGTTTGTATGAATTTATTTAGCCACGCATTTTGCAATCAGGTAGCTTCCCCAGGTTGCAGTAATAGGGCCAGCAACCTGGCTATCATCGTTAGAGTCTTTAGACCTGCCACTTTCCCCAGGGTTTTGGAGGCAAAGGAGGACTTTTGTTCTGTCTCACTGAAGCCTAACAGTGAGACAGCAGGACATGTGGGTTTCTCTATCCCACCTGCACGAAGGCTTCACTACTCATAGCTCTGCTGGGGGAGTAAAGGGATAGTTCCACAGCTTTGCTGGGGTAATACAGCCAGCCTGTGCTGGGGCAACAGGACAGTTCCTACAGCCTTCATGGAGTAGATCTAAAGGACACCTTTCAGCTTGGCAGATCTACAGAAATCTTGTCTGGTAAGGGACCACTCGGGCTATCCATAAAGTAGCTTGGAGCCAGGAGTAGGGGCCTCACACCAGCAAGGTAAAGAAAGATTGCCCAAGGAGGGGTCAGAAGATTTCCCTAAGGAAGAAAGGAACAGTTTACCACCAGTTGCCTGCCCTTGGTGGCAGATTGAGGAAGCTAATGGTTTTCCAAGGTTATAAAGCATTTAATTCATTTGTTTGAAGATTTAAGCCCAAATAAAAAACTTTGTTGAACTTATTTTGAGCCTCAATAGAACTTTGTGTTGGGAAATCTAAGGGGCCCTTCAGCTGAGGCACCCTGGTGTCCCATTGGGCATACAGAAGGGCATATTTCAGGTCCAGTGTGCGACAGCACACTATCCTTAGCTGAAGCTATTTTCGAAGGCATGGAGAAATATATCTGGGTGTCATCAGCATACTAATAACACCCCACCCATGTCTGTGGTGATCTATTCCAGTAGCTTCATGTAAATATTAAAGAGCATTGGAGATAGAATGGCACCTTGTGGGATACCAAATAACAGCTCTGTTTTAAGGAGGAACTTTATCACATTAGGAACTACTCCTGTTTCTGAGACTGTTTGAGAATGATTTAGAATGGGTCCCATCACATGTCACTTGCCCTATGCCATCAGAATCCATCTACAAAACATCGCAGAAACAGATTATGTGCAGATGGAATTTTAATTGTGTGTTTTTAAAAATATTATGGATTGTTTTATTGCTGAAACGCTGTTTTCATGTGTGATAGAACTATCTGTCTGCATCCCATCAGCAACAATACTTTTTAAAAGGTCATAGAGTTCTTTAGGGGTGTTTTGGATGTGTTGGGGAATCAGAGCTGTTAGGGTCAAAAATAACCCTCAGGTTAGGTTGATTCCACTAAAATACAGCAAAGTACCAGAACATCAGTTCACAACCAGCAAAAGGTTCCATGTGGTTAGCAGAAATAGCCTTTATCCTGTTAGGATAGCTACGAATTGCAGAGTAACTGTTAGGTTTCAAAGCATTTTTTCTGGAAAAAGAAATATATTCAGGATAACAAATCAAGTCCTGAGGTTAACTTATTCCTCTTCTAATAGGAAAAGAAGGTTAAAGGTTCATGCTGCTTCATTTTGCCTTTAAAAGAAGCAAAATGCATCCACACACAGAATAAAAGCAAGAAAGAAGTAGGCCCAACTGCATGGCCTAGCTCAAAGGAGAGATAAGATTCACAGGAAGTTCCCTCACAGAGTTTGCTACATCATCAAAACAGTGGCAAACAGGAAAGCAAGAAACAAGACATTCTAGGCATGTGGGGGAAGAGATCCCCTAAGCTTAGCCCTGTCTCTGTCTACCTCTTTGATGAGTGGAAACTTGACATGAGCAAAGCCTTGGGAGGAGCCAGCCTTCTGTGATGTGATTGGTCAAAGAGCAGTATTTTCAAATCATAAGAATTGTAATAATCAGGTGTGATGAGGAGAGTATGCATTCCATTTCAATACAGTATGCATCCAGTCCTAAAATATATGGGGTGCATACTGATATAAATGGATTATATCCCAATGTGATAGGGTCCAAGCAGCTATCCCCAAGGACCACTATCTAGAACCTGCCTGAGAGGTATGACTAGAACCACTGCAACACAGTGCCTCCAATTCCCAGCCCCTCCAGGCATTCCAGAAGGAAACCATGGTCAATGGTACTGAAAACAGCTGAGAAGTTTAGAAGCACCAACAGGGACAGAAACACCTTGTCAGTACTGAGACGGAGATCATCCACTAAGACAACCATAGCAGTCTCAACTCTGTATTCTGATCTGAAGCCGGTTTGAAATGGGTCAAGAAAGAATGTGTCATCCAAGACTGCTTGGAGTTGGACGACCACTGCCTTCTTAATCACCTTGCCCAATAAAGGAAGGTTAGAAGCTCCTCAAAACAACTGATCTGTAGTTAAGGGAGGGCTTTATCAGCAGCAGTCTAACTACTGCTTCTTTTAAACAGGATGGAAAGGGTCCCTTCCTCAGAGATGCATTAATAATTTGTTGGATTTGAGATTGAATTGCATCTCCTCTCTGGACAACCAGTCAAATTGGACAGGGATCAAGAAGGTAGGTTGTCCTCCTTACATGCCCCAGCAGCTTGTTCACATTAACAGTATTCACTCATTGAGACTGATCCAGTGTAATCCCACTTACAGAATTGCTGGATACCTCATTTTTGGCCTCTGCTCCAATGACAGTGTCCATGACAGCTCTTATGCAGGAGATTTTATCTGCAAAATGGTTGGTAAAAGCATCACAATGAACCACTAAAGGTTCTAGCAAAGGGTTCGGAGGGGAAGTGCCTAATTTAAGCCTCTCACCACTCTGAACAGCTCAGCTGGATGTGAATCTGCAAGTGCAATACTTGCAAAGGAAAGCTTTCTTCACTGCAAGTATTGCCACCTTGTAAGAGCAAAGGTACCCTCTCTACTGTGTCTTGTTGCATAATCCATCCCTTTCTGCTTGTAATCCTTTCTGATATAGGATAATGTTTTTGTAAGTTTGTTAAAGCTCAAAAATTATGATTTAAACTACTTTTATTATACATTTTCATTCCCTTTAGAGACTGTTGAGAACTGGATGGCAATCAAACTTCCCAGTAGGTTACAATTACCCCCATTGTTCTAGTCCATTTTTGGTGACTACATACCATTAAAGGGTTAGATGAAAATGCAGCAGTTCTTCAGACTCTCCCAGGACTTGCTTCTGGATCTTTGTTTGTGTTCTGTGTAAGAGCTCTACCTTTTCTTTGAAGGAACAGCCAGGTGATCAGCAATTTATCATTTTTTTCTTTTCCATTTTACCTGCCTTTACCAATTCTACACATTCCTGAAGGGTCATTGGGTTGCTTCACATAATGTTATTCCAATATAAGACATGGCATCCTATTCACCCTAGTATTTTACCCCACTGAGCCTGTCTTTTCATAGTTCTTAGAAGCTCTGTCTTCAGCGCACCTTTATATTCCTGCCATTAACCTGGAAATTGTGCTTAGATATGAGTTCTTATGAAATCATATTATTTTCTGAAGGTAAAATGAAAAGAAAAGCTAATCAGAGAATACACTGAGCATTTGGTGCTAGTTCAAGTGCTATAGTTTAGGTTGTTTTCTATCTACAATGATCAAAATAATGCTTATGTCCAGAGAACATATTAGAAATAAAACAATATAGGCAGATTCTGTATATTCTAATTTGCTGAAAATTACATTTACATAGTGATGTTTAACATAGTCACTGTAACCTTTGAAAATAAAAACAATTGCTAAAAATTGTGGATCCAGATCCTGTGGGTAAAGAGTGACCACTGTAATTCTCTTTGATGCAAAGACAATATTACTGGGAAATTTGAAGGTGCCATCAGAAAGGGACTCTTGGTGCTAATTCTGGATTTGTTGACATTAGCAAAACTGTAACTGAATTCTAAGCAGCACTGGTAAAGGAAGTTATTGTCCTGACATAGATGGTTTCAAAATAAAAAAAATTAAAAGAAAAATGTGCCTTTGATTATTATTTTTTTTTTTTGCTGCTGATATTCCCATTGTAAAGTAGCATGGTTTTTAGTAGAAACATTATACCAAAATTCTGTGCCTTTGTGAGCTCTTAGATGGTATATATTGATTTCCTAAATATCTTCAGCTGAATGGCACCAATCATCATCTATGAAAGGGGGAAATAATTGATAAATCTCAACTCGAAAAATGAATTAAATATTTAGATCTTTAAAGGGTTTTGTAAATTGTGGGAATCTCTTGTCCCTTGATACCATTTGCAGTGATGACAAGCAAAATCATAATTTGCTATTATTAAAATAAACAACATGTGGATTTTCCCCACTTTTTGCATTTTCTTCTTACATGAAACAGAGCAAACAGATTCTGGGCAAAGTATCTGTTATTGTTGTTTTTTTATTCAGTTGCTTCTGACTCTTTGTGACCTCATGGACCAGTCCATGCCAGATATAAATAATATCTATAGATTTAAATAATAACTAGGGCTGTAAATAATATTTCCATATTTTCTCATGTGCATTGAGAAAGGGTATCTTGATGCATCACTGCATCCTGTCAATCAATTTAGCATCTTTCACTAGCAGCTAAAAGATCGATCCCTTAATTGTTTATTTTGTTTCATGTTATCTTATACAAAACCATTGTTTTCCCCCCTCAGAAACATTTTTTGCATAAAGCATTTGCATTTTATGCAAAAAGTAAAATCTTCTGCAGAAAAAAGACATAATTTTCTTGCAAAAATATTTCTTTTATGCTGAAAGTCCTGCAATGTGAAATATCAAAATTAAAACAAACCACACAATTGTGCACAACAGGGGAAAAAACATTTCCAATTCTCCCATGACTGAAAAAAGCCTGTGAAGAGGTACTTCCCTACAGATTAGGAGCACCTTATACATACACTTTTTAAATTCTTCAACCCTTTCCATCAGAATCTTGCAGATCCAAAATCTGTAAGATTACAAATATGCATGTTCAGATAAATCAAGGAGTGTGCCCTAGAAACATGGCAAATCATACCTTCTTGTGGTTGAATAGTACGTGGGACCATTCAATCACTAGAAGTACTGTAACAGAAGAGTACAGGAGAGTGAAAGACTTTCCATGAATTTATTTCAGCACTGTCTGGTTACCATCGACCCCAGAAGGTTAATTGAATCAACAATAACTTTGGTGCTGTAAATATATATTTGTAACCTTGCTAATTTAATTATTTTTAGTCATTAGTGGGAGCAACGTCAAACAAAACTGGTAGCCTTGAGATAAGAACATAAGGATATAGTATTCTAAAGTTTAGACCTCTTTCTCTGACAATGATTAAAGGGTGATAAGATCACAATATAGACATTTCACAGTTATTTTAACTGTTGATTAAATATGAGAGGTGGGAAAAGAGATTATTTGGTAAATATTAGTTGAAGCATGTTGCCAAAATATGTGTGTATATTTTAGAAGGGTTAGTAAGTTTGCTTTCTTACATGCCTAATCTGATCCTGTAATGGAAGTAATGCCATATAGTATTTAACTCTGACATTTAGTGTTTGCCCTAGTAGATGGTCTTCCTTTTACTTAAGTGCCATTACTTTTATGTAGTCCATTTTCATTGCATTTAGTCCCATTTTAGTAATCATGCTTGCATGATTTACCAGGCAAATGCAATCTTTGCCCTGAATGGCATAGTGCAAGAAAAAATGGAAGCTGTTAAGAGGCTGAATGGCAAAAAAGTATTATTGACCTATGCTGGCAGCCATGTGTTTCAATTATTTTCAAGAATCCATTTGTCAAATAAGTGAAGCGATGTGGGACGTCAAGTTCAAGCTGGGGTTAGTGCCTTTCTACATCTGATATGATGTATCTTCTGTAGCCATTTAATTGAATTACCCAATTTATTTTTCAAGCAACAATGCTCTACCAAGATCCATGACATTAAACAATTAAATATGAGTTTAAAAGTCTGTATTTTGTGTAGTCCATCATTTCTCTGCAGCATATAATGAGTCTTAGGAGCCTGCTGAATTCTGACATGGTAAAAGCCCCATATTGGGTGGGTGGGGGAAGGAGGAGAAAGGCAACCAAGAAGAGATGGCCAAACTAAGGGGCCAGACTGTGCAAAATAAGATCCAAAAGCAATGCTTATTTTATGTATATGGCTTCCTTTCTTTGAAGAAGAAAAAAAAAGATATTTGCCTTGGAACAATTCAAAAGGAGAGAAAAATATCCTGAGTTTATTGAAGACACTTACTTTCTGTATATTATATCTTTATGCCAGAAAGAAATGAGACAGAAGTTTAAGAAGGAAATTTAAAAGAGGGTCCTGAAAAGATTTTTGGTAAAAGGAAATCACAGAGCTTTTTAAATATATGAGGATGTGTCTAAGGTTAAGGTAAAGGTTTCCCCTGACATTAAGTCCAGTTGTGTCTGACTCTGGATTTGGGTTGTCAAGGCCTTTGTGGATTCATGGAGAACCACTGTAAACCTTCTGAATGTACTTTTGTGGCCCATGGGCCACCTAGTTCCTGACATTGCTCAATGGGAAAGATATTCTAAAACAGGAAACCATAGAAAGGGGGAAAATAATAAATAAATAACTGCTTCTGAATGGAAAGCCCAATTGACTGAGTTTGGGGGAAAAAACATAATTTGCTGCTTATGCTGTTATTTGCAGTAATAGGTGCCCCTGGTGGTGCAATAGTTAAACCAGTGAGCTGCTGAACTTGTTGACCAAAAGGTCACCAGTTTGAATCTGGGGAGCAGGGTGAGCTCCCTCT
This sequence comes from Anolis sagrei, assembly GCF_037176765.1. Classification (NCBI taxonomy): domain Eukaryota; kingdom Metazoa; phylum Chordata; class Lepidosauria; order Squamata; family Anolidae; genus Anolis; species Anolis sagrei. The sequence continues at coordinate 255,480,275 of NC_090022.1, read as the reverse complement.
GTTAGCTCCAGCTTCTGCTATTCTAGCAGTTCAAAAACATGCCAATATGAGTGGATCAATAGGTACCACTGCTGGCCACATGACCTTGAAGGCATCTATGGACAACGCTAGCTCTTCACCTTAGAAATGGAGATGAGCACCACTTCTTAGAGTCGGACATAACTAGACTTAATGTCAAAGGGAAACCTTTATCTTTATTTTAGTTCCAGAATAACCCAAACAAAACGGTTCTTGTCCTGCTGGCTGTAGGATTCTGAAAATAAATCTATGCAAGAACACAGTGGTGATTTTTTTTGCTTTTATTCATTCCAATGCAGTTTAGAAAGAGAAGCAATGACTTATTGGATTGTGCCTTTCGTCATCACAAAAGGGACTGTTTAAAAAAACAATGCTTTGAATGTGAATGGATCCATTTTAGCTGTAGTTTGCTAATGATGTGTGGAAAAGCTCACTTGTCAACTGTGTTTGCTGTTTCATTTCATATCTGACATGAGTCAATTGGAAAACATAATTCACTGACCAATTTGGGAGAGCCTGTGAAGTTTTTGGTGGAGTTATTGAGTCCTAAAGATATGATTTTGATCTGAGAAGAATAATTACTGAAACAGAAAGAACAAGAATGACTTCTATTTTTTTTTCAATTAACATTCAACAATTAAATTTTAATATGGTCAGGGAATTGTTCAGAGCTTTTTGTATGGGGATACTGCACCTTTAATTATCTGCCCTCTGGTGCCAAGCCTCTTCTTTGAGTGCTTCCATAAAAGCTTATTGCAGCTAGTTACTGAGCAAATTAGTACTTGAGTTTGGGTGAAAAATGTCTTTATTAGTCCTAAAACTGAAGTCACTGAGCATTCCCAGAAGGCGTGATTTTGTTTGATGAATAAATCTAGTAATTATCCTGCTGTTAGGGCTGCACCGCAAATGTCATAAGCAGATAAACAGAGGGAGCAAGCCTTCCGTAAATTCTCTAATTATCTATGTTGGACCACTTATTGCCTGCAGATGATTTATGAATATATTGATATATCCTTAAGTATTTTCATTTGAGTTCACAGATGCAAATAATTAAAGCACTAGTCATTTCCAAAGCGAGAGCTAGAGAAAGCGTTGTGGCAGGTCAGGGTCATCTCATTATAAAACCTTGGCCCACATTCATGTTATATAAGAAAAATGTAGGTATAATCTTCTTGTCTTACCTAGCTCCTTGGATATGTTTCTGCTTTAACCTGTTATATTGTTATTCCCCACATTTGGAGCCCAGCCACACGGCACTGAAGTGGTGATAGGGGTCGATCCTTCAAATAATAACATGGAAATGCATGAAAAGCTATCCATGAAAAAGGAAGACATGATTTATAAAGGGATTTGTCAGGACCAGTTGTAGAGAGGATGAGCCATAATTTAAGAGGCCCCACGGTGTTACCAAAAATGTGGATTACCAAAAACAATTACATAAATGTTGAAACTCTGAAAGTTATAGATAACCTGCCTCATACATAAATCAAACATTGGGTATATCAATGCATTTTTCTCCATGTGTGCTGTCTCTTGCATTCTAAATTTGCTTTGATTTCTCAACCATAAAAAGTGGGAATTTCAAAGCGATTGGGACTTGCCTCACAGTCATACGGAGGCCACCTTATCAGGACTGGCTCAGGACTTCATGTCTTTCATGGCAACCATGGGGATGTCCCAATTGATATCGGGCCCCACTCATTGTGCTGGACACACATTAGATCTGGTTTTCTGTCAGGGATGGGAGGAAAGTGGTGGTGTAGAGGAGTTAACAATCTCTCCATTTCCATGGACTGACCACTTCCTGATCAAGTTTACACTTACTGCACCCTTCACCCTCTGCAGGGGTGGAGTACCCATTAAGATGATCTGCCCCAGGAGGCTTATGGATCTGGATGGATTCCTGATGGTTCTTGGGGATATTCCTGGCTCCTCGGTTGGTGATCCTGTCAATTTTTTTGTTGTTGTGTCAGGAGCAACTTGAGAAACTGCAAGTCGCTTTTGGTGTGAGAGAATTGGCTGTCTGCAAGGACGTTGCCCAGGGGACGCCCGGATGAATTGATGTTTTTTATCATCCTTGTGGAAGGCTTCTCTCATGTCCCCGTATGAGGAGCTGGAGCTGATAGAGGGAGCTCATCCACCTCTCCCCGGATTCGAACCTGCAACCTGTCGGTCTTCAGTCCTGCCAGCACAGGGATTTAACCCACTGTGCCACTGGGGGCTCCTTATCCTATCAATGCTCTTGTCATTCACTGGAATAGGGAAATGACTAGGGCAATAGACATGATCGCTCCGGAACATCACCTCTCGAGTAGCCAAGCTAAACCATCTCCTTGGTTTACCGAGGAGCTGACAGTGATTAAGCAAATGAAGAGGAGACTAGAGAACGTGTGGCGGAAAAAGCCTAGCAAGTCAAATCAAACACAGCTTGATGCCTATTTAAAGGATACGCCGCGGCAATAGAAGCCGCAAAGAATTATTTCTTTGCAGCCAATATTGCGTCTGCAAAGCACCATCCGGCGGAGCTGTTTCGAGTAGTCAGAGCTTTGTTAAATCCCATCTGTCAAGACGGGATCCCTGACAACTAGGCAGCTCTCTGTGAAGCTTTTGCTCAATTCTTCGCAGACAATGTTGCCTTGATCCGCTCTGACATTGACCCCATATTAACAGCAGTCTCTGAGGATGTAACACGAGCACCTGCTTGTCCTATTTTGATGGATTTGTTTCAATCTGTGCAGCTTGAGGATGTAGACAAGATTCTTGGAGAGGCCACATGCATCCTAGATCCCTGCCTATGCTGGCTGATAAAGGAAGCCAGAGGAGGTTTGGCAGGGTGGGTGAAAGTGGTGGTTAATGCCTCCCTACGGGAGGGCAAGTTTCCAGCGAGCCTAAAATAGGCTGTTATAAAGCCACTGTTGAAGAAACCATCACTAGACCCCACCCAATTAGACAACTTTCGGCCAGTTTCCAATCTCCTTTTCTTGGGTGACGTCCTGGAACATGTGGTAGCCTCGCAACTCCAGGGATTCTTGGTAGACACTGATTATCTAGATCCAGCAGAGTCTGGCTTTAGGCCAGGACATGGTACCAAACAGCCTTGGTCACCTTGGTAGATTATCTACGCCAGGAACTAGACAGGGGGAGTGTGTCCCTGTTAGTTCTGCTGGACCTCTCAGTAGCCTTCAATACCATCGACCATGGTATCCTTCTGGGACGCCTCAGGGAGATGGGACTTGAGGGTACTGTTTTGCAGTGGCTCCAGTCCTTCCTTGAGGGTCGTTCCCAGAAGGTGTTGCTGGGGGACACCTGCTCGTTCTCACAACAATTGACTTGTGGGGTCCCACAGGGTTCTATACCATCCTCCATGTTGTTTAACATTTACATGAAGCCACTGGGAGAGATCATCTGGAGTTTTGGGGTCAGATGCCATCTGCACGCAGATGATGTCCAGCTCTATCACTCCTTAGAATCATAGAATCATAGAATCATAGAATCATAGAGTTGGAAGAGACCTCATGGGCCATCCAGTCCAACCCCCTGCCAAGAAGCAGGAATATTGCATTCAAATCACCCCTGACAAATGGCCATCCAGCCTCTGCTTAAAAGCTTCCAAAGAAGGAACCTCCACCACACTCCGGGGCAGAGAGTTCCACTGCTGAACGGCTCTCACAGTCAGGAAGTTCTTCCTAATGTTCAGATGGAATCTCCTCTCTTGTAGTTTGAAGCCATTGTTCCGCGTCCTAGTCTCCAAGGAAGCAGAAAACAAGCTTGCTCCCTCCTCCCTGTGGCTTCCTCTCACATATTTATACATGGCTGGCTATCATATCTCCTCTCAGCCTTCTCTTCCTCAGGCTAAACATGCCCAGTTCCCTAAGCCGCTCCTCATAGGGCTTGTTCTCCAGACCCTTGATCATTTTAGTCGCCCTCCTCTGGACACCTTCCCACCTGTCACTAAGGAGGCTATGCAGGTCCTGAACCAGTGCTTGGCTCCTGTGTCGGACTGGATGAGGGCGAACAGATTGAAACTTAATCCAGACAAGACAGAGGTACTCCTGGTCAGTTGAAAGGCCAAACAGGGGATAGGGTTACAGCCTGTGTTAGACGGGGTTACACTCCCCCTGAAGACACAGGTTAGCAGTTTGGGAGTGATCCTGGACTCACTGCTGAGCCTGAAACCCCAGGTCTCGGTGGTGGCCAGGAGAGCTTTTGCACAATTAAAACTTGTGCACCAGCTACGCAAATGCGGTTGGTGGGGACGAGAGACAGAGACTTTTTGGCAGTGACCTCCCATCTGTGGAACTCCCTCCCTAAGGACATCAGGTTGGCCACCTCCCTCTTGTCCTTTAGAAGACAACTGAAAACCTAGCTCTAGAACCAGGCATTTGACTAGAGGGGAACAGCAATATGAAAGAAAAACTTAGGGAGGACATCCCAATATTGACTGTCCTGGCTTGGCTTTGGTGTATTGGCACGCTAATTTATTGTTAATGAATTTACTGTTGAATCTGGATAATGTTTTAAATGGATTTTATTGTTTTAATTAGAATTTTATTGATATATATGTGGATTGCATCACTGGATACTCATGTAAGGCCGCCCTGAGTCCCCTTGTGGGGAGAAGGATGGGATAGAAATGTATGTAATAAATAATAAATAATACTACGGTGGCATAGAACAGGTAGCAACAAGGGAGGTTTCTTGTGTTGCTTTGGATCAATGATGGGAAGTTGTGCAGTAGATGCTTCCTCCTGTAAGATGGGGATTCGGGTGAGTCGGGCAATGCAGGGTGTGGGGTGAGGGTTCCCCATGCCCTCAGATGGGCACTGCTAGAATCCCCACAATCTGTGGCTTACTTATGCTCATTACCACAGATACCCTCCCACATGCCTTGCTTTTGCACTTATTTGGCCTTTGCAGTGTATCTGCAGACCTTATAATCATTACTCATTACCAGAACAATTCAGTGGCATCTGGTAGCTCCAATCTCTTCCAAAGGAGATATCCAAAATAATGAAGCTATGTTAGGGATAGGTTTCAATTTGGATAGCTCCTTTAAAAAATGAGCAGATTTTGTGCCTCAGTGACATGGAAATCACCAGTTGCCACTGGCAGATTCTAGTTCTGGCATTGAGTTCATCTGAGATACAGTTTAGAAAAGTTACTTTTTTGGGATCACAACTCCTAATTGTACGTGATTTGGGGAGTTGTATTAGAGAATTTAATCTGGGCTGTGTGAGAAATCTGGGCTGTGTGAGAAAGCCTCATACAGATATTCCCTTGTTGCTATCGTGTGCCTTCAAGTAATTTCTGACTAATGGTGACCCTAAGGCAACTCTATCACAAGGTTTTCTTAGCAATATTTATTCTGAGAGGTTTTATCTTTTGTTTCCTCTGAGTCAGAGAGAGTGTGACTTGCCCAAGGTCACCCAGTGGGTTTCTATGGCTGAGCAGCGATTCAAACCCTGGTCTCCAGAATCATAGTCCAAAGCTCAAATCACTATACCATGATAGCTCTCTGAACATTCCCTCACTTTGCTGCAAAGCTTATCAAAATTCCCCTTTATTGAAGATTTTAAGCTGTTTTATCAGCTTGATTTTCACTAACCCCATCTTATGGGGAGGGGTGAGAGCACTTTGTGTGCTAGATATGTGGTTAATAGCCACTTTATGTGCATTTATCCTGTAGCTTGAATATTCAGTGATTGTCCTTGCAGCACAGCATTTAAAATATTTCCCCCCCTCTTTTGCCCTAAGGCAGTCAAAATTATGACTTGAATAGACCATTCTTTCTTTATCACAGAAGCAGAAAGAACATATGGAGCCTGTGTTCATCCATAGTACAGAAGCATAAGCATACAACTGTGAAAGCTTTTATATTGCTAAGGCTCCAAATGTACAACAGACATAAGGTGCATTTTTCTGTTATGTATTAGGAGAAATTTCTACTGCTTATTAATGGCATGGGAAACTTGCCTGTGGCAGAGAAAGAAGCATCCAAGTGAAAAAACAGGTGCTGCCCAATGTGTGTGTGTGTGGTCTCTACATATGTACAGCACATGTGTTTCCCATATACAGCTAGCTACTTACATGCACTTGGCATTTATATTATATTATATTATATTATTATATTATATTATATTATATTATATTATATTATACTATGTTAGATTATATTAGAGCATTTAAATCAAATGACAACAAAGAGTTTTCTTTTTTACAGCTCACATCCCCGCCCCCTATTACTAATACAGCAAGGAAACAAACACCAAATGTGATTTCAGAAAACCATTACCATAATGTTATTGGGTATTACAGGAATGAATAAAGATTTTAATTTAGGATAATAGGATTTAAAAGTTTAGGAACACACTCATGCACACATGTTACTCTTGATGGGTTCAGTCCCCTTTATCCTTGAAAGAGGTCACCATCAACAAATGGCGTAACATGTATAGTTTCTTCTTATGTAAAGTGTATTTAAACAAGGTATCTCTTCTCATTGCCTGATAATCACTATATTCTGAATTTACAGAGGTGATAAGAGCCTTTTATGAGAAGCTGTACTGCTGGTACCATCTCCAACGTGTGGCATGGCTTTACTGATGAGAGTGCTTCTTCAGTGACAGGGTCTAAAATACATCTGAAGTAACACCAGCGGTACTGCTGGAGTTTGAAGGAGAAGAAAGAAGAGGAGGAGAAGAAGGATCACTCCCAGTATGACCCTAAAACCAATGTGCAAGAACTTGTTTTTTTAAAAAAACTATATTGTGTATGTGAAGTTGAAAGTTGTTCCTTAATTACAGTCACATGGAACTGTACCAATATTCACACATTTAGTGGGAAGGAAGTCCTCGCTTAGCTTTAAGCAGTCTTACATGTCCTGGTTTCCCTGTCTATGTTATGAATCCCTCTGAATTCATGGGTTGTAACCAGAAGAAAAATCAATGGTGGTAAGTGACCTCACAAAGTTATGCAATGGAAGATTCCATGACTTTTTCCACACACCCAATATATGAAGAAAGTAATCAAAGATGGTGAAAGGTACTAAAGTTAAGTGCAGTTCTATTATTGCACAACACCCCCCCCCCCCCACATACACACACACATACACACACACCATATTGTGTAATGTGTATCAGTGTAGCAAGCACTGGAAAAAGGACATCTATCTCTTGTGGTTTTTCTTTCCTGCCTTTATGGTAATGTGTTTGTGAATCTATACTGTGGTTAGGAGCTCCATTGCTTTGCTTTTTTGGGAGGGGGGTGGAGGAGGGTCTAGTGCAGTGGTTCTCAACCTGGGGTCCCCAGATGTTTTTGGCCTATAACTCCCAGAAATCCCACCCAGTTTAACAGCTGTTCGGATTTCTGGGAGTTGAAGGTCAAAAACATCTGGGGACCCTAGGTTGAGAACCACTGGTCTAGTGTATAGTGTATTCAAGCCTTATTATTCTGATTCCTATTATCCGGGATGGAATGGTGAAGCACATTCTGTTTCAACACTTGCAAAGAAAATCCTCACACACTACCAAGGCCATTTTTTCTTGATGAGTATGACTATGCTACATGTATGACACAGCTTCTGTGTGCTGATACTTTGCCTTATATTTGAATCCTCCACCTCTGTCTCCTCCTGAGGCTACTCCACCCCACCCCTGCAGTTCACTGAGTTAATTAAAAAAATAATTTAAATAAGGTACCCTATTCTTTCCAACATCTTGTGTCTGGTTTCATTAGTCCTGGAGTGGAGCTCCAAAGGCTTTTAACTTTCTTGCCTACTAGAGATAGGTAGTTCTGTGAGACTTACAAAGTCACCTGGAGTGGACTTATGTTAGGGACGACTACCATGACAAATGCAGTTGTTAACAATGTAACAGCAGTCATATCTATCCTCAGGAACTCAATCAGGATATAAAAGTTTGTGGCAGCGGATAACACTTTGAATTGTGGGATCTAGTTCAATTTTCATTTAATGATACAGGTCCTACAGGAGGGTACCAGTCAGTCCTACTGGGCTATCCTATATTAGCTATGTAGTCTTGATACTTTGGAAATTTAACCCCAAACATAGATACAAATAATCTAGGCTAATACTTTATCCACACTAGTGGCCCCTTTAATTTATGTCACATTTTCATTCTTTTCTCTGTCAACCTGCCTTTCTTCAAAAGAATTCAAGACAAGTTTACACGGCTCCTCTCCCCATTTAGCCTTTAGTTAGGTAATGAAGACTGAGAGAATAAATGGCCCAAAGTCACTCCGAAAATTTAATGGGTCTGTAAAGTCCTGTATCTGGATCTCTCAAGTGCCAGTCTAACTCTTTAGGCATGTCTACATTACATAGGCTCTCGTTTTATTTCATGAAACATCAGTTTACAGTAAAACCAATCCTATGGAAGATAACAAATGACAGCCTATCTTTTGCAAATATGGGATCAGGTGAAGCTATGGACATATTTATGAACCAATATTTTCTTCAACATCTTTGTTTCCTTTAAAACAGGCTTCTGCATCTGCACCCTACTCATGATTCCTTTCTCAATTGTCCACAGCTCATAAGAAATGCAGCACACATACTCCAAGAGCGTGATTCTAGTTCCCTTGAAGACCTCTGAAAGGAAAGGTTTCTTCTGTATCAGGTTCAGCAGCATTATCCTTACAGCAGTCTGACTTAAATTGTATAACAAAGTACCAGTCAGCTATGAAATGCAAAGCATCTGACTGAACAAAGTTTTTATTTAGGTTTCTGAGATTTCTCTAAATGGCTGTTTGTAAAATAAAACAACCTCCCTGTATTGTGCTACGTTCATTTTGAAAACCCACATGGCTCATGAAATGGCCACTGATTGCACTGCCAATAGAGTTATTCACTTTGCCTCCTGCAACATACTTAATGACTTCAGTGGCTGAAGTCTTGCTATGGGGATTAAGTATTAATAAATCGCTATATATGAGTGGCTCCGTCAACTCTTATGCTTTGTGACATTTCTGCTTTTTCTTCTCTCTGCTCCTTCTGTATTACCTTGTGTAATTTTCAGAGGGACAATTCCTAGCCCTTTCTAAAATAACAGATCTAACTGTTCTTCATACATATTTTGATACAGCAATCAAAGAGAATCTTTGAGTCCACTCCAAGTTCCTTCAGGACTAATTATATGGTGAGGATATGTAGTTGCAGTTAATAAGCTTAGATACTAAGGGGAAATAATCAGTGGAAAAATATACCACAGATAATTAATAAAAATCAATTAGTTTGTTAATGAGTACTCTGCCATTACCCAAGGTGGTAGAAACCAGCTGGGGAAAAATCCATACCCCTGAATAGGACATTTAGAATGCCTGCGTCCTGCTGAGAATTTGAAAGGAAATAACTGAAAGGAGCAGCAATGCTTGGGTTAAAACTGGCTAAATTTCCTCATGAGATTTCGGATCCTCCAGCTAATAAATCTAGTAAAAAGTGATTCACCTTTAGTGTGTGCTATAAAGCATTGTCTGATGCCTTAAGTACATTGCTCATTGCCCTGCATTAAAAACAAAACCCATAGTTGTAAATGTCAATGGCTAAGATTGTTAGAGCCCTCGCATCTCCCTGCATCAGTGTAAAATGCTGGAAACACTCATTACCTCTTCAATGACTTTAGGATAACATTTTGCATTCAGAGATATAAATGGCTCAAAGTCAAGCACAGTCTGACAATGGAATGTGCAATCCGCCTTCAAAGAGTCCTTGTACTAAGCCAAAAAGTTCACAAACAACATTTTGTAATTTTGAGCTACTTTGTAGCCCAGACCATTTTTTCTAGCTGCTGTTGGCCTCTTTTAATAGCTTGGCTGGCTGGGGGATTCTGAAAGCTGTAGTTCAATTGTCATTATTCAGCAAGCACATTACTGATTAATTATCAGTTATTCCGCATTTTCAACTGCTTTTAAAGCGTCCCAGTTTGCCTATGCTCCTCATACTTTCCCTCTTATATCTTCAGCATACTTCAGTTGCTGCAAACTGAGGGTCCTTTTACACAGACGTTCTAATGCAGTTTGGAGGTAGATTAAAACAAACCAGGTTCACTGTGCAGCACCTGCACAAACACCCCAGGAACTAGTTCGAGGGTGAGATGGTGGCCTCAGTATCTGCAAGCTTGTGGACCAGGGGAATGATACAAATAAAAGAATAGAAATACGAAATGCAATAGCAAAACAATACAAGTTATAGTTAAAGGAAAGTGCTCGGAAATAATGCATTAAAATACTGTTGCTCATGAATCTCTACTTTTCTTTATAAATGAGGGCCAACATAATGTTTTAAATGAGCCTATTTTACACAGTTTATACACATATTCCCACAAATCATTTTCTCATACATTTATTCACTACTCTCTGATATTCCTTTATAAATGAAACTTTTATTTGAGTCAATGGGGAGAGTACTACTACTAATCTATCATAAATATGTGCATTTAAAAAAGACAGAAAATTGGAAATATGTTTGCATGTTTTAATCCTTGAAAAACGGCCATATAAATAATTTTTGAAATTTGTATCTCCATTTATTCTTGCTGTTAAAACATTTTAACATGTATAAGGATAATCTTGCAAATTCTGAGTAGATGTAGGGTTTCAAATTTTCAAAATAACTATAAAGAACAGACAAAATTATTGGTGTGTTAGCTTGACTATTAGGAATGGCTATTCACAAGACAGTAATATCTCAACAATTAATAAATGTATTGATTTCATTTGACTTAGCGATGCATTTCCCTGTAAAATTCACATATTGTCCACATTCTACAAACATAAGTAGTATAACTTCAGCTGTCATGAAAATATAAGCCAACAGGTTTGAATCCATTTTAATCATATTAACAAATGCTTGACAATTATGATCAAAATTCAAAGCAACCTGAATCCCAGATTTCTTTATCTCTTTTTCTCAAATCACTCTGTTTTTAGAATTAAAAATTATTTCTGTTAATGCAATTGATCTTTGAATGTTCCAAAATAATAGGTTAAACATACTACTCACAAAAAGCTCTCAACACTTCATATTGTCCTTGTAAATAAAACACTTTATCTAATTTTTGTTTACCTGCTCTCTAACTTTCCCAGCTTTGGAACCTTCTGGAATTTTATTTATCATGTCATCAGCAACCATACCATTGTATTACATTTCTAACAGAACAAAACAAACAGATTAAAAAAAACACAAAATTTTGCAAACTTGGTAGTTGATTAAATGTCCTTTGACCAGTATCTGGCCACTTGGAGTACCTCTGGTGTTGCCGCAAGAAGGTCCTCCATTGTGTATGTAGCATTGTGTATGTGCTCTTCTCCGCACTCGCATGTCGTGGATTCAACTTTGTAGCCCCATTTCTTAAGATTGGCTCTGCATCTTGTGATGCCAGAGCGCAGTCTGTTCAGCGCCTTCCAAGTTGCCCAGTCTTCTGTGTGCCCAGGAGGGAGTCTCTCATTTGGTATCACCCACACATTGAGATGCTGGGCTTGAGCCTGCCACTTTTGGACTCTCAATTGCTAAGGTGTTCCAGCAAGTGTCTCTGTAGATCTTAGAAAACTATTTCTTGACTTAAGTCGTTGACGTGCTGGCTGATACCCAAACAGGGGATGAGCTGGAGATGTCACTGCCTTGGTCCTTTCACTATTGGCTGCTACTTCCCGGCAGATGTCAGGTGGTGCAATACCGGCTAAGCAATGTAATTTCTCCAGTGGTGTAGGGTGCAGACACCCCGTGATAATGCGGCATGTCTCATTAAGAGCCACATCCACTGTTTTAGTGTGGTGAGATGTGTTCCACACTGGGCATGCGTACTCAGCAGCAGAGTAGCATAGTGCAAGGGCAGATGTCTTCACTGTGTTTGGTTGTGATCCCCAGGTTGTGCCAGTCAGCTTTCGTATGATATTGTTTCTAACGCCCACTTTTTGCTTGATGTTCAGGCAGTGCTTCTTGTGTGGCAGTCGTTAGGGGAAAAATAAAATAATAATCATAATTTAAAGATCCTTACCTGACGGCTCAAGAAAGATTTTGCAAATTAAGGGAAAAAGCCAACAAATGGCATGGATCGATAGAGAGGTCAACATGACTGATCAAAGTTACATGTTTATACAGGCCGAATGTTTACTTTAGCTAAATGTTGACATATGAAGAAACCAAAGAACTGGCAGCACACAGAAATCAATATATATCAATCCAAGACTTGGAACATCTAAGGTCATATTGTGAGAGAGCGCCATCTCCTGACTATTTGATGTAAATAGCAGGCAATTTCAGAAACGTTTTATTTAAAAGCAAATTCCTGGGGAACTAAGTTATTAATTACAGCAGAATTGATAAGGAGGTTGCCTTGATCGACTTCTATGTTAAAAACATATATAAAGTTATAGTTCATTTAAGAGATCTAAGAATTAAGAACAATTGAACATGTTGTCTGGGGATAAGGGGTAAAGTTGAAAAGTTATATAATTGAGCAGATGTTTGGGGTCATGATGGTCTTGCCAGAAAGATGTTCTTGGCAACTACATATGAAAATTCCTGTTAATGATTGTATTGTGTAAATGTCAGAGTTGTTCTACGCATGTGTAAAACTAGCAATTTCATGCTATAAAAGCTGGACAAATGCAACATCAGGTTGTTTCAGCCCTTGGAAGCTGAACACCCATGTTCCGGAATATGAAATAAACACCTGGAACTCTGCCAAGCTGTTTCTCAATCTTCTTCCTTCTCCAAAGATACCCTAATGAATACCTGATAATGTATTTGTTTCTGCAACACTTGTAGGTCAGAGCACGGTCCGGAGTGACTCCCAGGTATTTGGGTATGCTGCAATGCTCCAGTGGGATTCCTTCCCACCTTCTGGAATGACAGTATGGAACAGAAAATGAACCACATCATAACTATGGTAATTGAATAATATCAGAACTAAATTTCCAGTCCCCAGGTTTTCCCAAGAGATCCTATAGGAATATAATTCCTTTCCTGTCTTTCTACCATATCCTACTAAAATGATATGAAGACACATATCTTCATATCATTTCTAACAAAGTGACCCTTATCAAAAGGATTTCTTGACAAGGTTCTTCAGAGGATGTTTGCCCTCATCATCATCCAAAGGTGAGAGAGCGTAACTTTCCCAAGGTCACTTAGTGGTTTTCCATGGCCGAGAAGAGATTTGAACCCTGTTGTCCAGAGTTCTAATACAACACCCAAACCATTATACTACACTGGCTCAAGGACATCTAAGAAACTGGAGACAAATGAAACTCCAAGTCTTCTTCAAAACAGAAAAGAGAAAAAAAACACAATAATAGAGACAGGCAGGGTAGATTGAAATCAAACTATATTTTAAGACTATCATGTAGCACCCTCCCTGCTGACAACAACATTCAGAGAACTGATATTTATCTGTGTGTAAGAGTAGGAGTTCTCCTGGAAACCATCCAAGCAGTCAAGAAAAAGCCAAGAAAAGACACTATATCAGTCTAGAGACTAAGGAAATACATATTTCCACTGCCCCACACAGACCACCTCCCTGCATTTTGAAAAAAAACTTGTCTACACAGCCAAAGAAAATTGGCATTTAACATTCAGCAATAAGGAGGAATGAAGGATTCTCTGTAAAAAAAAAAAAAAGCAATGCAGATAATCTAGGAAAATGTCTTCCTTCTTATATTACAGTGGTTAAAAATGTACATGTGTATGTGCACTGGGTCTTTGATCACAACTCAGAAAATCACACTTCCATCTCCCTTTCTCAAAACTTTCCTATTTTAGACAAATCACAGAGTGCCCCTAGGTTTCTAGGAGATGTAGCAAGAAAACTATTTCTGACGTTCTACTTTCTCACTTTCTTTTTCACACACACTTATATTACTTTTATTAAGATATGCACCCACCCACAGGCTGAAAAAGAAACTGGGATTATGCATTCCTTCATCTTCAACAGTTTCTTCCTGCTCAGCCAACCTCTGCCTAGAATATGATATGTGACAAGAGCAAAAGAAAGTTGCCAGGTAGTCTCTGTCTGTATGGTGGTGGGAGACTAAACTCTATACCAAAGAGAGAGTTCATTTTGATTAGTTGTAGGAGAGTTTGAATGAAAACATCCACTAAATTTCAGGTAGAAGAAAGGAGAATGAGAAAAATAATAATGATACGTATTAATGGTGAAATTCAGACCAATTTATTGGTGCCTGCATCTTGGTTTCATCTTTTATATATATATAGTCCACTTCACTGAAGGCACATCTATATTGGGGCCTCCAAAATAAGGCCCAAGGGCTTGACGCAGCCCTCCATTTACCCGGCCCTGCCCTAAACTTTAGACTTAGGATTGCCCTAAATCTAAAACAACTTGAAAGCACATAACAACAATAGTCCTAATTAATTTAACGATCTCATCAACCAAAAATAGGCCCACATTTCCCATTGAAATACTGGTAAGTTTATATTGGTTAAAATTGTTCTTAATTTTCAATATTATTTTGTACTTTCATATATACATTTGCATTACAAATAAGATATGTACTGTGTGCATAGAAATTTGTTCATTCTTTCCTCTAACCATTGTCTAGGCCCCCAACAGTCTGAGGGACCATGAACCGGCCCTCTTTTAAAAAGTTTTAGGACCCCTAATATTCACTGTAGAATTAATGCAGTTTAATACAACTAACCTCCATGGTTCTATGCTATGGTATCATTGGAATTCTGGGTTGTTGTAGGTTTTTTCGGGCTATATGGCCATGTTCTAGAGGCATTCTCTCCTGACGTTTCGCCTGCATCTATGGCAAGCATCCTCAGAGGTAGTTAGGTCTGTTGGAACTAGGAAAAAGGGTTTATATATCTGTGGAAAGCACTCTTGTCTATTGGAGCTAGGTGTGAATAGTTCAACTGACCACCTTGATTAGCATTTGATGGCCTGGCAGTGCCTGGGGCAATCTTTTGTTGAGAGGTGATTAGATGTCCCTTATTGTTTCCTCCGTTGTTTTGCTGTTGTAATTTTAGAGTTTTTGTAATATTGGGAGCCAGATTTTGTTCATTTCCATGGTTTCCTCCTTTCTGTTGAAATTGTCCACATGCTTGTGGATTTCAATGGCTTCTCTGTGTAGTCTGACATGGTGGTTGTTAGACTGGTCCAGCATTTCTATGTTTTCAAATAATATTCTAGTTAGGTGAGGCAACAGTACTATTTGGAAAAGATGGCTAAAGTCCTTGTAAAAGTAATATTATTTACTTTTCTTTTCAGGGTATTGAGACTACTTGTTGTATTGTTATGATTGAATAAAACTTTATTTATAGCTCACCCTATCTTCCAAGGGGACTCAGGGTGGCTCACAACAAATATACAGTGGCAAACATTCAATGCCATGAATAATATACAACCAAATAAAAAAACAACTCAATGCATAACAGAACAACTTAAAAACCATGTGTGACAAAATACACATGATTACAAATATATAAAATCCTAAAAATCTCATTAAAAGGCTCGAAATTTGGCTAAAATTGTTGGAAGGGGGTGGTGAACCACATATTAACAGAGCAGATGTTAGCAGCTAGGTGACAGTGCATATAGATGTGCTTAATCCTCCTCCTCCTCTCCATAAGCTAAATTGCATAGATGAGTTTTTAATAGCTTTCTAAGGTGTGTGTGTGTGTGTGGGGGGGGGGGGGATCACAGAAATGGCCTTCTCTGTTGTTCCCACCAGCCGTGCTTGAGACAGAGATAGGACTGAGAGAAGGGCTCCCTCAGCTGACCGCAGCACTCATGTTGGTTTATATACAGAGATGTGGTCTTTCAAATAGTCTGGGCCATTTAGGGCTTTATAGGTAATGACTAGCATTTTCTATTTAACCTGGAAACAGACCGGCAGCCAGTAGAGTTGCCACAAAATGGGAGTTGTCCACTCCCTGTACAGTGCTCCAATTAGTAATCTGTTAAACAATTTGTAACACACTTATAAAGTAACATGTATTTGTTTTGTCTTTGCCATCTGATAAGGTGTAACAATACCACACTGCCTAAAAGAAAAGAAAACCAATGCCAGTGCAAACAAAATGGCTTTTAAAACTTTAACAGATTATTTCAAGCTTTGTTATAGAAGTTTTAGGAAGTTCTTGTTAACCTGGAATTCAAATATATTTAGGTTTGGAGTTTTAAATGAATTTTTAAAAGTCCTGTGCCACATCAGTCAGAAACAATATATTCTTAGCTTATTTCTGGGTTGGGCTAATGGTCCAGAAAGAACCTGATGTTGTAGCATTGTTATAGAGAAATTAAGATAAATAGGTGTGGGCCAAGTCAGTTCCTATTAACCTAATTGATTAATGCAGCATTATATAGTTATAATAATTGATCTTATCAACTTAAGTAACAGGGAAGAAATGTCCACTTTTGGAATGAGACCCTGGCTGAATGGGATACCTATGACAACTTGAATGGTAGATTTATATTTCTCCATTTAAACCTTATGCACTCTATCAAGAAATTAGACATTTCTTCTTGGCACTCATTAACCCCTTGATTGCCTTTTCCATCAACCAACAGCAAGCCCATCATTGCGCTAATTAGGTCTTAATAGTTATTTGGGCTTTGGAAAGGCAGCTTCTTGTGCAGCTGTTCTTATGGTCCTCCAGAGAAACAAATAGGCATAGTTGGTGGGGTTAGGGAATAAGAAATATGCAAAAACAAATAAACAAATAAACTTCCCCAAAACACAAAAAGCCAACAGCAATATACATGTGGGAGATTTTACTCTCACAGGAACAGAAAGTGAGGTCAAATTTTCTGAACAAGAGCACAGACAGCAAAACAAACATCACAGGAGTGTTAACCCTTCCCTACGCTATCCAAAGCGTGTGTGTGTGTGTGATTCCAGAGAGACTTACCAACAAATTCAAACTAAGAACAAACCTACAGAACCTATCTTGTTTGTAACTTGGGGACTTACAAATTTAGGGCAACTAAGGCCCCTTCCACCCAGCTGAATAAAATCCCACATTATCTGCTTTGAACTGGAATATATAGCAGTGTGGACTCAGATATGTGTGGAAGGGCCCCAACTTTCTTTCACCATAGTTCAATTTGGGGAGGAGTGAAAACTCTTCCACGTCAATTAAGTAGATTCACTGTGGCATGAAACCTGCAATTAAAATATGTGCTCAAAAACAGCTCTGGAAAAGAGCTTTCATAGTAGTGAAAAGAGGAGAGAAGAGCTGAGTGAATTCAGGTTGCTGTAAAAGCTGCACACTGCAGAAACTGGTTATGTATTTTCTTGCTGCTGGCAAGGCTCCAGACATGTCTGGCTACATCAATATTAAGATATAGCAAAAATTAAAATGAAAGCAGGACATGGTAAAGGTAAAGTGAAAGATTTTGCTATTAGGGCTGGCTTTGATCATGAGGCTTCAAATGTATCTATCATCCTACATCTGTGAGGCAGTATTAAAAGGTTAATGAAGTTTTGTACCTTTTTGAACTTATTATAACTAAATTGCTGCCTCAGCAAATACAGGGAATTTTAGTACTTTGGGATATAGCAGGGAATTTTGGTGACACAAAAAAGGGTTGAAAAGTCTTCAGATTTATTTTTAAACACCTTAATACAGTGCTCAGAAGGGTAACATGTTAATGTCATTGCAAGGGGACTCCACAAAGAGCCCATTCACTCCAAAATGAGAAAACGGTGCACGTGTGTGTTGGTTAAACCTTAATATTTGATGCAGTGTGCTGCAGATGCCTGCCTATGTCTAATTTGCAGAGCTCTACAAGCAAAGGTACATTCTGTTAATAGCTATAGCTAGATGATTACCTCACATCAGCCTTGTCTTTAAGGCTGGTACCATATGACTAGATGTAATATGCATACTGTCATGGGTTAAATGAGCATAGTTTGAAGTATTTTTTTAAAAAAAATTGAAAGGTTGTGGCAGTAATAAAAAGGTTGAATGGTAACGTCTCTTAATTGAACGGTAAGGCCTCTTTCCTATTAAGTCACTCTTTCATCTGTCTTTTTAATTATTTCATTATCATTTTGTACTGCAGTTCACAATGAAATGACCATTTGTGTTTAAGTGAAAGCTAATTATTAGGACTGAATTATTGTGCAGTTTATTGATCCCTATGGTGGATTAAGGGCTTTAAGTTCGTCTAGACAGAATAGTTAGCAAAATGACAAAAGGAAACATATAAGGCCCTTGGGAAGAATCCCTACGCTTCATAAGCAATTAATGCCTGCCAGGTAATGGAATTTAAGTTTATACTAAATCCAGCAGTGCTTTGACATTTCAACTGCCTTATAAACACATTAGTCTAACGAATGAAGACTTATGAATTGTGTTTAGACACAAGTAGGAATAGTTGCAAGCCTGGGATATTTTTAGTTCTCATTGATTTAATGAAAAACAGATAATTTTCTCTGAATTTGATGAAAAATGAAATGTGCTCCATGAAGTGTTTATCTCTCTTAACTCTGTTGTCTTTTGATGGATGTGTATTAACAGTTTCTATTTCCCAAAGAACACTAATCTCCCTTATGGATGTGAATAGTATGCAGTGATAAACCAGGGAAGAAAGGAAGAATACAGTAGTGCTGAGTAAGAAACCAAACCAGCCATTCATCTCAATCCATTGCTGAGAATATTTAAAAGCAACCTGTCATTATCTTGATGAGCAAGCCATGCCTTGTGTTAAATATATGACCCTTTGCTGTTGTTTATAAAAACACCTTTTTGAGCCTACCATTAAGAAACCAGACAGAATGGATTTCCTGGGTCTTTTTTCCTTATAAGATTTTTTTGAGGTTCACATAGGTTCTATTTTCTAGGACTTTCTGGGCAAGTTGCCAGTCTTTCAACATTATAAAAAAAGGAAATGTTGTATCTTGTTAAGGCTCTATGATGTTGTTGAGATTGTCATCCAGATGTTTTGTGGTTCTGAAGAGTCTTTCCTTTACATAAGCTTGTGTCTTATGTTTAATCTTTTTCCATGTATTTTAATATGTATTTTGTAGAAACATAATTTAATATATATATTTTGTAGAATGTTTTTAGATGATTGTGTGTTTTTAGCAATGTTGTAATCTTCCTCAGGCCACAAGGCAAGGTGGGTAAGAATTATTATTATTATTATTATTATTATTATTATTATTATTATGTCTATTTTGCTTTTTAAAGCTTACATGTTTCCTTGGCAAAATGAGTAAGATAAAAGAAATCAACAACACAAGAAAGAGAGTGAAATTAAAACCTGATAGATATGCATATAAGTGGTCATAATCACTTGGGTCATCATTGGTTTGAGTTATGCTTCGAATAGTATGAATTTCCCTCCCATCCTCTGGAACTGTTTTAGGAAGAGAAAGTTATTAATTAGGTCCAGACATACAAGAATATGCTTGAAAATGGGAAGATGGCACACAAACCTGAAATGTGAGATTTTCGAGGAAGGAAACAATAGTTCATTCCTGATAAGCTTTTTGTTGGGCCCATGCAACATGTTGAACCAATTAGTATTAGTCTTCGCAGTCTTTTTCTGACTCATTTCTCAGGAATGGTATAACAATATGGCTGGGATATAAAAACCATAGTCCTGATCAACCACTATCTTCTATGACAAATGTGGCTTCTTTATTAAAATATACAGGCAGTCCCAGAGTAAGAAATATTCAACTCACAAACAATTCATAGTTAAAAACAAGGGTGACACAATAGAAAGTGAGATAAATCTACCCAGGGAAGGTAAAACAACAAAAAGAGTTATTATGGGGGAAAAGGTGTCTGCACTGAGGCTTTCTCACTAGCCCTTGTTTCCAAAACAAGCCATTTTTTTTTCAAAATCCAGTTACCACAGGGACAGAAAGTGAGGTGAAATCTTTTGAACCAGGGCACAGACAGCAAAACTAACACCACAGGGGTATTAACCCTTCCCTATGTCATCCGAAGATAGATAGATAGATAGATTTGAATGGAGTTACACTTTAAAATGTAATTGTTCCAACTTACACACAAATTCAACTTAAAAACAAACCTACAGAACCTGTCTTGTTTGTAACTTGGGGGCTGCCATATGTAAGTGGAATTCCACATTTAAGAGGAATGCTATATGTCTATTTTTGTCGTGACCCACAGAACACAGAATGTCTTAAACAGCAGTTGAGGTGCAAAATAGTAGTATTTTAATGCAAAACAAACTAAATGAGGCACTTTAAAAGTCAGTGCAAACAGTTCAAAGGATGTTTTCAAACAGGAACACAAAATGCTAGATAAGCATGCTTGAATTGCAGCCAAGAAATAACAAGAGATACGATGAACTAGGAGCAGAATACAAAACAAAACAGTCTTTAAGGGTTGCAAGGCATGGAGCAAAATCTGGTAGGCAAACGCGTAGTCAGTCAGTTCCAAGGGTCAAGAAGCCAGATGTACACTCACGAGCAAAGGTTCCAAGGTCCGGAGCACGGCAGGGAAAACAGGATACTGGGAATCCAAAACAAGATTAGGCAGAGAACAACACGAAACAACACTTTGTCGTCTGCAAAGGAATAGGTCCCAGAGTGCTCATTTTATTCACTATCAGAAGAATGAGATTCATTGCTTGCATCTGATTCTGCTCCCGCAGCTGAAGCATCTACATCATGCCAAGCCTGCCACCTTTGCTCTAGTGCCTGATCCTGCCAATCAGTACTCTCATTCCCATTATCCCTAAAACCTTCAAAATCATCACTTGATGTTGCTTGATTGCAAATGTCTCTAATGTTCTGAACCAGAGTCCAGTCTACAGCCTCCTCCAACTCATCCTCACTATCACTGGAGTTATCTGCTGTGTCTCTAAGCCTCTTAGACATAGTGTCACTCTCACTGCCAGAATCACTAGCCACTCTCTTCACTCCCCTGTAATCTGCTTCCATAGCCTCCTCTGGCCTGAATCCTGCAAAGTCTTCTTCATCACTGGGAGCCAGAAAGATGTCACGAATGCGTTTCAGCTGGCGCTGATTCTCCTCTGTTTCTGCATCACTCCTTCTTCTTCTCCTACTACTAGTAGTAGGTATGGTGTCAGAATGCTGACTCACAACAATTTTATACACCCTTCAGAGTTACACATAAACATGTTATGTGTGGAGTATAGTATGTGCCTTCCAGTCTCTTGTGGCCTCACACATTTCACAGGGTTTCCTTAGGCAAGGAATACCCAAAGTGGTTTTAGCCATTCCTGCTTCTGAAATATAGCCTACAGCACTGGGAAATCAATAATGTTCTTTCATTCAGGTACTAACTAGAGCTGACCCTGCTTAGTTTCCAATAACTGATTCGATATGGTGCCTTTGGAGTATTTAGGCATTGAATATGCTATATAAACAGATACATTGATATTGAGTAATGCTCAGTATTCCAAAAACAACTATTTTAAAAATTGACAAGGAAGCCGAGATGAACCCTCCCACTGCCATGTCTGTAGATGGAAGTGACCCAACTATATCTCCATGTTTGCACACACACAAGCACACAACTTGCTTTCCACCACATACTTCCTATTCAGTTTCATTACTGTTGGGTGCTCACCTTCAGCTCCCTGTCTGGTCTGCTTTTGATTACAGTTCCTCTTGTCATTAACTTGAAGCATTCTACTGTTCTTGCTCAAGCTTGATGTTCATCACCTGCCATCAAGCTATTGGATTGATTCGGATGAATCAGCAAGCCATCAATGAACATTTCAAGACTGGGCTGCCATGTCTTTGGATTATACATCCCCTCCTCACTCACCTCCAGTTCAGCTCTGCAGGTATTAGAAATGTTTATACCAACTTTAGATTCATTTTAGTATAATGCTCACAATATATGAACCTGGCATGCTACAATAGTACAGATTACCTGTATTTTGGATTTGGGATGACACTGATGACCCTATCATAAAGACCAGGTGAAGTGACCCACTTCACCTGGCTTGTGGGGAGGAAAGAGGAAGCTACAGGGTGAATCTGTCATCCCACAAGCAGTTCCCTCTCACATCACTTTCTCCATAATATGGAAAAAGCGTTGCCCTCTCAGGGAGGCCCCATGTTAGCTACATTGGAGCCAGAGCAACACAGGATGCCTCCTGTGTTGCTGGGGAAAACATCTGGCAATGCTTTTATCCCAATTGGGGGAGGTTGGGGGCAGAGCCACACTGATAGCTGTATTAGGGCTCCATCTACAAAGCTGGCTCTAAGTGCCCTAAAAAACTTATTTGGAGCCATGTGATGAGATTGTATATTCATACTCCTAAAGCTGAATCACAGGCTGTCATCTTGTTAGTGACTTATATATGTGTAAGTGGTTGGAACTTTTTGTCTGATGTAGGGGTAACTATTCTTTTCAAGGTTGCAGAAGTAGAGTTGCATATACAATGCCATTATGCATGTGGTGCCCTTGTATATGGTACATACAGAAACAATGCACATTGCAGCCATGTATTTCACATCTTGGAATTCAGTTGTGCAGTGTTTTAATACCACATGCACAATTATCACATAACTTTATGAGTGAAAAATTACATCCTGTCTCCTTGATACTTTGGTCATAATTTTTATTTCTATCCAGATGAAGTCAGTTTGTAAAAGAGACAAGTTTGAATGAAAACATTTTTATATATATTTACCTCCTGTCATTTGCTGAAGATGACTATATATAGTAGCATATTTAAGAAGTGTTTGTAAGCAGACATGTGTATCTGTTTGGAACAGTATTTTATGTAAACTCTTGTGGGTGAATACTTTTTTAAAAATCCGAGATGCAGCAAATCCAGAAATTGGTACTAAAACACAAAACAAAGGGCTATGAACACTATTGAATTCCATGTCTAATACCAACAAAGATTCCAGAACTCACAATTAACATAAATCATTTCCTTAGGGTAACCACAGTTACACTGCTAAGCATTAGAAGAAGAATTAGTAGAGATAAGGTCATAAAATGAATCCAGGGCAGGAAGTGTTAGGTTCATATTCACCCAGATACTCAGCAATTACTAAAATAATCTTATTGGCCCCTCCTTCTACTGGCCCTTGACTATATCTGTTTGCAAAGTCTAATTCTTCCCATCTCCTATATTACTAAATCAAGCCCTTGGCATGGCTATTAGAACAGACAAATTGTCTGATGGGCTTAGATTAACAATGAACCTGGTAATTGTCCGGAAATATATATTTAATTCATAAAATGTCTTAAATCATGACATAGTGATGAGGACGTTTTTAAAAGAAATTGAAATACTAGTAATCACAAATTAATTGAGAATGTTAGAGCTATTCATTTTCTTGACAATGCAAAACTTTTTACCATTTTTGCGCCACTACTTTTTAACTTATGTTTTTTCCTTTAATGCCGAGCTGTAAATACTTAAATATATCAATTTTTGATCACTAATAAGTAAATTATGGTTATCATATATGTTCTGATGACATTTTCATGCTGTTCGTATGCTTCTTCCTTCTAGGATTTGGATATAACAACAACAACAACAACAACAACAACAACAATAATAATAATAATAATAATAATTTTATAGTAACTTAATTTGAAGGGTCTCGGGGCAGCTTACAGATGGCACAAAGTGCATAAAAACAAACATAAAAATAAACACAAAACACATGCACATATAAAAACATCAATTCAGACTTTAGCTTCAATCCTCTAGCAGTGGTGGTAAATTACTGTCTAATCCCAAGAAAGATTATGTATGTGAACACTTAGAATAGTGTGGGGTGGGAGTGGGGTTCCTTCATAGGTTAGATATGAATAGCATTTTCAGAAAATTGTTCCTGTACAGACAAGTAGCAACAGTGTACTTGAAAACTTGCATATAAAATTATCAGGATAGCATGGTCTCATGATATAAAATTAACAACAGCATTTTTTTGTACTTACTAGGATGCAAAATGCCAATTGAAGTAGGGAAAGAAATATAATATAGTACATACTACAACTGTCAAAAATATAATATATTTACTGAGAGAAATCCAGAATATGCAATTAACTTGCTTAGCACGAGTTTTCACAGTTTTGCTTATTATTTTTTTTTGAAAGAGAAAAATGTTAGCAGTCTAAGAAATGTTGGGAAGCTAGCATGCATCCTTCTGCTCTCTGCAAAATTATTTCCTTTATAATTTCACTTCCAAAGTTGGAAAATGTCTCCCCTTTGTGTTTATAAAATGTCCTTTAATACAGCCAGTGAGGACATTGACTTTATACACCCCCTCAATGAATTATCATCTTGCCATGTGTTCCAGTGAACCTGCTGGCAAAGGTGTTGGAGTGATGTACTTGCAGGAGGTCTCCTTGGGTGGCAGGACTGCAGGGGAGAAACCAGGCCAAGCACAATCTGAAGTCCCATGGAAATCAGCGAGTGGCAACAGGGGCAGGACTGTAAAATCCCCAGCCACAGACTGGCAGGGGGGTAGTGGATATGGATTCGGTCATTCTACCTCAAAGTTTGAGGTAGTTGATTAGTTCAGCAGCTGTATCCACGACTGAGCAGCCCTTTTTAGGATCCACTCTGTTTACCCCATATGGGGAGGGGGTTAGAAAAGCCCCAGTGTGGTCGAAGAGGTTATCTTCCAAGTCCCGCAACAACAAATCTAGGATGAGCTTACAGCACTGCCAAGTTTGGAGGAGGTCAGGAAAGCCTTCAGCCAACTAAAAATTAACAAAGCCAGTGTACCTGATAAGATCCTTGCTGATATCTTTAAGGAGGGTGGAGCTGGGCTGACCCAACTCCACCAGCTCATTGAAAAAGTGTGGGTGACCGAGAATATCCCAATAGACTTCAAGGATAGCACCATCATTACCCTTTCCAAAAAGGAGGGAAGAACAGACTGTGGAGGCTATCAAGGTATGTCCCTTCTAACCTCTGCTGGGAAAATCCTCGTAAGAATCCTGGCAAACTGCCTTCTACCTATTTCAGAAGATATCCTCCCAGTATCCCTGAATGCCTTCCACCCCTCCAGAGGAACAGTGTATATGATCTTTACTGCATGACAGCTCCAAGAAAAATACAGGGAACAAAATCAACCTCTGTACATGGCATTCGTTGGCCTTTCAAAGGCATTCGACACAGCGAATCACAGTGCTCTCTGGACCATCCTCCAACAAATCAGATGCCCTGACAAATTCATGAACATCCTGTGGCTCTTCCATGATGACATGATGGCAACAGTCCTGGACAGCAATGGCTCCCAAAGTGACCCATCTAAGGTGGAATCGAGTTTCAAACAGGAATGTGTTATTGCTCCAAACTTATTCTCAATCTTCAAATCATCTATCGGACAGATGGCAAGCTATTTAACCTCAGCAGACTGAAAGCCAAAACCAAGGTCACAACAACATCTATTATAGAACTCCAGTATGCTGGTGATAATGTAGTTTGTGCTCATTCTGAAGAAGATCTACAAGCCACTCTAAACATCTTTGCAGAAGCATACAGAAAGCTTGGCCTCTCACTGAACATTGAGAAAACCAAATTTCTCTTTCCTCAGGCACCAGCCAATCACTCTGCAATGCCAGAATAACAGCTTAATGGTGTAACATTAGAAAATGTTGCTATCTTGGCAGCCACCTCTCCACAAAAAGAGATTTAAAGATGGGCTTAAAGTTAACCTTCAGAACTGACATAGACACTGAGAACTGGGAAGATCTGGCCCTTGAGAGTTCTCATTCGAGATCAGCTCTTACCAATAGTGCTGTGGAATTTGAAGAGTCATGAACAGAGGGCAAAAGGGAGAAACGTTTTAAGGGAAAGGCACATCAAGTCAACCCTTTTTGAGACAGCTTTCCATCTGGAAATCAATGTCCTCACTGCAAAACAACATGCAGATCAAGAATAGGTGTCTATAGTCATCTATGGACACACTGCCAAGACCCTACACTTGGAAGGCAATCATACTCAACCATAAGTGATAGATTATGATGATGATGACACTGTAGCAACCTCATCAGATGGGCCCCTTTCCCAGTCGTATGCTGCTTGCTCTTCCCTTTCACAATGGAGCCCATTACACAATGCTCATGGGCTCAATTGGGAAAGGAGAGAGCAAGTGGCATATGCCACCACTGTAGCAACACGTGAGGCTCCCATGTTGCTTTCAGGACAATGGGGTCCAAGGTCAGTTGTGCTATGTGGGGCATGGAGAAATTGGTTATCCATGCTCCCTGTTGGGATCCCATGAATTCACCACGATATCTGGCAAATCCATGAACCTTTGTGATGAGGTCCTAAGAGAGAGCCAGAGACAGCATGGTGTAGGGGTCTGAAGGTTGGACTAGGACTCTGAAAGACCAAGGTTCAACACTGTCTTTGTTTCAGATGAAGTCAACAAATTCATTCAAGAAAGCACCATGAAAGGATGAGCTTCTTAGGATTGCCTTAAGTTGGAAATGACTTGTAAATGCACAACAACAACAACACATTTTTGCCCTTAATCAGTCAAGGTGATCAAATTACGAAAATACTGTGCACTTGCTGAATTCAGATTACCAAACTGTAATATTTGATAAATCTACTGTTTTCTTTTTAAAATTGTTAATATTTAAATACACAATAGCAAAGTTAATCTATCTTAAGTACAATATATCCAACAGTTATCCTATCTATATCTTCTCCAAAAATTGATGAAAGATGAGCGGGACTTTTTAACAAAATTCACTTGTTCAGTGCAAAGTATCTTAACTAGTTTTGTGTGCCTTCAAGTGGTTTCCAACCTATGGTAACTCTAAGGCAAATCTATCAGATGTCATTCTCTTTCTCTTAAGCTGAGGAGAATATGGTTTGCCCAAATTTATTTATTTATTTATTTATTTATTATTTAAAACATTTATATTCCACCATTCTCACCTCGAAGGGGACTCAGGGTGGAGCACAGCATATACACGGCAAACATTCAATGCCGGGACACAAATTCACATGCAATACATAAACATTAAACATTTATCAAAATATTAAAATACATGATTTAAAACCATCCTAGCCATCCGCATCAAATCCAATTGGCCCTGCCGTCTTTCCCACTGCCGCTTCATTGGCCTGTCCCGAAAACTTGGTCCCACAGCCAAGTTTTTACCATCCTTCTAGAGGACAGGAGGGAGGGGGCCGACCTGATCTCACCAGGAAGGGAGTTCCACCGAGAAGGCCCTGTCTCTCGTCCCCACCAATCATGCCTGTGACAATGGTGGGACGGAGAGTAGGGCCTCCCCGGAGGATCTTAATCTCCATGATGGTTCCTAGGGGGAGATGCATTTGGACAGGTAATTTGGACCAGGGCCGTTTAGGGCTTTATAGATAATAATAATAATAATAATAATAATAATAATAATAATAATAGGAAGTCAATAATAGTAAACTGCTTAAAGTGCAAAAGACAAAGAGTAAATATCGTCAAAACACAATCCAGAGCAGAAGTTCCTGGGAAAAATTGAGAGCCAAATTGGCAAAGAAAAAAAACATGGCTGTGGCTCACAAATGGAACTTTGGAAAAGGAGACGGAGGGACTGATTCTGGCAGCCCAAGAACAAGCCATTAGAACAAATGCCATCAAAGCCAGAATTGAAAAGTCAATGACAGATCCCAAATGTAGACTCTGCAAGGAAGCAGATGAAACAATAGATCACATCCTCAGTTGTCACAAGAAGATCACACAGACTACAAGCAGAGGCATAACACCATTGCTCAGATGATTCATTGGAACCTATGCCACAAATACCATCTGCCTGTGACAAAGAACTGGTGGGATCACAAGTCAGAAAAAGTTACAGAAAATGAACACATCAAACTCCTCTGGGACTTCTGAATTCAGACAGATAGAGTTTTGGGGAACAATACTCCTGACCTCACAATCATGTTAAAAAACAAAGTATGGATTGTCAATGTTGCAATCCCAGGTGACAGCAGGATTGAAGAGAAACAACTGGAAAACCAGACACGATATGATTCAAAGATTCAAAGATCGAACTGCAAAGACTCTGGCACAAGCCAGTAAAGGTGGTCCCAGTGGTGATCAGCACACTTCGCTTATATATAATTTGTTCCTAATTTGGGGGCTGTCACCTAGGAGTAAAGGTGACACCACTGGGTGAGGCAAAACATGATGTTGATGTTATGCTATTGGGAGTTCAAAAGAAATGGCTCCATGTTCTTAAAGTGATGTGTGTAGAACTTAGGTCTTGTATGCAGAACAAAAAAGGTCTGTGTGCAAAGGACGAATGTCAATATGATCTCTGCTTGTCACTCCCTGGTAATGTCTCTGAAAGTCTCTTAGATGCTCCTCTGGTGGAAAGCTATTCATAGTTTCCTCCAGAATAGAATAACTATTCATAGTTTCCACCACAATAGAATACCTTTATTGTCATTGTACTATTGCACTACGAAATTAAATGCCTTCCCCAACACACACCACAAAACAACACACCAATCCTTTTGCTTCCCAACCACTACTCCACAGCCCTCAATGTCACTGGAATTGCAAGACATGGGACAAAGACAAAATCAAGGCTAAGGTGTACCATTCTAAACCAGTTTGGCAAGATCTCCCATTCATTAGGAGTAAACAAGATAGTTAAGCACTGATTGCTCTCTTGAGTACAACAATGAGACCATTTCCTTGTCAGCAGGAGGGGAGAGAGATTTCAAGAGAGAGAGAGAAAATCAGTTTGTACTTCTAAATGAGGTTTGCCTTTTTTAAAAAAGGCTAAGAATCCAAGAGATCATTTCTTATCCTACCTCTTGATGTTCAGACTTTGGTAGAAGGCATCTCCTTGCCTAAGTGCTTGCTTCAAATCATATTTATTGAGCATAGTTCATAATAAACAAACTGCATTGTGGTTCATGAAGACCACACACAAAATTGGCAATAATTCTTCTTACCTTTCTTGCCGACTTAGCTCTTATATGTTTATAGAAATCCCCCAGAGTGACAAAATATGGATAGTTTCCAGATATGAAACCCTAGTAAGTAACATAATTCTATTAGGTCCATGACTGGCTAATATTTGGTATATAATTAGTTCTCTCCTCCCCCCACCCCCCCTTTCTTTGACAGTGACAATCTTATCTCCCTTTATTTAAATGATATAGAATACGATGAAACAAGATTTTGTTCAAGCTATTTTGTTAGCAGAAGATAAGTTGGTTTTCTACCTAGCATCAGATTTTCCATTCAGTGATGACCGCATACTGATTTCAGATTTCAGGGCATGATGACTATAGAAATGAGAATCATAAGGATTCCCAATTGTTTCTGTATGACAGCTATATAAAAGCTCCACATTCATCATGTTTGTGAAAAGCTGTATTTTTACCATTTCTGGAATGCCTAGGAGTATATTGAAACTGACACGCAGAAAAGCAAATGTATCCAGTTACATACAGCAAAGATTTTATGTCTCCCACCCCTCCCCCCACCCCCCTTTTTGTATCCTGGCCATTTTGTCCCTTCTAGCATTCTAAGTAATTGTAGCCCAACATGGTGGAAGCAATATTAATTTAGGGGTAGTCCCAACTCCTCCTCTCCTTAATTGACATTTAGATGCAACTATTTTTTTTAAAAAAAATCCAGCACATCAGAACATGCATCAGACTTTGATAGATGAGTCTAAAAGTCCAGCACACCATTCCTACAGTTGACCTTCACATATCTATGGGAAGTCCCAGGTAATATATTATCATGTCTAATAGCCACCGATTTATTTATTTATTTATTTATTTATTTATTTATTTATTTTCAGCTACAGGGGTTATATGGAGCAGTTTATCCTTCTTGCATCTAAAAAAATGTCACATTTAAAAATCACTATAGGGATAAAGTATGTTTAGGATTGTTATTGTGTGTCTTCAAGTGAAATCATTTCAGCTTGGACCATGGATAAGAATGTCCTTGCCTGGTGAGCTTCCACTAAACTAGATCAGCCAGAACAGAGAACTCTGGGCTGAAGACAAACTAATGGGGTTTATTACAGTTGAGCCAAAAGGGATGCAAGTACCAACCAATGCTCAAAATGTTCAATAAAATTCCATAGAAAAAATACTAGACATTTTATATATTTTGGACAGCTGTTCAGACTTCCTGTGCCTCATCCTGATTGGCTGAGAAAATAGCTTGCCTAGGATCCATGCAAGGATTGATTGGAGGTTTCCCTGACATCAATGAAAGGAAGAGGGGATCCCCATGGCTAGAAGAAGAAGCTGATTATTGGTAGGTTTAAAAGTCTAGTCAATTACAGAGATGCCCGCTGGGAGGGTGTGAAACTGAAGAGAATGATGACATGGTTATGCAGATGATTCCTTGATTGACTTTAGTGTCCAGTTCCATGGAGACAAAGGTGCAAAACATGGAAAACAAAAGGTGATAATCCTGAATAACTAGAGGCTTGGCTACCTAATGTATTCATATCTGTTTTTGTCCACTCTTCTGTGAGAATGGTAAGTCTTTAGTTACAGTTAAACAAATAAACATCATAAAACCATCTTGGTGATAAAGGGATCATCTGACTTACAGACATACACAAAGGGTCTGATATCTGGACTTGGGAAACCACTGGAGGGACCTTTCTTAGTTGTTCAGTGGTCTCCGTTCTGAGGAGCTTATGTAAATAGGGGGCACTGCAGAAGCAGATGCCTCCAGGATGCATTTGATACATTGTAAGACATTTGGTAATTGATGCAGTTCATAAGCAATACAAGTTACACAAGCAATATAATGTTAACACATTTATTAAAGGGTTTAACTATGATATAGTTTGGGGTACAGTTGCTGCTGGGTCCTTCGGGAGCCTCCAGCAGCTTTGACGTTACAGAACTTCAAAAGATTGGAAAAGGTTTTAAAAATAAAGGAAAAATCATATCTCTTGCTTGAAGTCTTATTGAAGTTCATAAATGTTTGGGGAAGGGGGTGACGTGGCTTGATAACACAAGTAATTTCCAACTTATGCGGGCCCTAAAGCGAACTTATCGTGGTTCTTGGCAAGAAGTCCTAGTAAATATGAAAAAAGTCTATTATATACATGTGCCTGTAGATAGTCAAGAGGAAGCAGTATGGAAACAGGCTTAGGAAGATATCTCCTAGTAATGGAAGCATGGAGTATCGTGTATGCCTTGTATTTTTCACTGTCTGCTGACAATTTGCTAATCCTTCATTCTCCTTTACAAAGATGTCATAGTAATGCTCTTGAACATGACAGACATACTCAGACACAGAGTCATTAATAGAATTCATTAGCAGGCAGTTGATTCTGATTACTTTTGCAGAAGCAAACTCCAGTCTCTTTGTGCAGCTTTGAATGCTTAGTCTCACTAGGGATAGATGACAATTGATTTCAATTTGTTTTTCATAAGAATTAAATCTTCAAATTTCTTCACATTTAGTATAAAAAGAACCTGAGGTTTTAAAGAAATGCAAATAGCCCAAAACCAGGGAAATTGATTGATCCAGACAGGCTTTGAATAATTAACTCTTAAAAGTCTGAAGCTGAACACCTGCAGATTCAGTGCTAAATTGGGTGCTCCAGCTCTTTTTTTTCTTGAAAAGATAACAACAACAACAACACTTTATTTATAACCCACCCTCTCCCCGGGGGTCTCAGGGCAGTTTTACTATTTAACAATGCTATCCTGATCTTGCTTAGAAAAGCTATACCTATTGAATTTGACAAATGTTTTGTTGTTTCTAGGCATTTAATATTTGCCTTTGTGTTTGTGTATGCTGGAATCTGCCCTTGAGGAGATAGGACGGAATACAAATAAAGATGATGATGATGATGATTATTATTATTATTATTATGCCTATGGAGGGAAATGCTCTTTAGTTGTGGAAAACCCCCTAAAATCTAAATGTAAATAGTTCAAAAATGAGAAAAAGCTAAACTGTGAATTTTCCCCAGCCTTAAATCTCATCACACTCCAATACCCTTATTGCAATGTAGTAGGGGATTTTATAAGCAACACTAGATTCCTTTGTTCTTGGCTATTTAATTGTGAGGCTATATCTATATTATATAGCATAATTCATATTGTGGAAAGTTATATACACTAGTTGTGCTGTGTGATCCTTGCATTGAATGGGAATGTTGCACAATTGAATGAGCAAATAAATATGAATAAATAAAGTGTTGTTGTTGTTGTTGTTATCTTATCTCTTGGTGTCCAGTGACCCCCATGTGTGTGTATGTCTAATGATTTATGTTTTATGTCTTACTACAAAAACTTTGGAGACTGAAACCACTCAGAACCAACTTGGTGACCTTTTATGAGCATTCCTAGACCCGGGAATTCTTTTCAATTGTCTTCCCAGTCATCGCCTAAAACAATGGACTCAATCACCCAGAATCTCTGACTCATACCCCTGGCTGTACAAGTACAACAGGCATCAGAGCAAAGCCACGTGTTTATCGTGCAGCCACATGGACCTTACAAAGACCCTTATCACCTTGGCATGGCAGTTCCTGGGTTGGAGAAGATCATGCCTTGTTTTCCACATTGCCTTTCCCCCTTTCCCAGGAATGGATTCATAATCCTATCATCTTGGACAATATTTACTGTTGGAAATACAATGGATACTGGTGCAGAGCCATCATCCCGTATGGTCAGAGTTCATACTACCGTTATCAGGACAATAAAATTTCAGGGATGCATTAATTTCCTTTGTTCATCCCAGAGTTGGGACTCTGTTATCCATTCAGAAACTATGTATTCTTTGTTTGATATCATTTCCCAGCCCCTTGCTGGCCATTGGAGAACTGGCATCCTGAAGTGAAAGCAGGAAACACTCTCTGATTGGCTGGTGGGTGCTGTAGTCTTACCTCTGCAGGAAATCCCTCCCTGTCCATGACATTAACGAGGCCCAGCTAATCACAGTGAAGCCAGCTTCAGCAGTGGCAGAGGGCGGAGAATTCAAACGATTTATGTCTACAAAATGTCTGGGTTTTGCTATGTATTGTATCTCAGCCTACTTTAACTGATTAATGCAAGCTGGCATCACTTTCAGCTGATTGAATAAAATACCTTGGTGGCTTCTTCAATTTGGTGAGATTTATTCTGGAATATTGGCTTCTTTGTCTCACCATATTCTGCCCACAGTGGCTACACAGTCTGGATCCCACTATCCACAACCACTCTACATGGCTCTATTTTAACACCACTCCATTAAATAATGTTGAGTTGAAATGATGTAGTATCTTACATTATTGATGTTGCTGCTACTATGTACCTTCAATTCATTTCTGATTTATGGCTGCTGTAGGGTGACCCCATAATGGGGTTTTCTTGGCAATATGTGTTCAGAGTCCTTCCTCTGAGACTTGTGTGACTAGCCCAACTAATCTAATGGGTTAATCTAATCTAATGTAATGTAATGGGTTTCCATGGTTGAGAAGGAATCCCAACCTGGGTCACCTAGAGTCCTAGTCCAAGACTCAAACCTCTACACCATGTAGTATTCATAGCTTGTGACTGCTAGTAATGGTATTAGATCCACTACTACCATTATTCACATAGTTATTGATGTCTATAACTCTGGGATGTTTTCTAAAGAGATAGTTTAGCACCATGTAGCTAGATCAGTAGGTATTTAGAGTTCTCAATGAAGAGGCTGGTTCCAATCTCTTCATGTGCTAGCTGTCAGCATGAAATACCAGATAAGTTGAGAGATCTCTTCATATAATTTAAGTAATTTTGACTTACCAAAATAATGTCAGATGTTCATGATAGCATGGGAACCACTGCCCCAATTACAAGAACAATTTTGAATGAATAACATATGGTCTGGTGCTATCATTCATGCAGAACTTATTGAAGCAAAGAGATGATAGCTATAATGGATAAATTGGCTATAGGTGAAAAGAAGAACTTGGTCTGTTATAGTATCTTTAAAGAAACCCCATACTGATGCCACTGCAATGGATGAGGGACTTTAAAAAAGAAAGTACTGGCATATTTTCTTTATGATCATCCTCCATTTTGAGAAAGAACCCTTTCAAAAATATGTTCTACTAGTCTGGGGGAAAATGTGTTTTACTAGCTTGTGTAAATGTTTTGACACTTGAATACTGGATGCCTTTTTATGTATATAAAATAATTGCTTTACTCTCCATCATGTTATAAACCTGTGACAAACTGTATATATTTCAACAAAACTGTTTTATTTTTTGTCTTGTTTTCTCTCTGATATTTCAGCTACTTCCCTTTGATTTTACAAACTTCAAAAGTCCACTGTGGGGGGAAGATGCTTTGTTCTTTCTTTATTATCTAAGAAGGAGGGAAAGTAAAGAAAACAGAGGCAGTCATCCTCCCAACACAATTCATGAGTAAACAACATGTTGCTACTTTCCTAATTTTTTTCCTTGAATTAGAATGCTTTTTTGGTACTCCTCTTTCATGATAAGTAATAGAGGTAATATTTCCATATCTTATTAAAAACTGATCTATATGTTCTCAAATATGTCCTCAATATAGGGTGAATTCAAAGAAGAACTACGGGCAAATGAGAAATCAGTTTTAAATTGTTCTATGTTACCGTTCCATAGATGACCATCACCAGGCATGTAGCCGGAGGGGAGGCGGGCGGGGGCTTGAGGGGCTTCAGCCCCCCGCCCTGAAATTCTCATGGTGGTCCACGAGAAGGCCTTACTGGTGCATTATGTGAACTGTTATGTTTATTCATATCATGATCAGATCACCATACTCAATATATCCCATATGCATGGGGGTATTGGGGTAACGATACAAAAGGTTTGCTAGGGGAGACCCTCTTTCACTCAGACTCAGCCCCCCCCCCCCGAATCAACATCCTGGCTACGGGCCTGACCATCACTGTATAAAGTAAGTATAAAGTAAGCTGACGTACATACATCATACACCACATCTATCTGAACTGTCATTTGGAGGGATGGATTCAGCAGTCTTTCAGGGGAAGTGTTACTCTATCCAGGACTGATTGACACAGGTTAAGAACCTTGACAGTAAGTACTAGGGCTGGGCGGTTTCGTTTCGTAATTTCGTAATTCGTTAAAAATTCATTTTTTTTTTATAATGAAGCGATATTGAACCATTCAGGAGCATCTAAAAAACGAAACGAATTTTTCCAATTCGTTTCGTAATTGCTTCGTATTCGTTTCATATTCGTTTCGAAATCATTTCGAAATCGTTTCGTTATTATTTCTGCATGTCTGGGGCAAGTTTTATAGCTGTTGTTTGTTTAATCAGTGAAAAAAAATTATAAATATCACACCAACAGTCAACAACAGAGGGAGAGGGAAGCTTCAAAAGTTCCCCCTGTCCCATATGGAGGTTTTTTAGCGTATTGCGTGGTCGCATCCGCCATTAACGAATCGATTCGTATTCGTTTCGTATTCGTTTTGTATTGTTTCGTAATTTTACGAAATTTCGTAAATATCGAACTTTTTTAAAGAAAAATTTCGGAATTCTTTTAAATATCGAAACGCAAAAAACCCCAAAAACGAATTGAGTTTAGAAACAAATTTTTCCGTGGTTGCCCAGCCCTAGTAAGTACCTCTATTTTTTCTGGATTGTTTCAGCTTGTTTTTCTCATCCAACCTATCAATGCCTCCAGCATAATTCAGAGAAGAGATGCTACCAGTAACATATACGATCACTGAAGTATATTTGGATGATATTTTGATAGCACCCTTTCCCAAGACTAATGATCTCTCCTTATGGTATCATACAGATGTTAAGCTACATTTGGGATAGCAAGGTGCCTTGTATATGCCATATAACAGCTCCCTTCATTAGGAGCAGCTATTCCCAAGTACAACAATTATCTGATCCTTGGTACCAGTGCCATGCAAACAAACCAAATATTTGCACTGAATCTTGTAGTGTTAATAATCATATAAATTTTCTAAAGCGTTTAGGCATCTATCACTTAAAAATCAAACTCTGAAGTGATAACCCATATTTTGCCCACTGTTATTTCCAACCTAAATTTTCTGGGAAACATTACACAAATAATCTGAGAAAAGATGCTTGTGCTCAGAAGAGTACATAAAGAAGCATTACAAAAGTAATAGGCTTAACTGAGGCCACAATTTATTAGATGACAAAGGCCCTTTCACATTATATAATTGCAATATGCTCTACTTTAACTGTCATGACAACATCCAGTGGAGCCCTAGAGCAAATCTATAGTATCCCATAGGATGTTGACATAACAGCTAAAGAGGAATATAGCATTGTGTCATGCAAAAAGGGCTTCAAGTCTGCAAAGTGAAGAGAGAACCTATGTGGAAGTCTAATATGGCAATGAGCCCAAATAAACAAGCAGTAAAGTCCATCCAGATTGAAAAGAGAAAACAACAGAAGCCCACATCCCTCTTGGGCTCAATTCAATTCACCACACCCAGTGTGTCAGAACTTTAGTGGGTGAAAAAGTTAATCTCAATAGTCCTTATTCAATCCATGGATCCTCAAATCCTGAATTGTGGGCCTCAGATACAACTAACCACTTCAAAGAGGCTTACAGTTGTTCACTATCCCTAAGCCCTGTAAAATTATGCTTTAATTGTATTGTTTTTGGGAATCATTGTTAGAATCACCATCATCATCATACATCATATGTCCACCATCTGAATATGAAGGAACCTAGCATGTCAATTATTAATCTTCAACACACACACATATAACCACAGCCCAAATGAAATTAAACTAGATCATATTAATCTTAATGACCAGCTCCCTTTCTTCCAAACAACAGTTCTTCAATATTTATGACAGAGCAGATAAAAAAAATCTCCCTCGCAAAATGGAAGGAGGTCAAATAACACCAAAGTGAGCTGCCAAAATTGTCCTTAATGCAAGGATGATGGATGGTTCCCAGTTATCTGAAGGGTTAATGAAAAGATACCTCACCCATTCCTGATCTGAAGAAATGTGCATGTACTGTAGTGTACATACATGTGTGCAGCTACATCAGGCCTACAAATTTTGCCTATGGTCCTGAGATTTTTGGCAGGCGAGCATTTTAATTGTCATACAACCATCTTCCTATTGTGGAGCCCCTGGTGGTGCAATGAGTTAAACCCTTGTGTTAGCAGGACTGAAAACTGACAGGTCAGAGGTTTGACTCCAGGGAGAGTGCAGATGAGCTCCCTCTGTCAGCTCCAGCTCCTCATGCAGGGACATGAGAGGAGCCTTCCACAAGGATGGTAAGACATCAAAACATCTGGTTGTCCCCTGGACAACATTCTTGCAGACTGCCAATTCTCTCACACCAGAAGCAACTTGTAGTTTCTCAAGTCACCCCTGACACAAAAAACATTGTGAAGCACCAATCTTTCCATCTCCAAATCTGAGAGATACATGGTCCCATGTCTCTCAGATTTGTAGTAAAATGGGGGTCCTTCCTTCTCCCCTAATTCTAATTTATGCATATTCGGAATTCGGATGGGATTCTGTTAAAAAGAACAGAAATAATTTAGGAAGAAACCTTCAAAACCTATTCTTGATAGCTTTCATGATATTCAAACTGTTGCCCCATATTCCCGTTCCTTGTATAGCTCCTTTAAAGTTCAAACCAAAACCAAAATGAATTCACCAATTTGTTTATGTGAAAGGCAGCAGCTGATAATGGCACTACTACAGACTTGTGTGGCTGTAGTAAAAAAAAAAAGAGGACAAACATCTATCTATTATTTCAGAAACTAACATCACTGTGTGAAAGCATATCCAAAACTCTCCCTGTCACAGAGGAGAAGGGATCTGTGCAACAACAGCCTCACTGATTTACAAACAGTTTGAGTTCTCTGAATTGTTCAGGTCTTGTACAAATACCAGCAGCAACCTGGCCTTTTGCTTGTGCCAGGTCAACATAAGAGAAGTTCATGTTTGCTGTAGTTTATGATAGGCTGCTACTGCTGAAGACTCAGTTTCTGCTCCAGCTATTGAATCTAAAGGTTAAATTGGACAATATGGGCATCACATGTATTCCCTGTTATATGTTGCTAACACTTGTTCAGATCTCACCTGGAATGCTGTGTCCAATTCTTGGCACCACAATTCAAGAAGGATATTGACAAGCTGGAAGGAGGGCAACTAAAATGATAAAGGGCCTAGAAACCGTGCCCTATGAGGAGTGGCTAAAAGAGCTTGAGGAAAAGAAGGCTGAGATGGGACATGATAGCCATGTTTAAATATTTGAAAGGAAGTCATAAGAAAGAGGGACAAGCTTGTTTTCTGCTGCCCTGGAGACTAAGGCTGCCGGAATCATCCTGCATTGTGGCAATTCTAGTGGTGTACATTGGGGGTGTGGGGAACCCATCTCCCCATGCCCCACATCGCCCAACTCACCTAGCTGAACATCCCACAGAGGGGAAGCGTCAACAATCCGGCTTCCCCCCATTGTTCGTGATGGAACACAGGAAACCTTCCATGTTGCTGCCCCTGTGGCATGCTCCACTTTGCTGCCCCTTTAAGTACGGAGCCCTGTCAGAAGTAGTTGTGCATCATGTAATGGGAGCCAGTAGGCTCTGTGCTTAAAGGGGCAGTGAAGTGGAGCATGCTGCTGATTCTTCTCCTGTCTGATGGGACTCCAGTAATGGGTTCAACTTATAGGAAAGAACTTCCTAACCAGAAGAGCTGTTAGTAGCCACTGACTTGGAGCATGGTGGAGGTTCCTCTTTTGGAGACTTTTAAACAGAGGCTAGATGGACATCTGTTGGAGGTGCTTTGATTGCCCTTCCTCTGCATGGCAGGGGTTTGGACCAGATGGCCTCCGTGGACTCTTCCAATTCTATGATTCTCAGAAGACTAAGATGAAGCCCAGTTGGTTCTGATTGCCACTATAACAACTGATCAGAGGACCTCATCACACTAGAACATGGATTCACTTTAAATCTAATTTCTCCCTCCTGCAGAATTCTGAGACTTGTAGTTTAGGCAGGGGTCTTTAAACTGCTGAGCCAGACATGTCCTGGGCATTACTAAACTACAAACCCCAGCATTCTTCAGGAGGCAGAAACTGGATTTAATGTGGATATATGCTCTAGCGTGATGAGGCTGAAAAAGAGGTAATTATAAGGTTTCTGCCTTTCATGCTCAGTTTGAGCCTAAATGGCCCAAAGAACAAAAAATATGTGTGTGTGTGTGCATGCGCCTTCAAGTTGTACTTATGGCAACCTTAAGTCGATCCTATCATAAGGTTTTCTTGGCAAGATTTGTTCTTTCTGTTGTTTTGCCTAAGTACTCTTTAAAGAAGATTAGACTGATTTTCCTATGTGAACTGTTCGAGATAAGATTGGATAAATGATGTTTGATGAAGCAGCAAAGGCCATTTATAAAAAGAAACTATATTATGCGATGTCTCTCTGGAATCAGGTGGGTACATTTGGGATGATATTGAGTCTACACATATGGATGGAGAAAAATGAAACCAGAAAAAAGGAAATGAAATATCATATTTACTATTTACCCAAATTTAATGCACCATCGAATGTAATGCGCTCCTCAGTTTTTGAAACCCTGAAATCAAAAAACATATTTGCTGGTGAATGTAATGCA
This sequence comes from Anolis sagrei, assembly GCF_037176765.1. NCBI lineage: Eukaryota > Metazoa > Chordata > Lepidosauria > Squamata > Anolidae > Anolis > Anolis sagrei. The sequence continues at coordinate 255,440,727 of NC_090022.1, read as the reverse complement.
CAGCTGCAAAAAGTGCACTCTTTGAATTTTGGCTTTAAAAGACATGCATAACAGTTGCTGAATGCTTAGAACTGCTTCTTTAAAAACCAAAGTGTTAGGTTTTTAATTTTCCAGGAATTGAAAAGAAAACCTGAGAAGCAGGCGTTAGATAACCTTTCCTTCAAGGGACCTCTCCTGTTTATCCTGCCCCAGCTTCCTTGGGTGAATCTAGGCTGTAGAATCAATGCAGCTTGTCACTATTTTAATTGCCCTGGTTCAATACTATAAAATCCTGGGAGTCTTTAGTCTTCTCTGCCAAAGAGGCGCCTCCCCAAACTACAAATCCAAGAGTTCCATACACTGAATAAGGGTATTCTCAGTGTTATCAAACAGCATACATGATTACAGTATAGGATTAGGTGCATCCAAGGTGATTCCAAAGTCCTAGTATTGAGCCACAGCAATTAAAACTGGCGTCAAACTGCATTAATTCTGTGGTTTGTGGCACTCTGCGCATCCTCCCTTCACTCCTCATCACAGAGATGGCAGGAGAGGGTGCTTTGGCACTCTTTCCCTTCCCTCCATCAGGCAGCAGAAAGGGCAGCTGTCCTTTCTACCATCCCATGGACTTTTTAGCCCCAAAACATGCTTACCTTCCCTCCTATTCTGGGAGGAAAAGTGCACTGAGAAAATTTCTGTTCTGACAATTGTGTATTGTAATCAATTCTTGATTCTTAATAAAACTATCAGAACCTGCTTGAAAGCTTTTGTTTCTGAACTGGAGCTTATCAGTCCCTTTATCCATGATTGCTGACCATGTTGGTTCAGGCTGATAGGGACTAGAATCCAAAATCATGTGGAGACCCATACCATCTCTCACCCCTGTGACTTCAGACTTTAAAGCTTAAAAACAGCAATTTGAAATAAAAATGGATCAGGAACCAATGAAACTCCAAAAGAACAAAAGTGTTTTGTTTTAAATAACCTCAGCACCTCATGGCAATAGTATTTATGAGTGAATATAAATACCTGGATATTTATGGTGTGGGGGTATGTTAATATGCATGTGTGTATAACTCTCTATAATATCTTCTACCAAAACTCAAATAAAAAAAAATAATTCCAGCTGGGAGTTACATAGTAGAAATTGGTATTACCACTCAAAAGAACATACTGAGAACACTATCAAAATCTATGTCTAATGCTAACAAAGTTTCCAGAACCTATAATAAATATAAATCATCCCCTCAAGGCAACCATAACTATGGTGCTAAGTGAAAGCAGCATTGAAACAAGAGTTACTATATACAAATGAATCCATTATGGGAAACGATATACATGGGGAAAAAAACTACAACAAAAACAGACATGTAAACAATTATTTTGTAGCAACTTCAGAAGCCAGAATAATGTGATTCCAGATTTTTTTTCTTTCAATAATCCCAGTAAGTTTTGTCAAAGGATTCATTGACACTCAATTTATCTTGCGTGATTCAATGTAGTGTGCTGGTTGATTGCCTAGTTGCACATTTTGCCAAACTACTTTGCTGCATAGCCACGTGGAATACATTTTGTATCTTCAACATTCATCCAGTCAGTTCTACCATTATGTCATAGGCATGAGAAGTAAAGGTCTCATTTAAGTCACAATGTGAGCAATGTTATTCTTTCTTACACAAATGGGTCCTCTATCAGTCTTCCTCTGCAGCCAACAGACAAAGTTACTTCGAGAGAATATGAATACAAGTGTTCCTCAGTTAACAAAGTAGACGTGTTTCTTGGGATTAATTTATTACCAGAAAATGTGGTTATCAGAAGTAGAAATAACATGGAAAGAGTAGGGATATGTTCCCACATTGCTTGAAAAAGAAGCAGTTTAATAAGCAGCTAAGTTTTTATTCAAAACTAACATTATGTGCATGTTTAGTTAAACAAAAGAATCAGATAAACTTTGCACAAGTAAGCAAAGAGATTTTGAACCTTCTAGTGCCCATTTGAAAGGCTTCTTCTAAAATTAATCCAAGCATAGCTTTTTCTTTCACTAGCATCCACTTTCCTTATGTTTTCTATTATGCTTAGGTCTATGATGTTATCTGGGGATAACTAGTGAGGCAGACTTGTCTGCTTTCCCCTTATTCTCTGTGTTATGCTCTTCATGTATCCACAAAAAGGGATCCTGGAGGTAGCTGCTATTCACCTTATATGTCATAGGCAGGATCACACAGCTACAGCAGAAATAGCTAGGGCAGAATCTTATTCTTTCCCAACTCATGCTTCATTGCAGTGTTGTTTACTGAAAATGTGTTGCTGCAACCCATCGCTGAAAGTTTCTGTTTCTCCAGATCTCTTTCACCAACCCAGTGGTTTCTTCCAATACAATACCAAATAAATTATATCTGCACAGGGAATGAAAAACAAGATGAATTAAAAATTTCAAAAAAACCTTGTCAGAGTCTTTATTAACTCTAACTAAGGTACACCTGCATATACATTTACTCTAGGATATAGGGGATAATTGTATCCCTTATACCCACAAATCCCTTCCTAAAGTCCATTGAGTACACATTACCAAGAAATATTAATGGCAGTTATGACATAAAACTGATTTTAAAAATTAATTTACAAATTTTTATTTAATATGAGTAAGTTTGCAACTTGGAAGATAATTGTTTGCTTCATGATACTTTCAGTGTTTATAGTTTTTGCTATAGTTTTTACAAGAATCGGATGATAGTGTGTTCTCCAAAACATATTCATAAAAGACATTTCTTCATTTTATTTGTTCATTTAGCTGGTCTAAGAATGTTAGTGTCGCAATCAAATCCAGATGTCTTCATTTATTTCACACACAAACTGCAATATGAGTTGAACTTCAAATTTTAAATGTATAGTATGTTCTCCTCCCACCTCTGGAGTTTTGTAATGCAAAAAGTGGACAAGAAACCATACATTAAATAGTTATTTATGATGGGTTTTTGCAGGTGTGCATTGTCTTACAAGAGTGAAGAAAATGGAACCTGCTGAGGATCCTTCTTTTGCACAAGTACATAAGATCAGTAAGGCTTAACCTTCAGGTTCTAATCTTACACTTTCGTTTCTTTAAAAGGTAAAGGTCCCCCTTGACATTAAGTCTAGTTGTGTTTGACTCTGGGGGGTTGTTGCTCATCTCCATTTCTAAATCGAAGAACCTGCATTGTCCGTAGATGCCTCCAAGGTCATATGGCCAGCATGACTGCATGGAGTGCCGTTACCTTCCCACCGAAGCGATACCTATTGATCCCCGGATTTGAATTGCCAACCTTTTGGTCAGCAGGTTCAGTAGCTTAGCAGTTTTACCCGCTGCACCACCTTTTATTTATCCTTTTCTTAAACCCACTTGTTTAAGCAAAAATTACTCTAAAGATTTGAACAATTGTGGGACATTGCTATCCCATTCCCCATATCTAAGATATCAGGTGCTAATTGGTCACAGTACATGAGTAAGATCACATTTCTAATACTACAATTCTATACATGCCTAGTGAGAGGTAACCACAACTGACTCCAGTATCTTTGTGGTTTTTTTGTTCGCTGTTAGAAAATGGCTTGCCATGTTTTAAAGGAGTAAGGCGTATTCCCTCTTACAAATGGCTTGTTTGTTCTGTAGCAACAGTTGAAGAAGTATACATAAAGAAGTTACATTCTCTTTCATGACACAAACTCTAATTACTTAATTTGACTCCAACATGGGCTTGCGATCTAAGGCTAGATGCTAGTGATTTCCTATTGCTTTCCTATTAGTATTTCACACATTCCCTCTCATGGTTGGTCCATGTGCAAACTGAAGTCGATAAAAGCTGGCAGCATTTGTTTTATTGTGAACCTCATTCAGCCTGATATTTAATTATGTTTCTGGGTGGATGTATAATGTGGATTAATAGTTTTATTGTAAGACTGTGATTAGTTTCTGTTTGTACTAATTTCTGTTTGGCTGTCTTGACCTTGAGGTGAAAACATCCTCCCACTCCAGAGAAGATGTATTCCCTCAATTTAATGCCAGTCTGAGGTGTTTCTCCTGCATCATCAGATCAATGAAAAGTAAATAGCCTACACTTCTTGTTTCACAGTGCAGTATTGATCTTTCTTCAGCTTTTGCTTCCCTTTTTTCCCTGCGTCTTGTGTCTTTCAACCCCTGGGACCAAAGTGATTGCCATAGATTGGACAAGCTAACAAGCGCATGATAAGGAACGCGTGTTTTGTGGTATACTCACACACACATGCTTAGTATATATAAACCCAGACTTCTCTGCATTGAAAGAGGGGTGCCATTTTGTGTATGGCACAAGTCACTGTGAGAGACAACCATAGGGGAAAGCATTATAACAAGAGGATTTAATTCTCCACACCGGTCTTCTATTTTTGCAGCTGGTGCCAAGCTTGGTGATATCCCTGGACGTTGCTTAAGACAAGGAGCCTATACTGATTGCAAGTCTTTTTCTTCTTCCTCCCCTGGTGAACATATGGGACTCTGGCAGCTTGGAAGGTAAGCCTGAACTTGCGACTGCAGTGACCATATTTTCCTTTTTGTCAAACCTGGCTAGAATTCAGGCGTCCACATCCTGTGCCTCACACATTGCATGCAGTGATATAAAGTTACTAAAAATGACCATTATTTTTGCTTGATGTAGATAAAAAAAGGCACAGTTCCTAATATTCTTTTGCAGAGTGCTTGTTTGGGGTTTTTCTAATGGTTATTTGAAGAAGAGATCAATGAATTTGTCTTCTAACTGTGTTGTGTAATGGAAAAACCATATTTTGTGAAGCTGAGCTGTTCTGTCAAGTTCCTACTCATGTCTTCAATTACTATTCAGACTATAATAACAAGATATTCTCATATATTCTCACTTTCTTTGTCCAAAGTGTTTACTTACATGCACACACACACAAAGTGTGCATGAATAATTGATAGTGTATCACATGCAATGTGATATGTTCTCCTCCCCCCCCCCTCCAAAAAAAAAAAAGAAATAGGTAGATGTTTGGGCTGTGCTACTGAATGGTTTTCAGACATTTTTTACATTTCCAGGAGTGCAGTTGTTCTCTTAGGATGCTTATTAACTAGAAACTGCATTGGCTGCTACAGGTATAGATATGAATGTAAATATAAATAAGTAATTTATCCTTGGTTTATTTTTCACTTCACCTTTGTAAGGTTCTGATTTAGCAGGTGCCATTAGATTATCATATCATTAGATTCCTAAGAGTAATCGCAAATGTGCAAACACCATTTGTGGATGTAGTAAAAAAGTTATTATTTTCTTTTAATCAATGGGATTTTATTCTTTTCTGTATAAAAGACTGGAGTGCGGGTGTGGATCAGTTTATGTGTGTGTGTGTGTGTGTGTGTGTGTGTGTGTGTGTGTGTGTGAAGTGGCTCACAACAATGTAATATTCCTTTGCAATGCTTTGTAGCTTGTCTCAATTGTATACAAGTTTCCTATTACTGCTTGCGCTACAGTGATATACAATGCCAAATGAACACCACCGCAATGCAGTTTGCTAGCTAGGTATTTCAGCAATGCATCTGATAATGTAAACATTACCTTTATTGTTTGTGTTGTTAAAAACAAAGCCATAGCATATGTTTCAAATTATACTTGAGGCGGGGGTGATTTCTTTGCTTTTTAAATATATTTCTCCATTTCTTGGTGTTAGGTGTTTGTTCTCCTGTAAGCTGTTTTGTAACCCCCAAGGTAACTCCACTCCTGATTTGAACACTATTAATTTTCTATTACAGTGTGCTAAAGATGTTCTACAGTGTGGCACTCACCTGTGTTATTGAGTCAGTGACCAATTGCAGTGTTATTCAGTCCTGGTTGGAGCTTAACTCAACCCTTTGGGATCTCATTTATTATTTGCAGATATTGATCCAGGAAAAAGAAAAATCTAAGAAGTATGTTTCTAACACTGACTTAGGTATAGCCTACAGCTGTCAACTCTTAGTAGTCTGTTAACTAAACAACTAAACAAACACTATTTGAAACTTTAACCACTTTGTGTTTTATTGCTTGATTAATTGATCTTCATATCATTGTTTTGTGCATGACACTGCAGTAAACAAGTTGTATGCAATCATACAAAAACATGAGAAAGCTTGTTTAGGGGATAATTGCAGTCTAATTTTCTTTGTTTCTTTCCTAACCCTGTCAGCAGAAGCAAAAACAAAGCATTAATAATCAGATCGAAACTTAATAGAAGAACCATTATGTTTCCTTATTGTTAATTTAATTAAAATTCAACTGAAGATTCAATTGTGCAGACAGCAGATTTTATCCAACTACATATTGAGAATTATACAAACTAGGATTTGTTGTTTTTTTTAAATCAGTGTTAGGATTGACACTCTAATGCAGTCAATTTTCAATATAGTGGACAAATAAATGTCATATATTTAAACATATTTACTGATGATGTTAGAAATATTGATTATGACCTTTCCTTCAAAATATAATAGAGAAATAGCTATGGTGGTTATTATTCCTATGGGCACTAGATCATTTGGGTGTCAAAATGGTGTTTGGGTAAAGATTAATGCTATTCTAACTATTTCTCTGTATGTATGTAAATTGCAAACATAGAATCTTAGAGTTGGGTGAGACCACAGGGGCCATCCAGTCCAATCCTGTGCCAGGCAGGAGCACACAATCCAATCCCTCTCCCTCCAATGTATGGGTGCATGGTTTGGTTTTGTTATCTCTGGCATTTTTTCTCCAGATTACACACAAGCTTTATTTTGCAGTTTAAGAAATTCTCTAATAAGATGTTGACACGGATAAAAAGTGGCTTCCATATCATTCATACTGTAGCTTATGAAAGGCATCCAAAGGACTATAATGTCAGTCATGATGAATCTTCTGTCCCACATACTAGCATCTTCAACCAATTTGAATAGCTCCAGGTAAAAGCCAGTAGTCAGAACTTTCTTAAGAAGGGACTATACCAGTTCTCAGCTCTTTGCATACTATATTTGATGGCTGTATGTTTCTCTGTGTTAAGAGAATCTCAGCTCTGGTACGTGGATCTTCATAATGTGATATGATGCCTATAGTGTTGAAGTGTAGTGCATGACAGTAATTGCACTCATGGACCAAACTACATGTTACACAGGATATATCATTAGATTGCCTATACTCCCCTCCTTTTTTCTTTTTCTGAAATGTAATTTCAGGGATGTGCATATGTGGAGTGGGGTCTTGGGGAAAAGGCAGAATATAAATTAAACAAATATACTTTTCCATTTTGTTTTGTGATTGAATTTACTTTCCTCAGACTGTTGCTCATGTTTGGGATTTTTTTATGGAACAAGGGATAGCTAAGGTAAGAAAGTGATTTTGATTTTAAGAATATGGGGGTTTTAGTTTTGGTTTCTATTACACCCTTTAAAAAAACAAATTCTTTTCACTGACTCTATGAAGAAAGTAAAAATGCTGTTTGGTTTTGGAACAAATAATAGTCAACCGATAATGGCCATTTGTCAGGGGTGATTTGAATGCAATATTCCTGCTTCTTGGCAGGGGGTTGGACTAGATGGCCCATGAGGTCTCTTCCAACTCTTTGATTCTATGATTCTATGAACAAATCTTTATAAACCAATTTCAACAGGTACAGATGTCAGCATGGAGAAAACCATATAATATACTAGGAGTGTGTAATTTGAGAAAAACCTGTCCTATTTTAGGTCCCGGTTTTGGCTGGGTTCCCATTTTGTTTTTTGGGAAGTTCCTGAAATTGGGAGGGGCAAAATGCATTTCTCGGATCTGCAGCCAGAAGCTCAATTATTTGCTTCAGGAAGATCCAGCCATTGGTTACAATGAGGGAAATTGCGAGGCTCTTCTTTCCCTCATTTATGGCTATCAGGACAAAATGGCTACACTTAGAGGACACATTTACCACTGCAAGCCCCCTAAGTTTCAGAACGTTCGGGTCATCCACTGATTTTTAGGATTTTTTTTTTAAAGAGAGAGAGATTCAAAGAGGTGAACTGACAAGAAGGGTTTGCTGGGCCCGGGAGGGGGAGGGGGGGAGGGTGGAGGCTGCTGAACAGGTGCAGGCACACACAAGCTAGAAGATAGGACCAGGGGGGAGGGGGTATAGCAGAGACTGAAAGTCAGAGGTGAAAGGTGGGGAACTTAGTTAAATATCTTTCAGACCTCCTTTATTTTGCTAGGGAGAGGCCCACCCACTCCTCCCTAGCAAAATTATTAGTAAAATAAAAGAAATACTGAAAAAATATTTAATTAAGAAAATTTAAAGAAGAAGAAAAAAGGAATCTCAAAAATCAATCTGTTGCCTAAGCACTCAACAGGGGCACTGAGACACACTGAGTTAGCACATCTCTCCCTGTCAAACACCAGCTCTGCAAAAAGACACGTGATCTATATATTTTCTGATTGGCACTGGCAAGGCTAAAGGGGGGGGGGGGGGCGGCTATGCGCCATTGCTCTTCTCTTACAGCAGCTATTTATTTATTGTGTCATCCGCAACCAGAACATTGTATTACATTTCTAACAGAACAAAACAAACAAACAGATAAAAAAACCCACAAATTTTGCAAACTTGGTAGCTGATTAAATGTCCTTTGACCAGTATCTGGCCACTTGGAGTGCCTCTGGTGTTGCCGCAAAAAGGTCCTCCATCATGCATGTGGCAGGGCTCAGGTTGCATTGCAGCAGGTGGTCAGTGGTTTGCTCTTCTCCACACTCGCATGTCGTGGATTCAACTTTGTAGCCCCATTTCTTAAGATTGGCTCTGCATCTCGTGGTGCCAGAGCGCAGTCTGTTCCACGCCTTCCAAGTCGCCCGGTTTTCTGTGTGCCCGGGGGGAGTCTCTCATCTGGTATCAGCCAGGTGCCGGGTTTGAGCCTGCCACTTTTGAACTCTCACTTGCTGAGGTGTTCCAGCGAGTGTCTCTGTAGATCTAAGAAAACTATTTCTTGATTTAAGTCGTTGACGTGCTGGCTGATACCCAAACAAGGGATGAGCTGGAGATGTCTCTGCCTTGGTCCTTTCACTATTGGCTGCAACTTCCCGGCGGATGTCAGGTGGTGCAATACTGGCTAAGCAGTGTAATTTCTCCAGTGGTGTAGGGCACAGACACCCTGTGATAATGCAGCATGTCTCATTAAGAGCCACATCCACTGTTTTAGTGTGGTGAGATGTGTTCCACACTGGGCATGCGTACTCAGCAGCAGAGTAGCATAGCACAAGGGCAGATGTCTTCACTGTATCTGGTTGTAAGTAAGTAGCAACCAGATACTTACAGCAGCTGAATACAGCAGAATACAGCTTAAGATTGGCCACCACGTGTCCAATTACAGGCATTCACCAGCTGCCCCGCTGCCTACCTTGTATCCAGGGATTCGGTTGCTGATTTTAGCCAAATCCACTGTATCCAGAATGCCAAGCCAATATTGTGCATATCCCTAGAATATACACCCATCATAAATATCGGAAAGGGCGGGAACATCTGAGAACAAAAAAGAAAGGGCAACTGTAATTCAGTCCAATAATTCAAACTATGTTCTTTAGCAACTAAGTCCTCAAAGTTTTTGCTTGAATTTGTAATTTTGATAATGTTGCTTTTTCACACATTTCCCTTTTTAAAAAGAAAAGTCTCAAGTTCTTTCCACTCAACTCGAGAAAAACTGTACAATTTCAGAAACATTTACTGTTTAAAGCATTATTTCTTCTGAATGGAACCACCACAGCTTTGATCATTTTGCATCTTTCTGATTATCAGCAACATTTGTGACTAATTCGACCTCAAAATTTGGTTTGTTCCTTGCTTAGTAGTTTTTCTTCTTGTAGCTTATGTGGATTTTCTGTCTCTTGTCTTTTCAGCCATTATGGAAGGTATTCTATAATGAAGTACTAATTGTGTATTAATTAAAGATTTCATTTACAGCAGCATGCTGTTTGTGTAAATAAGGATTTAGTCAACTTAAGTACCTATTATAAATTGAATTAACTGTGGGTGAAGGGGTTGAAACTTAGGATTTCTATTTTTAGCCTAAAAGTATTCCAAGTTACATTGAGTGTTAAAGCCCCTCATATAAAAATTAATCTTGGAATAGTGATTGGTTGGACATAAGGTACTGTATTATCAAATGAAAACAAATATTTATTTGAAAAAAATGAAAAGCTGACTGTTGAATATTCTATATTATTTTAGAAGACAAAGACTAAGGACCCTTTCAGACATAACTAAATCCTAGAAGAAACCAGGATATTAAATTAAAAGTTCCCATCCCAAATCCACTCCTGGGGGTGGGGTGGCTACATGCCCTCCTGGGTCAACCAGAAGCATCCAGCCCCCCCCCCCAACATACCTGAGGGGCCTGCCAGCATTGAAGGCCCTTCCAGAGAGCTCTCCTGGTGGGCAAAAATGATGCAACAGATGGTGGGGGATGCTGGCAGCCACCCTCGGGAAAATTGAGGGAGAATGGGGGGCTGGGAGGGAAGAGGCTGGTGCCATCCTGCTCCTTTGGGTTCTTTGAGCCATAAAAACCAGGATTGTTGTGTGGATTGGCCCCCGGGACTGTGGAAGCAGTCCTGAGAATCAATCCCCACAGGGCCCTCACCTGGAAAGAGCCAGGTGAGGGCCCAGTTTTCTCCGGGTTAATACAGTTTTATCTCTTGTAAGGCTACAATTCACATCATGTGTGAACTTTGGTTATATTGGTTTGCAATTAGGAGAAGTGGATACCAAACATACTTGCATGCCCAAGGCAAGAGAAGGGAGGTTAAAGATCTCAGTAACCTTATCCTAGGCTTTATGTACACTGTAAAACTAATGTAGTTTAGTACCACTTTATTTGCCATGGCTCGATATGACGGAATCGTGAGAACTGTAGTTTTACAATATCTTTAGCCTTCACTGTGAAAGAATGTTGGTGCCAAACTACAACTCCCATGATTCCACAGAATTGAGCCATGGCCGTTAAAGTGATATCAAATTACAGTATAGATGCACCCTTATTAAAGATGTCCTCACTAGAGTGAAAGAGAGCAGTTAATTCAAGGGTGACCTACTCCTTGCTATCCATCCATCACCTTTCTTTCCAAAAGTAGACTTAGGCCCCATCTACACTGTCACATAATCCAGTTTCTGACAGACTATCCAATTTGGCCTGGATTAAATGACAGTGTAGACTCATATAATTCAGTTCAAAGCAAATAATCTAGATTCAGAAACTGGATTATATGGTAGTGTAAATCCAGCCAAAGTTAAAAAATGATACGAATTTGGAAATTTCAGTTGACAGAAAAGCAACCGCTCCTTTAAGAAGTCTCAAAATGTTTTTTGTTTGTGCATTTGCTTCTGTTAAAGAAAAAAAAAACCCTGAAGTGTTGGGATTTTTCTTGCTAACCCAGTTAGTGTTTGGTTGCTAGAAATATTAACTGACAGGCTAACAGGCAGGTCCATAAGTGAAGTGTATTAACACATCGGGTCAGGATTTAACATGTATTGCAAGTGTCAAGTGATTAAAATGTAATATAAACTCACCTCCCCATAAAATATCAAAGGACTGGGATTTTGAAGTGGGCTCAGAGGAAATTAAACTAAATAACTTCTCATCTGTAATCTTGCTTTGTAAATACTGTACTGCTATGTGATTATTTGGGCATAAATAAAATTCCTCTCCGCTTCATTTACAGACTAACAAAGCAGGTTTTTTGTAGCTAGAATAGCACAAGGCAGCCATTGAAAATAACTGAGAAGACAATTCTAAGGGTAAAGTGTTATTCCCTATTAGGATTCCCAAGTTTTCTCTATAGTTTATAGTTTATAGTTTATGAGGCAGGCCTACATAAAGCCTCTTCAAATCTTGTGAGAGGGAGGGATCTTTCCATAATATCAGGGTTCTAGTGAGATTTGAAATCTTAGAGGAACCCCCAGACCCAGACCCAAACCCATGCAGATCTTGCAAGATGAAAACCTTAGGCCTCATCTACACTGACATATAATCCAGTTTTTGAATCCTGATTATCTGCTTTGAACTGGATTATATGATAATGTGCCTCATATTGAGAGAAATATCATCTATAAATAAAATAAAATAAAAATATTGCTGCAATTCCTTCTTGATCTAACTTTTGAAAGGCACCACTACAGACCATAACAAACCAGAAGCTTGTATACTGAGTAGGCTTTCCTGATGGTGCAACATTGTTTCCTCAGTTTTCAGCTATGTTTGCTATGCCATTACAAGCATTAGTTTGTTAACTTTGGAGATTTTATGGACTCCAAAATCCAAAGTTGTCTTCATGGATGGTGGAGATAGTGATACCTTTGCTTTCTGATAGTTCAATGTACATTTCGAGACAAAATTATTTTAAAATATGGTATAAAATTACTTTCAGACTATGTGTTTAAGGTGTGTACGCAATAAAAATAATGTCATGTTTAGAGTTGGCCCACATCTCCATTATATTCATATATGTAAATAATACTGGTTTTTATTGGGGTTCACATCTCAGCCCCTTTCTACACTGCCAGATAACCGAGGTTATCAAACCAGAAAATCCACATTATCTGATTTGAACTAAAATTATCTAAGTCTACACTGCCATATAATTCAGTTCAGAGCACATAATATGGATTTCATACAGCTGCATAAAAGGGGCCTCAGATGGAAAACAAAACAAAACAAAAAAACCCATACCAGAATGAGATATAGACAGGATGCATTGTAGTCTTTCAGGAAGCATATTCTGTTAGTCCTGAAAGAAAAACATATTGTTGTTCTAAACATTTTTAATCATTTGCTACTCGGACTTCAGAGCTGATACATGCCTGAATTATTACACACACAGGGACAACTAGCTGCCATTTTTCTCATTGTGTACAGAAGAAATTGGCTTTGGGATACCACCATTAGCTTGCAAATGTATTGGAATATAGTAGTACTTTTTATAGATGTACAAAATCTGATGAAATGATAATTTCTTAAGTGCCCATTAACCTACCCCAAACTGACCATATTATTCTTATTTTGTTTGAATTAATTACTGTTGCTGTTTGCGCTGGGGGAATCAAATCACAAACAAGATACACATCTAATGAGAGAAATGTTACTGAAGAAGAAAGATTTTGGTTAATCAATAATGCACATTTAACTACAGTTCATTAAATTCAGATGATTCTTCATATTGCTGAAATGCTTCAGCTTAGCTAATTGATTTCCCGAATGAGGTTCACTTCTAACCACTTATCATTTTCTACAAAACATTTAGAACTAACATTTCAAAAAAGATGCCTCTGGAATCACAAGCAAAGAGGGAGGTTGTAGGCAAAGATTTTAGCTATTTTGTAGGGGTTTTCTAATTTGGTGGTTTTGAGCTTCAGAGAGAAGATCCCATACAACCATGGAATTACCAGAGATATTAAACTATTAGGATTTATACATCTGTCCTGCAGGCCTTCGTTTGGTCTGTTCCAATTGCTTAAATTAGACGCCAAACCCTTCACATGATAACATTCATGTTTTGTCATCTGCAGCTGACTGCATCAGATCCATGGAAGGTTGAGTTGGTGACAAATATATTCTTGTGCTGGTGGGTGCATGGAAGAGCATACAGGAAATAGAAGGTTACTTGCCCTTGCAAGAATGTGTATAGTAATTTATCAATTGAGGCAATGTCCCATGCATCTTAAGTGGGTGGAGGTCCCTGAAAGATTATGCCAAGTAAAATGCACAAGTCTTTAAAATACCAAAAAGTTTTGGTTGTTTGCACCATAACAGACTAACATGGCTACTCTGCTAGAATTAAATAATATAGGAAGAAACTGCACTTAATTCAGAATATAACTTCTAGATAGGCAGGTGAAATAACAAATTTATGAAAAGCTCAATGGCTTTCTTGATCCAGCTACTTCGCTGTCCTCTCTGAAATAGCTGATCCACACTAATAATTATCTCATCTGGGTGACACCTGCACAATTCCGGCTGCTGCACTTGCATGGAGCTGAAGTGGGCCTCATAGCTTTGATGAAGAATCATATTATGTATGTATGTATTAAATTATTTATTATTTAGATGTATACTCCAGCCTTCAAATGCATTCTCAGGGCAGCCTTATAATAAAATATTTAAAGCATAATACCATATGATAACTAACAGCACATGCCTAAGCGGAAATGGGGAGGAGAGAAATGGATCTGCTTCCTAATCCCAAACCCTGTTGGTTTGTGTAGAACAGAGAATGAGATGCGTGTGGGTGAGTTCTGATGTGCTTTTCAGCCTGCCAGATCATTCTATATTAGACTTCTTTCTCCCAAAAGAAAGTAGAGGAATTAGCTTGCTAGTTCCATGCTGGCATAGTTAAAGGACCTCTTCCAGCTTCCTGTCAGGGAAACGAAGTTGACTAAAGCTGACTTTACAATGGATTGAAACTATAGGAAAAGAATTTTTTGGCAGTGGTATACACTGCCTTAGAATCTGATGGCATCTCCTTTTCTGAACATTTTTAGAGGCTAGATGGAGATCTGTCAAGAGTGTCTTGATCCCAGCAAGAGCTCCTCTTCAACAACAAGAGGGCAACTTTGCCCTGTTTAATTCTTCAACAAACCAGGACTGCAAGCAGGCATTAGGATAACTTTGTAATATGTTAAAATATTTCAATAACAGTAAGTCCTGAAAAGCTGCAACCATGAAAACAAGTTAATAAAATCAAGAATTATAAAGATCTGGGGAAATTATCTTTTTCTGAGGAAAGCATCTAAAAGGCAGACTAGTACATTTGAAAAGGCTCTCTCTCCAATAACAACCCACTGCTCTCTAGATGGTTAAGGGAACCCCTTGACCAGGATATTGGAAATGGCATACATTAATGTAACCCCTAGTTGTGCTCATAACTGTACTTTAAGACATATTGTGCAAAGAGGTATCTTGTACTTTCCTGCACAATCTTCATGCCATGATTTTCATTAAAAGTAGGTGGATTGTATATGTTATTGGTGGCATCTCACTTTTCCTGCATATTTCTTGTCTGCAAGAGTGCAAGACAATAGAATTATCAAGCGATGGAGATTCAGAACAAGCCAAAGGATGTGCTTATTCATACACCTCATAACTATACAACATAATTAGCTATCAAAATATATGATGTACATGGCTGGAAAAAGGATTAAGTAAATTAATGAAGAATAATGCTATCAATGACTACAAGTCATGATGACTAATTTCAAGACTCAGTATGCTGCTGAAAACTAACTGCTAGGGTGCAAAAGCAGGATAGTGACCAGTTTGGAATTTGCCATAGGTTTTGGTTGACTATTATGAGAAACCGGGCACTGAATAATGGGTACAGCTTTACATTCTTGTATATAGTAAAGTCCAAAAATAAGCAAAACTGAACTTTTAACAAACAGCTTCAACAGAAGCATTGTATTATAATATTTGTGTGTAATGTGTACGTACATTTCTAAATAGATCCTTCAATAGCATTTCCTTGAATCCAGATGAAAGCAGTCAAAACCTCCTACTGGAATAATTTTAAATTGAAATATGTCAATTTTCCCTTTAAAATAACAGAACTTAAAAAAATCTTTTAAAATAGGTGATCTAATTTCCCTGCCTTCCCTTTCCTTATCTCAAGATGTGACAACTTTATTTCTGTTACATTTCTCTGAATATTATCTGCTTTCTTGTCCGCTACTTATTTTGCATCATGTTGTGAGACATTGATTTCTCTTCTTGCAAAGGAATTCATACAACTCATGAATGGCATTTGAAAAGAAATGTTTTGGAATTCTTTTATAAAAGCCTTTCCTCTGTTAACTAAAGTGGATCTATGTGCATTTTGGTCATGACTGGCATAATGTTAATGGGTTGCGATGCTGATGGCCTATATAAAAGCATAAGAAGACAATGGATTCCCACCAATACAAAAAACACAAATCCACTAAAAGTTGTGGTACATAAATGACAAAGGTCAATATTGCCTACCAGTTTGTATATTACAATATTCAACAAACAACAACTTTATATGGTATAGGCATAACACAGTGTATAATGAACAACAACCAGTTGTTTACAAAGATTACACATACATAACATAAAGAGTCTTTTGGTGTAAAGACAACTTGTCTTCAGGGCATAAGATCCCTTGCTTTAGAGTAAGCGTAATGTAAAGAGTCTTTCTTGGTGTAAAACCAACTTCTCTTCAGGGCATAGGATCCCTTGCTTTAGAAAATTTTCGGTTCTTTATATACGGATATCAACATCCACGATCGGTTTCGACTAGAGTCTTCCTCAGGTGGATATATGAGACATCAAGTTCTTCACAATAGTAATCCCTCCTCGGGTGTTGTATAAAACTATTGTGAAGAACTTGATGGCAAGAGGAAATGGCAAAATCAAGGTTTACTTTCTGAATATGTTGTGAATATGTTCAAACCATAGATTTTTTTAAAAAAAGTTTTCATCCTTCTTCTCAAATGAACTCATCCTGCTTCTAGTCCCTCACTCAGTTCATAATACATCACAAAATAGCTCTGTCAAATCTCTTATGACTACATTCTTGAGTCTCTTCCATTGTATGTTATTATATTGGTATTTTTCTAGTTTATCCAAAATTTTGGAAGTCATAAATGTTGAATTTATGGATGATTCAATGTATAGGCATGTAGGGCCAACTTATATTTTCCTTCACCAGAATATATCACAAGAATCATCCAATTTTGGAGGCAAAGTGCATTTGTTCTTGCAATGGGCATTAGAAAGTTTAAAATTAATACTTTAATGCAGAATTTTCATATCAATTAAATTATTTTTCATTGCTCTCATGAAACATCCATGTTGCATTTTCTGTCCTCACTGGACTCATGACTTCCATTGGCAGCTTCTCTGTGTGTGAGAAGATGCTTGTGTGTATACTTCATAAAGGTAAAGGTAAAGGTTTCCCCTGACATTAAGTCTAGTCGAGTCCAATGGGGAGTGGTGATCACTTCAATTTCTAAGCCAAAGAGCCGGCGTTGACTGTAGACATCTCCAAGGTCATATGGCCAGCATGACTGCATGGAGCACTGTTACCTTCCCGCAGAAGCAGTACCTATTGATCAACTCACATTTGCATGTTTTCAAACTGTTAGGTTGGCAGAAGTTGGTCCTAACAGTGGGAGCTCACCCCACTCCCTGGATTCAAACTGCCAACCTTTCAGTCAGCAAGTTCAGCAGCTCAGCGGTTTTATCTGCTGCGCCACCAGGGGCGTCATGGTTTCCTATTATTCACTTATTCTCTTCTTCAAATTAGTTTTTCACTTGTTATAGGACTCCTGCAAATATCTGATTAGCTGGTAGCATTTGTCTTATATGTGTTTCATGCTTGTTGTTGTTTTGTACCTTCAAGATATTTGTGATTTATAGGGACTCCATCACAGGATTTTTTGGGTAAGGTTTATTCATAGAGTGCTTGCTTTTGCAATGAGGCTGAAAGAGTGTGATTTGCCCAAAATTATCCAAAAGATTTCTGTAGCTGTATGGATATTTGAACCTTGGTGTTCAGAGTCAAAGTCCAACAGTTAAACCACTGAATGCTGGCTTTCATTTCATGTTTGAAGGTTTTTAATTTTGAAAATTCTCTGTGGAGAAAAGGAAGGACAACTATTCTAGTTTTTCAGTCTTTTTCCAATAGGTCGCCATTTAGGGCCATGCTATTGGAAAATATGGTAGGCTTTTTGTCTCTGTGTCGGAATTCCAATGATGGGTGCATAATCTTCTTCTGCTGGTATGATCACATCCATCAAGAAGATCCAAGGGCCTGCTATAGATACTGGATGTGATAATTCAGCCATAGAAAACATGGCAGCATAAAGCTATTTTAGACCAAATCATTTCATGATTCCTCAGTCAACCTGGAAGGTTGGATTCTGGGAGATGTTAGTTTAGTGAAGTTCAGAAAGTCTTCTGAAGTCCCACAAAAGGAATTTCTCCAAATTCTATGTTTTCAACACTCCATTTGAACGCAGTTCATGATGTGTCGGAGCAGGAGTAAAAACTTCCAATGGACTGGGGATGGGGGAGAGAGTACCAATTTTATTCCTCCAGCACACACTGCCTCATGCCCATAATGGCAAGAAATAAAAACAATGCAGACATTGTGATGCTATTGCTTTTAAATGCTTAATGATTTTGTATAGTGTATACCTAAATTGTTGTAAACTGCTCTGAGTCGCCTAAGGGCTGAGAACAGCGGTATACAAATAAAGTAAGTAAGTAAATAAATAAATAAATAATTGCCTCTAATAGTGAAAAAAAAAACCTCTCACAAACTACCCCATCTCCCAGAAGTATGAAGGGAGGATATGTGCAATCTGTGGGCAACATGTCCCCTTTCCCTATCTTAGGTAGGGATATATCTTCAGGAAAAAAGGCATCAAATCCTCTCCTTCTTCACGTGTAACTTATCATATTTTGATCTTCCTTTTCAAGCTTGCATTGCATCTCCCATCTGTGGCTCCGATCTGGCAAAGAATGAGGGATAAGCCTTACTCATAGGTTTGTCAGGTTACAAAGTACAAAGACAAGTTATATAATGACAGCACACACACACACACGAGTGTGTACACAGAAAAACGGGGAGGCAGATTAATTTGTCAATGCCAGGATCAAGGGGTTAAATGCCAACTGGCATTTCTAGCTATAGGCAGTTGTGTTTCATGGGAAGTGTACAAGCAGAAGCTGGGTGATTATGTGTCACACATATTGTGAGTCCTATATTACTGAACTTGCAAGAAAGGTGGGGCAAGGGGATCAGAGCTTGGAAAGCTACATTGCTGTACTGCAACTCCCAGAATACCCCAAAACAACATGGCTATGGTAGCTGAAGGATTCTGGAAGTAACTCTTGGAGGAATTGGACTAGGTGGTCTCTAAGGTCTCCAGATGACTTAATGATTCTATCTAGTTACTGAAGGTAAAGCAGGCTGCAATTCCCATACTGGTGCTCTTGATGAAATGGAAATGTTAGCTGGTGAACCTAAATCCTCTGGCTGACATGCACACAAGAGCATTATCCTACTAATTTATGCAGTCCCAGAATAATTGGGCAATCACTCTAGAATTCTTTTTCTCAGGGCAATTAGACCCAGGTATATTCTATATCACATCTACAGTCAGTTCATAATTACTGTAGAACAATATTTCAGAACTTTCCAAATTCAATGCTCATAGACAAGATATTAGAATGAATTTACTAATTAAATTTGCTATTATTAAAAACCAATTAGATTAAATTTTAAACAAGCTCCATTTAATTAATTAACTGTTACAGTATAAGCTAAGACTGAATTTCTGATGAACATTTAATTCAGTTGTTATTATATGCCAGTAGTTTTTCATGCTTTAATTATCAGTTACAACACACATGTGCTCTATGCAAATGCTGAAGTTACATTTGAAAGTCAGTTGGTCAGCTACTATCTTTCTCATGACTCTTTCACAAAATATTACCTGTGGTGAGTCTGCACTTACTCTAAACAATTTGGCTGAAATGCAAAAAGAGTTGATAACTAGGCTTGGGTCCGGATCAGTTTCACTGGAAGTGATTTGTAATATTTGATGGTCCATTTTATGTAATCCCCTGAAAAGAGAATGGGGAGTAGGGAACTGAAAACCTCGGCAAAACAGATCAAGAGAACAGGATTTATCGGCTTCTGGAGAGGATGGAGTTAAGTCTGCAATATACCTGAGGAATCTGCTATAGGGCTTCTGGAGAAGATGTGATTACCTGAGCATCTTTCCTTCCTCCCCGCAAGCAAAGTGTCCATTTTTTTAAAAAAAAGTTGCCTAGGCCCTCCTCCAAAGAAGGCCCTCAGGGAACTCACTTCCCCAGCAGTACTTACATAGGGAGGGCATTGAAAAGTCTCTGAGTTCCTCTCTGAGCATGATGGGAGTTGAAGTTTTTCTCTCTGTGTGTTTCTCAGCCAATAAAAGGTCTGGTTGTATCCATGTTCTGATTGGCTGAGAATTGACACAATTGGCGACTACAATTCCCAGAACCCTCTCTTGCTGTTTGTCTAATTTTAAAAAATGTTATTGTAAAAAGTTAAAATAATTCTTAAAAATTAGTAGATTGGTGAATTGTTCTGAAACATGACCATCCTGCAGTTGTAAATGGGGTCTAAAACTGAGGTAGGCTTCATACAGATAAACCTTAAAATGACTGAGGGTTGCACCATTAAAATTTCTCATTATGCCCAATGGGCTAAATCTTTGCCGAGTGAAAATGGCAACACTCCTCCCAATTCAAGTGACTTTCTGGTATACAGAATGAGGGGTTAGCCAAGGAACTAAAAATGTAAAAAAAATCTGGCCTTAATCTTTAGTGTAAACAACAAGAAGAGGTGTAAGAATAGAAGGCATTCCCTTGACAAACTCCATTTTCATCACACCTATGAATGCACAATTGTTCAGTCTTCTGGGAAATGGAAAAATCCTCTAAGCAACTTAATAGACAGATGCTCTTTTGGTGGCTTTTCTAAGAAAAAAATATTACAGCAAAAATATTACAGCAACAATGAAGAAGCAAGACTGAAAATTTTGTAATAATTTATTTGGCAGCTTTTGCCCAATAAAGATATTGAAAAAATTTATTGCTGGTCAGGATCATATGTTAGGATTGCATCATTTATGTGTGGAGTTATTTGCATTGATATGGAGCACCTTGCATTGATTCAATGTGAAAACTTGAGCAGTACATATCCAGATGTGCAAATGATTGCACCTCTGCATGCTAAGCAAAGGTCTAATCCTGTAATTCTCAACCTGTGGGTCCCCAGATGTTTTGGCCTTCAATTCCCAGAAATCCAAACAGCTGGTAAACTGGCTGAGATTTTTGGGAGTTGTAGGCCAAAATATCTGGGGACCCACAGGCTGAGAAACATTGGTCTGACCTCTTCAGCAGAAAAACCTCTGCATGTGTAAGACACAAACAGAAATTCAGTGTATGTATCTGATTGATACATAGTAGCCCAAGAAAGGAGGAAAGCAAAAGGAAACAGTGATAAGGGGAGATATGCCCAGTTAAATGCGCAATTCCAGAGGTTAGCCAGAAGAGATAAGGAACTATTTTTAAATAAGCAATGCATGGATGTGGAAGAAGACAACAGAATAGGAAGGACAAGAGACCTCTTCCAGAAAATTAGAAACATTGGAGGTAAATTTCAGGCAAAAATTGGTATGATAAGAAACAAAGATGGCAGGGACCTAACAGAAGCTGAAGAGATCAAGAGAAGGTGGCGAGACTATACAGAAAATCTGTATAGGAAGGATAGTAATATTGAGGATAGTTTTGACGGTGTGGTGAATGAATTAGAACCAGACATCCTGAGGAGTGAGGTTGAATGGGCCTTAAGAAGCATTGCTAACAACAAGGCAGCAGGAGACGACGGGATCCCAGCTGAACTGTTTAAAATCTTAAAAGATGATGCTGTCAAGGTGATGCATGCCATATGCCAGCAAATATGGAAAACACAAGAATGGCCATCAGACTGGAAAAAATCAACTTATATCCCCATACCAAAAAAGGGAAATGCGAAAGACTGCTCAAACTTCCATACAGTGGCCCTTATTTCTCATGCCAGTAAGGTAATGCTCAAGATCCTGCAAGGAAGACTCCAGCAATACATGGAGCGAGAGTTGCCAGATGTTCAAGCTGGGTTTAGAAAAGGCAGAGGAACGGGAGACCAGATTGGATAATGGAGAAAGGCAGGGAGTTCCAGAAAAACATCTATTTCTGCTTCATTGACTATTCTAAAGCCTTTGACTGTGTGGATCATAATAAATTGTGGCAAGTTCTTGGTGGGATGGGCATACCAAGTCACCTTGTCTCTCTCCTGAGGAATCTGTACAAGGACCAAGTAGCAACAGTAAGAACTGACCACGGAACAACAGACTGGTTCAAGATTGGGAAAGGCATATGGCAAGGCTGCATACTCTCACCCAACCTTTTTAACTTGTATGCAGAACACATCATGCGATGTGCGGGGTTTGATGAATGCAAAGCTGGGGTAAAAATTGCTGGAAGAAACATTAACAACCTCAGATATGCAGATGACACCACTCTGATGGCCGAAAGCGAGGAGGAGCTGAGGAGCCTTCTAATCAAGGTGAAAGAAGAAAGCGCAAAAGCTGGGTTGCAGCTAAACATAAAAAAACCCAAGATTATGACAAGAATTATTGACAACTGGGAAATAGAGGAAGAAAATGTGGAGGGCGTGACAGACTTTGTATTTCTAGGCGCAAAGATTACTGCAGATGCAGACTGTGGCCAGGAAATCAGAAGACGCTTACTTCTTGGGAGGAGAGCAATGTTCAGTCTTGATAAAATAGTAAAGAGTAGAGACATCAGACTGGCAACAAAGATCCGTCTAGTCAAAGCCCTGTAGTAACCTATGGATGTGAGAGCTGGACCTTAGGGAAGGCTGAGCGAAGGAAGATCGATGCTTTTGAACTGTGGTGTTGGAGGAAAGTTCTGAGAGTGCCTTGGACTGCGAGAAGATCCAACCAGTCCATCCTTCAGGAAATAAAGCCCGGCTGCTCACTGGAGGGAAGGATACTAGAGACAAAGTTGAAGTACTTTGACCACATCATGAGGAGACAGCAAAGCCTAGAGAAGACAATTATGCTGGGGAAAGTGGAAGGCAAAAGGAAGAGGGGCCGACCAAGGGCAAGATGGATGGATGGCATCCTTGAAGTGACTGGACTGACCTTGAAGGAGCTGGGGGTGGTGATGGCCGACAGGGAGCTCTGGCGTGGGCTGGTCCATGAGGTCACGAAGAGTCGGAGATGACTGAACGAATGAACAACATCTGATTGACAGACAATCTTTGTCCCACATATCTTCATGATCCACAATCTTTGTCCCACATATCTAACATCACGATTTTTGAAACAAAGTAAAACTAAAAACACCATGAAAATTATCATCAACAGAGATGGGATTATGTAAGAAGAAATCCAACCAAAACCCTGAACTTCTGATTAATAGAAAGAGTAAGAAAATGAGTAACACATAAAAGCACAACATGAAAGCAATACAAGACAGCACTTCTGGCCAAGATGGCATTCTAATTGGACTCTGCTTTCATCTACTCCATTTTATCCTCCTTTATTTGATCCTGGTTATGTCAATTCTTGTGTTTTATACTGGACACCAGGAAAATACATTGCTTTTTAAAATTAAGCTGGCTGTTGCTTGTTTGCTAGAATAGTGATGAAAGGAGAGAAATAAAAAAGTAAGAATAAGAAAAAACCAGACTTTTAGTAGCTCCTGGTGAGACTGAAGGACAAGTACAAGAACATGTGTACTCATTTCTGTGATTGTGAAAACCATTACTTTTTGCTACAGTATTACCAGCACTCTGCTTTATTTTCTTAAGCAATTGTGTTGTTGGGTGTTTGTTTGTTTGTTTTTCTTTCTTCTACAGCAAAACCTTTCTTTGTTGGCAAACATTTTATTTTTATTTCTTGTGTTGTGAATATTAAAACACTGATACTATTTACTTCCTGATCAATCAGATCAATTTCTATTTTGATCTTCAGCACAGTCCTTGTTCACAATCCATAGCATTTAGACACCGAAAGCCAATCCTGACTCCCCACATATCTCACCATAGTGAAAAGAGGGCTGGATGATTGCAGCTTGACACTACTTTAACTGCCATGGTTGAAATTATGAAATTATGAAATTATGGGAGCTGTAATTTTACAAGATCTTCAGCCTCCTCTGCCAAATATTGCTGGTGTCTCACCAAACTACACGTTTTGTGATTCCATAGCATTGAGCCATAGCACTTACAAGTGCTGTCAGATTACATTCATTCTACAGTGTAGAATTCTGAGGAATGTGCTGAAACCTTCAGCAAACTGGGTGGCAACAAAAAGTAGCTATCCTACTTGTTTTATTATATTCTTTACAGAAAGATAAAGCAGGGGAGACTTCTTCACTGGTCTATGGTATTTTTATGTCTCTGGCTCTGCAACTGAGCACTTTCCTATTTGTCTCTTGTTACAGCCATATAAATACACAACACTGGGTGGGCTTTGTAAAATCCCTAAACCAGTGTTGCGTCAGTTCATGAAAATATGGTTTACGAGGAACACATGTTAATCCAGGAAAAATTCCCTCTTCAAACAAGTTTAAATCTTCTGCACACTTGCACAGCAAAGCTGGCTTTAGTAAATAATTTTATTGTGATATTTTATAAACAATTTTGAAAGAAGAAAATTCTTGGCTTTAACCCAGTAACATATTACACTTTTGCAACCAAAAGAACTGGATTGATTACAGTGGAATTCAAGATTGATAATAGATAGAGCTGTGTTATGACACCCATTGTTTTAGTGCTAGGCTATAGCGGAATGCTTCTTTAAATGGATCATTGTATAAAATATTGACCTAGAGGACTTCATTATTCAAGCTGGAGAGACAGCCACTACTTAACAGTAATAAACTGTTTCTCTGTTACATTGAGAATACTTCAGAAAATATGAGAGTTGTCAAATCTCCTGAAAATCCTGTCTTTATAGTACACATGACACTAAAGCTAGGGCAGTATTTTCTGCTAATAAAAGCAAAGGCACATACAGATGTGAAGGATATCATGGTGCACTGACAAGAAACTAAGAAAAATGATACTTTGTTGTGAAGAAGGAAAGACACAGGCTGGTGACCTTGGGAAGCTTTACTAGATCTAGTTATTTCTCTTAGCATCAAGGAAAAACTAGGTAATGCTGCAGTGATGTAAAACTAAATATATATACCTCCGGACTGTGCTAAACTAGATATACATTTAGTGGGACAAATAATATTGAAAAGTCCAAGAGTACTGTGTGTGTGTTTGTCTTAAAAATGGCAGCATCTGGACACTGAATAGTTTTGCATTATTGTATCTTAGCTTAATGATGTGTGCATTAAGCTATCTCTTTGCTTTCTTCTACCCAAGAACTATGATCAAACCAAGAAGTCTGCTTTTCACTGTAGATAATTATGGTTTCCTATTTTCTCTAAAAGGGTTACCAGCTTCAGAAAATGCAGACATACTTAATTAGCTTCAAACTACAGATCCTGGTCTTGTCTCTCAGGACACTGGTAATCCCCATTTCTCTTCTTCTCATCTACATTTTTCCAATCTTTCCCCATTTCTCAATCCTCCCCACCTCAAGTACCACCAGATGATCAAATATTCCCCAGGAAAACATTTGAACTTTTGTTGGTTTAGACAGCTTTCAAAATTTAAAAAAATATGAATGGACTGATCCTTCTGTCTAAGCCTTATGAGAATTGTAGTCTCTCCATAATTGCTCTATTTTCAGATTCTGTGTAAACTCAGGTGCCCTTTGGTAGATATTCATAATCACCCCTAGCAGCTTATGATACTGTGAACCACCGCCTCCTGAGAAAAATATATAATATCACAAAGGACTACCACCTCACCCGCCTCATAGGAAACCTGCTACAAAACAGGAGCTTTTTTGTTGAGCTCCAGGGCCAGAGAGGCAGATGGCGGAAACAGAAGAATGGCCTGCCTCAGGGGAGCGTGCTTGCTCCATCAATGTTCAACATTTACACAAATGACCAGCCACTGCCAGAAGGTACAGAGAGCTTCATCTATGCTGATGATCGTGCCATTACTGCTCAAGCAGGGAGCTTTGAGATGGTTGAACAGAAGCTCTCTGAAGCTCAAGGTGCCCTTACTGCCTATTACAGGGAAAACCAGCTGATCCCTAACCCATCTAAAACGCAGACATGTGCTTTTCATCTCAAGAACAGACAAGCATCCCGAGCTCTGAGGATCACCTCAGAAGGAATCCCACTGGAGCATTCCAGCACACCCAAATACCTGGGAGTCACTCTGGACCATGCTCTTTCCTACAAGAAGCACTGCCTGAACATCAAGCAAAAAGTGGGTGCTAGAAACAATATCATACGAAAGCTGACTGACACATCCTGGGGATCACAACCAGATACAGTGAAGACATCTGCCCTTGAGCTATGCTACTCTGCTGCTGAGTATGCATGCCCAGTGTGGAACACATCTCACTATGCTAAAACAGTGGATGTGGCTCTTAATGAGACATGCCACATTATCACGGGGTGTCTGTGCCCTACACCACTGGAGAAATTACACTGTTTAGCCGGTATTGCACAACCTGACATCTGCCGGGAAGTGGCAGCCAATAGTGAAAGGACCAAGGCAGAGACATCTCCAGCTCATCCCCTGTTTGGGTATCAGCCAGCACATCAATGACTTAAATCAAGAAATAGTTTTCTAAGATCTACAGACACTCGCTGGAACACCTCAGCAAGCGAGAGTCCAAAAAGTGGTAGGCTCAAACCCAGAACCTCAATCAATGGCTGATACCAAATATGAGACTCCCCCCTGGGCACACAGGAAACTGGGCAACTTGGAAGGCGCTGAACAGACTGTGCTCTGGCACCACGAGATGCAGAGCCAACCTCAAGAAATGGGGCTACAAAGTGGAATCCACGACATGCGAGTGTGGAGAAGAGCAAACCACAGACCACCTGCTGCAATGCAACCTGAGCCCTGCCACATGCACAATGGAGGACCTCCTTGCAGCAACACCAGAGTCACTCCAAGTGGCCAGATACTGATCAAAGGACATTTAATCAACTACCAAGCTTGCAAGCTCTGTTTTGCCTGTTTGTTAAAAATTTGTTTAAAATGTAATACAATTGTCTGATTGATACTGACACGATAAATGAATGAATGAATAAATAAATAAATAACCCCTAGCTCTGCTGGGATTTAGTTGGGCTGGCAACAATTATGAAAACATAGATCTTCTTTCTTCATGTTTCCTTGCTTTCTTACTTTCATGCCCAGGATTCTGATCTCCACTTCTCTGTACCAGCCATGAAGAAAAAAACCATACGATTTCTCTGATTGGGCAGTGGGGGAGAATTCAAACAATATTCTTTCTTCATCCTGAGTGCTGAATGGTACAGATATTTGTCTTGTGATGCTTTGGTGAAGCCCATGAGGGAGTAAATGTCCCAGTGACTCTTAGGTGCAGGCTGGTATTAGACTGGTTGGACAGAACGGGAATTATTTTCAACAGGTTTCTAAGCAGAAGCTATTTTTAACATGTGTAGTGGTCAAAGATAATTTCTATGCAACAAAACAGTATAGTTCTACCTTTCTCTAAATTTATTTATTTATTTATTATTTCCAATATTTCTATCCAGCCCTTCTCAACCCCTGAGGGGGGGGGGGGGGACTCAGGGCGGCTTGCAAACCGGTCACAATTGGAAGCTCCAATATAATACAAATATAAACACAAATAGCAACAGCTTAAAACGGTAAATAAAACATTAAGTTAAAAACACGTTAATTTAATTAAAGAAGAACTTCCAGGTTCTGTCAGTGGCACAACTGAGAAGCATGGAAAAGAAAGACACCTGAATATGATAGGGCTACCACAAAGCTTTCTTTGAGGAGGCTTATGGAGAATGGGTTAAGTCCTAAAACTATTACAATCTCTTTGTGCCTGGCCAGATTAATGCTAAGGTCTAGTCTTGACAAATGTGTATTCCTGCTCCAACTGCCATAAGCCACTTACAATAGGAAAGGAGAGAACAAGCATACTGGATGATAATAGGCTAATTTGTTATAAATATAGGGTGTGTAGGTGTAAAATTCAGTATGAAACTTCACACTGAAGGGTTTTCTCAAATGTTTCTCCCTTTATTCTGGGATCTAGTTCATTAGCCTTATTTGTTTCCCTTATATTATTTTCAAGATGATGATGATTTGCATGCAACAGGAGCAGAAAATACTAGGAAGCAAATGACTCTGGCTAAGATTTACTGGTTACTCATTAGTTTCTCAATAGGCTAAATTGAACTTTATATATCTTTATAGCTTGAATTGAACTGCCTGGAGCTGTCACTTAAAATCATATGCATACACAGAGCTGCATTGTCACATGAGGCGGGCTTTCCTTTGGTGTTGCTGAAACATGCTGAAGTAGTAAAAAATTAAACATATGCAGTTTCTGAGAAATATAAAACTTTATTTCATGGTATAGAAACTTTACAGTTTAAAAATATTTTTCAAATTCTACGCAGTACAATTTCTGTGGTTAAAAAAAAGGACCATATGACCTTAAACATCATGCAAAGAAGATTTTTCTTTAAAAAACCATGAAACAGGAAAGAACCATCTGCTTACGTAGAGGCTGGATGGCCATTTGTCGGGGGTGCTTTAAATGTGATTTTCCTGCTTCTTGGTGGGGGGTTGGATTGGATAGCCCATGAGGTCTCTTCCTACTCTATGATTCTATGGTTCTATAATTGAGTAATCACTTAGGTAATCAATTGGATAATCAATACACTCAGTCAAAATTATATGATCTTACACAGTCTGAAAGTAAATGTAAAGGCCTCAAGAAATAAAAGCAAATAAATGCATGTCATGGTGTTTCAGTTTCTCAAGTCACGTCTGACACTAATTTTTTTATTATTTTGTATATTTGTATCCCGCCCTTCTCCCCATAAGGGGGGACTCAAAAAAGGTGTTTCAGTAATTTTTAAAAAGTGCAGTTCATTTTACTTCAAAGTAAAATGTGTTAAAGTTGTGCTACAGGTTTATGCAAAGTTGGGATTGTCAAGGTGTAGTTGCAACGCCATATTTGGCCTTCAGCATCATTTAGTGGGGTCCCAAAACTACTTCCATTTAGATTGGGGAAACTCCTAGGAGTTTCCCCAATCTAGAAGAGGGGAAGGGGGGAGGACAATGGAGGGGGACCAAAATTGATGAAAGAATAGATAAAGGAGGGAAACCTTTGTAAGTGATCGGTTTAAACCTCTGACAAAGAGAGGAGAAATAGTATGGTGAGATAAAATGGACAGAGTAGTGAAATGCAACTCTGGAAGATGTCACTTTAGACTCCTGACCAGAGTGCTCTGCCTCTTTTATAGCAGTCTATTAAAGTGGTAGAGAAGGAGAAAAGAAGCAGAGGGCTGGAAATGGGTGACATGGAGGGGAAAAGAGAAAGGAATTGGCAGCAGCAGAAAGAGAGAAAAAGATGTGGGATGTCAGGAGGAAAAAGAAAGGGAGAGAAAGGGGAGCGAAGGAGACAGAGGAGAAGTTGTCAGAAATATTAAGTTGATGGATACATCCTCTTTTGATTCAACCTCCTTTACAAATGTGTCCCTTCTCCCTTCAGAAATGTGATGTTCAACAGAAAAAAACAATTCCCTTTATACTGCATGCCACTGGTGATAAAGATTTAATTCAAGAGGAATTGTATAGAAAAGGAAAGGGTAAAAGTCAACTTCAATTTCTACATGTTTCATCTTTTTCTAATAATTTTCTTGCAATTTGGCTCGGACACAAGTGTGTGTACATACACATTAAAAGAGCTTCACCTACATTTTTATATGCCATTTCAGTAACTTCTATTTTGGTGCATGTGCTACTCAGGCATTAGTCTGGATTAGTGGTTCCAAACCTTTGGTCCTCCGGGTGTTTCAGACCTCAACTCCCACAATTCCTAGTAGCTGGTAAACTGGCTGGGATTTTTGGGAGTTCATGTCCAAAACAACTGGAGGACCAAAGGTTGGGAACCACTGCTTTGGAGTTTTAACTGCAACTCCCACACCATAGCATTGATGGCATTAACATATAAGGACTTCTTGACTCCCACCTCTGCTCCTCAATATAGTGTCTACATGCAGTGACATGGGAAGCGTTTATGTCATAGTCCATAAATAACACATGCAGCCACATAATCTCCTCTGGAATAGTTTAATGCCTATATGTAACAAACAGAGCTTGTCACTCTCTCCTGTAGTTCATTATATATGGATTTTGAGTAATGGAACACTCACTCTCCCTAAAGGTAGGGGCAAAGAACTGAGGTCCATCTAGATGAGTTTTTGAAATATCTCATAAGTATTACTTTACTACATAGTAATAATTAGGGGCCCCCTACTGGCATAGCAGGTTAAACTGCTAAGCTGCTGAACTTGCTGACCCAAAGGTTGGTGGTTCGAATCCGGGGAGCGGGGTGAGCTCTTGCTGTTAGCCCCAGCTTCTGCAAACCGAGCAGTTTGAAAACAACTGTGAGTACAACAACAGGTACAATTTCTGTGGGAAGGTAACAGTGCTTCATGCAGTCATGCTGGCCACATGACCTTGGAGGTGTCTACGGACAATGGCTCCTCATCTTAGAAATGGAGATGTACACCATCCTCCAGAGTTGGACATGACTAGACTTAATGACAGGGGAAATCTTTACCTTTAGCTTTACATAATAATTGGGTGGTGTTGGGGGGGGGGGGGGGGAGAAGGTGGATTAACAAGGACAGCTTCTCACTCGTGAAGTTATGAGTTGTGTAAGTAATGTTCCATTGTAAATTTGGGGAAATTGAATATATGTATTTTACTGTAATAGGCACATACATATAGTTAATGTAGATTTTGTATATCTGATACATACAGCAGATGATTTACCTTTTGCTGTATTCGTTTTCTTAACTGAAGAACAATCCTGGGACTAAAA